>NW_026638928.1:0-440364 GCF_028554395.1 Pezoporus wallicus | reverse complement strand
GAGCCTCACAGAGTCTTTGGTCAGGGTAAACATCACTTAGCAACAACCGACAACATCGGCTTCACCAACACTGTTCTCAAACTAGAAGTCAAAACACAGCACTGCACCAGTTAACACAAAGGAAAAAAACATGACTGCTACTGCTGAACCCAGGACAGAGGTGCAGCACATGCTTTGATTCCTGGCTCTCTCACTGTAGAGGCAAATGCCAAACCTTCGTACTCTACTCACTCTCTTCTTGGGCACCCGAGAGCAGTTCCGCAGATGTTGCTTTAAATGGCCTTTTAGGCATGAAAGTGAGCTGCGACATCAATGATGCTGGCAGTTTTACAAAGCTGACTGTGTGCTGAAGATTCCAAGCACCAGCTTTCCCGCCTAGCTCTTCGTCTGTGGAAGCAGAAACCAAACGTCCTGCTCAAGTCCCAGTGCTGCTGAGGAGCCGAGAGCAAGCTCCGGAGATGTTGCATTCCAATGAACTTTTAGGCGTGAAAGTGAGCTGTGACAGCAGTGATGGAGTCACCGTTGCAAAGCTGACTGTGTACTGAAGATCACAGGCAGCAGCTTTCCCTCCTCCCTCTTCGGCTTTGGAAGCTGAGGGCAAACCATGGTCCCATACTCGTATTCTACGGGGCCCCTACAACAAGCTACGGAGAGGTACAATTCTAATGGACTTTTACGTATGAAAGAGAGGAGCGAACGCAATGATGGTGACACGGTTGCAAAGCTGACTGTGTGCTCAGGATTACTAGCAGCAGCTTTCCCTCATCCCTGTCCGACTTTGGAAGCTGAGGGCAAGCGTTCGTGCCCTACTCCCAGAGCTGCTGGCCAGCAGAGAGCAAGCTCCGGAGATGTTGCTTTCAAAAGGACTTTTACTCCTGAAAGTGAGGAGCGACATCAATGACGGTTTCACCCTTGCAAAGAAGACTGTGTGCTGAAGAGTCCCAACACCAGCTTTTCTTCGGGAGAGGCCAAATGTTTGTGCTCTACTACCTGTGGTGCTGGGTAGGCGAGAGCAAGCTCCGGGGAAGTTGCATTCAAGTGCCACCTCTGATAGGAAAGTGAGCAGTGACAGCAATGATGGAGACACCGTTGCAAAGGTGACTGTGTGCTGAAGATCACTCGCAGCAGCTTTCCCTCCTCCCTCTTCGGCTTTGGAAGCTGAGGGCAAACGTTCGTGCCCTATTCGTTTTGCTACGGGTCTCCTAGTGCAAGCTCCGGAGAGGTACAATTCTAATGGACTTTTGCGTATGAAAGAGAGGATCGAAGGCAATGATGGTGAAACTGTTCCAAAGCTGACTGTGCGCTGAAGATCACTCGCAGCAGCTTTTCCTCCTCCCTCCTCCCTTCCTCCCTCCCTTCAGCTGACTGTGTGCTGAAGATTCTAAGCACCAGCTCTCCCGGCTGGCTCATCGTCTGTAGAAGCAGAGGCCAAACGTCCTGCTCTAGTCCCAGTGCTGCTGGGTAGTCGAGAGCAAGCTCCGGAGAAGTTGTATTCCAATGAACTTTTAGGCGTGAAAGTGAGCTGTGACAGCAGTGATGGAGTCACCGTTGCAGAGCTGACTGTGTTCTCAAGATCAGTAGCAGCAGCTCTCCCTCCTCCCTGATCGACTTTGGAAGCTGAGGGCAAACATTCGTGCCCTACTCCCAGAGCTGCTGGGCAGCCGAGAGCAAGCTCCGGAGATGTTGCTTTCAAAAGGACTTTTACTCCTGAAAGTGAGAAGCGACATCAATGACGGTTTCACCCTTGCAAAGAAGACTGTGTGCTGAAGAGGCCCAACACCAGCTTTTATTCGGGAGAGGCCAAATGTTTGTGCTCTACTACCTGTGGTTCTGGGTAGGCGAGAGCAAGCTCCGGAGAAGTTGCATTCAAGTGCCACCTCTGATAGGAAAGTGAGCAGTGACAGCAATGATGGAGTCACCGTTGCAAAGGTGACTGTGTGCTGAAGATCACTCGCAGCAGCTTTCCCTCCTCCCTCTTCGGCTTTGGAAGCTGAGGGCAAACGTTCGTCCCATATTTGTTGTCTACGGGGCCCCTACAGCAATCTCCGGAGAGATACAATTCTAATGGTGGTTTTAACTATGAAAGAGAGGAGCGAAGGCAATGATGGTGACACTGTTGCAAAGCTGACTGTGTGCTGAAGAGGTGCAGCCCATGCTTTGATTCCTGGCTCTCTCACTGTAGAGGCAAAATCCAAACGTTCGTGCTCTACTTACTCTCTCCCTGGGCACCCGAGAGCAGTTCCGCAGATGTTGCATTCAAATGGACTTTTAGGCATGAATGTGAGTAGCGACATCAAAGATGGTGGCAGCGTTAAGAAGCTGACTGTGTGCTGAAGACTACAAACACCAGCTTTCCCGCCTGGCTCTGCGTCTCTGGAAGCAGAGGCCAAACGTCCTGCTCTAGTCCCAGTGCTGCTGGGTAGCCGAGAGGAAGCTCCGGAGAAGTTGCATTCCAATGAACTTTTAGGCGAGAAAGTGAGCTGTGACAGCAGTAATGGAGTCACCGTTGCCAAGCTGACTGTGTGCTGAAGATCACTCGCAGCAGCTTGACCTCCTCCCTCTTCAGCTTTGGAAGCTGAGGGCAAACCGTCGTGCCGTACTCGTTGTCTACGGGGCCCCTACAGCAATCTCCGGAGAGGCACAATATTAATGGACTTTTACGTATGAAAGAGAGGAGCGAAGGCAATGATGGTGACACTGTTGCAAAGCTGACTGTGTGCTGAAGAGGTGCAGCACATGCTTTGATTCCTGGCTTTTGCACTGTAGAGGCAAATGCCAAACGTTCTTGCTCTACTCACTCTCTTCCTGGGCACCCGAGAGCAGTTCCGCAGATGTTGTATTCAAATGGACTTTTAGGCATGAAAGTGAGGAGCGACATCAAAGATGGTGGCAGTGTTAAAAAGCTCAGTGTGTGCTGTAGATTCCAAGCACCAGCTTTCCCGCCTTGCTCTTCGTCTGTGGAAGCAGAGGCCAAACGTCCTGCTCTAGTCCCAGTGCTGCTGGGTAGCCGAGAGCAAACTCCGGAGATGTTGCATTCAAATGAACTTTTCCTCATGAAAGTGAGGAGCGACATCATAATGGTTTCACCCTTGCAAAGATGACTGTGTGCTGGAGAGGCCCAAGACCAGCTTTCCCTGCTGGCTCTTTGGCTTGCGGGAGAAGAAGCCAAACGTTCGTGCTCTACTCACTGTGCTGCTGGTTAGGCGAGAGAAAGCCTCGGAGATGTTGCATTCAAGTGCACTCTCTGATAGGAAAGTGAGCAGTGACAGCAATGATGGAAGCAGCGTTGCTAAGCTGACTGTGTGCTTAAGATCACGCGCAGCATCTTTCCCTCCTCCCTCTTCGGCTTTGGAAGCTGAGGGCAAACGTTCGTGCCCTACACGTTTTGCTACAGATCCCCTAGAGCAAGCTCCGGAGATGTTCAATTCCAATGGACTTGTACGTATGAAAGAGAGGAGCGAAGGCAAAGATGGTGATAACTTTGCAAAGCTGACTGTGTGCTGAAGAGGTGCAGCACATGATTTGATTCCTGTCTCTTTCACTGCGGAGGCAAATGCCAAACGTTCGTGCTCTACTCTCTTTCTGGGCACCCGAGAGCAGGTCCGGAGATTTCGCAGTCAAATGGACTTTTAGGCATGAATGTTAGCTTTGACAGCAATGATGGAGGCAGCGTTGCAAAGCTGACTGTGTGCTAAAGATCACTCGCAGCAGCTTTCCCTCCTCCCTCTTCGGCTTTCCAAACTGAGGGCAAACGTTCGTGCCCTACTCTTTGTGCTATGGGGCCCCTACAGCAAGCTCCGGGGAGGTACAATTCTAATGTGAAAGAGAGGAGCGAAGCAAAGATGGTTTCATCGTTGCAAAGCTGACTGTGCGCTGAGGATCTCCAGCACCACCTTTCCCTCGTGGCTCTTCAGTTGAGGGAGTAGAGAGCAAATGTTCATGCTCTGCTCACTGCGTTCCGGGGCAGCAGAGTGCAGGCTCCAGAGACTTTACGTTCAAATGCACTTTCAAGAATGACAGTGAGCAGTGAAAGCAGTGATGGAGGCACCGTTGCAAAGCTGACTGTGTGCTGAAGAGGCCCAACCCCAGCTTTCCTTGCTGGCTCTTGGGCTTGGGGGAGAAGAGTTCAAACACTCCTGCTCTACTCACTGTGCTGCTGGGTAGGCGAGAGCAAGCTTCGGAGATGTTGCATTCAAGTGCAGTCTCAGATATGAAAGTGAGCAGTGACAGCAATGATGGAGGCACCGTTGCAAAGCTGACTGTGCGCTGAAGATCACTCGCAGCAGCTTTCCCTCCTGGCTCTTCGGCTGTGTAAGCTGAGGGCAAACGTTCGTGCCCTACTCGTTGTGCTACGGGGTCCCCCAGAGCAAGCTCCGGGAAGGTACAGTTTTAATGGACTTTTACGTATGAAAATGAACAGTAACGGGAATGATGGAGACACCGTTTTAAAGCTGACTGTATGCTGAAGAGGCCCATCACCAGCTTTCCCTCTTGCCTCTTCTACTGTGGGAGCAGAACCCATACATTCCTGCTCTACTCACTGTGATGCTGGAAGCCGAGATCAGGCTCTGGAGAGGTTGCATTCAAATGCACTTTCTGGTTTGAAAGCTAGGAGAGAGAACTGATGCTGACAACGTTGCAAAGCTGAGTATGTGCTGAAGGTTCCCAGCACCAGGTTTCCTTCCTGGCTCTTTGGCTGTGGGAGCAGAGGCCAAAAGGATCATGCTCTGCTCACTTTTACTTCAGGGGAGCAGAGGACAAGCTCAAGAGAAGTTGCATTCCAATACACTTTTAGGGATGAAACCGAGGAGCAACAGGATTGATTTGAAACAGTTTCAAAGCTGACAGTGTGCTGAAGATTCCCAGCACCAGCTTTCCCTCCTGGCTCTTCCTCTGGTGGGACTAGATGCCAAAGGTTCATGCTCTACTCACTGCAGGTGGGCAGCCGAGAGGAAGTTCCGGAGAGGTTACATTCAAATACTTTTAGCTTTGAAACTGAGGAGTGAGCGCAATGATGGTGAAACCGTTGCAAAACTGACTGTGTGCTGAAGAGGACCAGCACATGCTTTCCCTCCTGGCTTTTCGGTTGTGGAAGCAGAGGCCAAACGTTCGTGCTCTACTCACTGTGATGCTAAGAGGCTGAGAGCATGCTCCATTGATGTTACATTCAAATGGAGTTCTAGGCATTAAATTGAAAAGCGACAGCACTGATGGTGGCACCGTTACAAACCTGACTGTGTGAAGGAGATTCCCAGCACAAGCCTTCCCTCCTTTTTCTTTGGCTGTGGGAGCAGACGCTAAACGTTCGTGCTCTCATCACTGTGCCGCTGGGCAGCCGTTGGCAAGCTCCGCAGATTTTGGATTCTAAGGCACTTTTAGGTATGAAAGAGAGGAGCGAAGGCAATGATGGCGACACCGTTGCAAAGCTGACTGTGTGCTGAAGATGTCCACAACATGCTTTGATTCCTGGCTCTTTCACTGCGGAAGCAAATGCCAAATGTTCGTGCTCTACTCACTCTCTTCCTGGGCACCCGAGAGCAGTTCCGCAGATGTTGCATTCAAATGGACTTTTAGGCATGAAAGTGAGGAGTGACATCAATGATGGTGTCAACCTTGTAAAGCTGAATGTGTGCTGAAGAGGCTTAGCACATGCTTTCCCTCCTGGCTCTTAGGGTGTGGGAGCAGAGGCCAAACATTCGTTCTCTACTCACAATGCTGCTGTGCGGCTGAGAGCGAACACCGGAGATATTGGACTCAAATGTCACTGAAGAGTGAGAACAATGATGGTTACACCTTTGGAAATCTGACTGTTTGGTGAAGAGGCCCAGCACCATCTTTTCCTCCTGGCTATGTGGCTGTGGGAGCTGATGCTAAAAGTTCGTGCTCTACTCACTGTGCTGCTGGGCATCTGAGAGCAAGCTCAGGAGAGGTTGCATTCAAATGCACTTTTAGGTATGAAAGTGAAGTGAGAGAGGAATGATGGAGGCACTGTTGAAAAGCTGACTGTGCTCTGAAGATTCCCAGCATCAACGTTACCTCCTGGCTCTTTGGTTGTGGGAGCAGAGGCCAAACGTTCATTCTCTGCTCATTCTGTTGCCGGTTTTGCTCAATTGCACTTTTATGCATGAAAGCTGCTGGCACAGCAATGATAATGAGACCATTGCAGAGCTTACGGTCTGCAGAAGAGACTAAGCACAAGCTTTCTTTCCTGGATCTTCGGCTGTGGTAGCAGAGGCAAAAATTCTTGATGTACTCACTGTGCTGCAGGACGAAGAGGAGAGAGCCGCGGAGTTGTTTTACACATTTCAACTTTTATGAGGGAAAGGGGAGTGACAGAAATGTGGGTGGCACTGTTTCAAAGCTCACTGTCTGCAGAAGTGGGCCAGCAGAAACTTTCTTTCCTGCCTCTTTGACTGTGGGAGCAGAGGACATACCTTTGTGCTCTATTGACTGCTGCGGGACAAATAAGAGAGTGCAAAAGAAAAGTTTTAAAGAATTGAACTTTTAAATGCGAAAGCAGGGATCGACTGAGAGCAGGTGCCAGCCTTGCAAGGCTCACTGCCTGCAGAAGAGGACCAGCACAAGCTTTCTTTCCTGGCGCTTCGGCTGTGGCAGCAGAGGCCAAACATTCTTGCTCTACTCTGCTGCTGGACATCCGAGAGGGGGCATTGAAGAGGTTGGATTTAAATGGACTTTTAGGGGGGAAAGCAGGGAGAGACAGCAATGAGGGTGGCACCATTTCAATGCTTATTTTCTGCATAAGGGGACTGGTACCAGCCTTCTGTCCTGGTTCTTCGGCTGTGCGAGCAGAGACAAAACTTTCATGCTCTACTCACTCTGCTGCTGTGCAACTGAGAGCGGGCAATGCAGAGTTTGGATTCAAAAGGATATTTAGGAGGAAAGCTGTGAGCGACAGCAATGCTTTGACACCGTTTCAAATCTCACTGTCTGTAGAGGAGGCCCTCACCACCTTTCTGTCCTGGCACTTCTTCTGTGGGAGCAGAGACAAAACATTCGTTCACTACTCAATGTGCTGCTGTGCAGATGAGAGCGGGTGACGCAGAGGTTGGAATTAAATGGACTTTCAGGGGGGAAAGCAGAGAGAGACAACAATGAGAGTGGCACCGTTACAATGCTCATTGTCTGCACAAGGGGAAGGCACAAGCCTTCTGTCCTGGTTCTCCGGCTGTGAGAGCAGAGATAAAGCATTCTTTCTGTACTCAATGTGCTGCTGTGCAGACGTGAGTAGACGATGCAGAGGTGGGATCCAAATGGACCTTTAGGTGGGAAAGCGGTGAGCGACTGCAATGCAAGTGACACAGTTACAAAGCTCACTGCAGAAGAGACCCAGCACAAGCTTTCATTCCTGGCTCTTCATCTGTGGGAGCACTGTCCAAATATTCGTGCTTGACTCACTGCTGTGAAGGGAGAGCCAAGTGCCAGAGTTGCAGAGGTTGGATTCAAATGGACATTTAGGTTGGAAAGCGAGGAGCAAAAGCAAAGTGAATCACACCGTTTTAAAGATCACTGCATGTAGAAGACTTCCAGAACCTACTTTCTGTCCTGGCTCTACGGCTGTGGGATCAGTCTAAACATTCATGCTCTACCCACTCTGCTGCCGGAGGAATAAGACAGGGCACCAGAGAAGTTTTACCTAATTGCACTTTTATGTGGGTAAGGGGGAGCAACAGCAGTGCGAGTGGCACCATTGCAACACACACTGTTTGCTTAAGGATATATGAACAAGCTTCCTGTCATGGTCTGTGGGAGCAGGGGCCAAACATTAGTGCTCTGCTCTGCTGCTGAACTGCGGAGAGCGGGTATCGAAGAAGTTGCATTCAGAAGGACTTTAAGGTGGGAAGGAGAGTATTGACGGCAAAATGGGTGATACCGGTGACACGGTTGACACCGTTTCAGGAGATACCCAGCAGAATCCTTCTGTCCTGGCTTTCTGGGTGGGAGAGCAGAGGCGAAACATTCGAGCTCTACTCACTCTGCTGAGGGAGAGGGGAGTACTGGAGGGCAGTGTTTGGATTCAAATGGACATTTAGGAGAAAAGTGAGGAGGGAAAGCAATGCAATCAACTCCCTGTCCTGCTCAAGACCCAGGTGTGCTATTAGCAATTATTCTTCTTCTTTAATTACCCACATAGCGGGAACCCTAACCCACATCTCCCGCTTTCCTACTCTCCCCCGGTCCTGAGCCGCTTTGGCCAAACCCAGTCAAGGTAAATCCCCTAACAGGCTTAGCTTTTCAATCATGTGTTCAATGTGATTTCCTTGCGCTGATAGTAGTATTTTTTGTATCCACCCTGTCTAATAATACAGTATCTGCTCCTTCCTCCATGAGGTGAACTGGCCAGTTCTGGGGTTTCTCCTCTTATATCTGCTTGCATTTATCCAGTAAATTCTTAAACTTCTCGGAACTATAGTCTGTCAATCTCCTGTTCTTACTTGCCTGCTTGCCCCAGTAATCAACTTACTTTCAAACACAGGAGCTGCATGAACTTCTTCCTTTTTCAGGTCTGCCTCATTGTCAGTATATGATTCTGAATCACTGGTACCCCAAATATCTCCATTCCATGTCTCCGTGTCCCAGCTGGGATCAGACTCAAGGCCATGGACCCATGGTCTCACTGCCTTTGTATCTTTTTTATTGCTCTCTTTTTTGGAGACACAGACAGCCTGTTTTTCTGCTAGGGTGGCACTTTTTTTCCCAAATCTCTCACCCTCCTCTGTAGTGGCTACAAATGCCTGCCCCTGCAACAGCGCTTCTGCTTTAATCCTTTCTATTTTGGAATGTAAATCTGCTACTTGTTGCTCCAGCTCTCTGTTCTTATCTACCATGCCTTTATAGGCAAAAACCAAACAGCCTGCCATGAGTCCAGCATAGCTCAGTCTCTCCTTCAAGCGGCTATGGAGGGTTTGTACACATTCAACCCAATACTTTAAAACTCCCTTGGGGTACTTTGCTCCCTGCAGTTCAGGTCCTACATTAGTGCAAATCTCTATTTTATCTCACAATGTGCTCCACGGTTCCTGTGTCCACCCTGGTCACTCCACAGGAGAAGCCACGGCTGAAGGCTCTTTCTTATGAAGCATACAAAAACCTTAAGTGACCACAACAGCACAGACATAGACCAAGCCCTGTTTTCACAAATGCAGAACAGTGCCTCTTGGTGCAGCTATGTACTCCCCTGTCTCAGCCCTGTTTTCAGTCTACAGTGTTTGCACTACGAAAATCCCATCCTCGTCACCAATTATGTTCCAGGTTCATAGGGTTCCCATATACAAAGACTGGACACCAAACTTTATAAATAATTAAATGCTCTATTCTATTTATTATTACTGCTAAGCAAATATATATTAATGCGAAGCAGGCTACATGCATACCGACTCCTGGTTGATTGGATACCGCTGAGCAGGAGGAGGAGAAGGAACGTTTCCCAGTAGGAGGGATGGTAAGCAGTGCGTCATCAGGGCATCCCACAAATCAGGATGCACATCTGGCCTTCTCACCCATCCTTCCCTGCACAGGTCCTTATATGCCCCCTCGAGCTGGAGTGGAAAATTACCAGTTGCAACATCAGCACACATGTGGCCAGTGTGTGAACAGACGTTTACTGGTCTAAAACTCCCTTTCACTAACAGCGGTGTTAACTCCCTTACTTTCAATGTTATGTTCCCACAACCAGTGCCAAACACTACTTTTCTGTCCAAAAGTTTTGGGCCCTCTCGTTCCCAGCAGAGGAAGGGGCATAATTATATTTTTGCAACAGTTTATCCATGGCAATCCTGCTATGCCAATTTTCTGTCGTGTTAAAAGGCAAGACAGTTTGGCAGAAAATAAACCCCCTTGTGTTCCAGCTAGTCCTCAGATATTAGAGGTGCTAGGTGCAGCTAGGCTTAGATTCTGAGTGATGCCCATTTTACCACTATCAGTCTGGTAACGTTTGATATATTGAACAGTCATGATTCCGGATGCACTAATAGTGCCCTGCACCTTCAGTCTAATTGTGCTCATGAGCTAAGACATCCACACTGAAGGATCTGGTCAGGTTCAATGAGAAAACTATGACAATTAGCTACTTCAACAGTGCAGTTTATTAAAGCAACAGATACATGTTCTTACTGATTGCTGGTGATAACTACACTGCAAAAGCACATGTAAATAATAGGTTATACAAACACACAATAAGGTTATGAATAACACAGCCAGGCTTTAAAATATAAAAGTGAAAAGTAACCTATAGAAAGAGTCCTGATTTTCCAGGGGAGGCACTTAATAAGGTGCAAGTCTTACCCATAGACTTCCCGGGTGGGGAGGGGAAGAAATGTCCAGCCCATTGATTAGTCCCAGGAGTCAAGGGTAATCTGCTGATGGAATTTTCTTCGACTCACCCACGATGATGTCTTCCCCAATATTCCCCCTTTATTGGGCCATTTCATATTCTTTTTCACCTTCAAGGTGGAGCTTGAGTGACTCTAGTCATACATGCCTCTATTATTATTGGTGTGAAATTCTCTTGCTTCGTTTTTAAAGGTATATACAACTGAATTAAAAGAGCATGCTCAAAGAGGGATGATCTCACTTTGGATGTGGGTAGTATTAGAGATGGATGAGTGTTTTTTTATTATAACGTATTAAAATACATTATAATGAAGCAAAGTTCATGCAAAGGACAACACTTTGACAAGAGATGATAGACTGTTGTCTCAGGGTAGCAATTATGCAGCTTATCCGTGTCTAGTACCACCTAGTTCCCATCTCTGCTGGTGTTAAGACAGAGTGTGGCTCCACTCTGCTTCATCCTCCATCGATGTTGCCACAGGAACCGTTGTGAAGTGCACATTCCTGGCACACCAGGTGTAGCTGTATCTTCCCTTGAAAGTCCATTTTTTCTTTATGTGTAAACAATGCTACATCTTAAATATAATTTAATATTAATTTCTAATTATTCCATACCATCCTCCTTCATCAAGCAAGTGCTCTGCTCTAACGAGTCCATGTGGGTCTTTGTCAGGAACGGCCTTGGCAGGGCTCCCTGCACTTTGCCCCTGACCCCTGCCTGGTCCCTGGTCTCTGCCTGTTCCCTGTCCCCTTCCTGCTCCCTGTTCCCTGCCTACTCCCTGCCTGCACAATGCCTACTCCCTGACTGAACACTGCATGCCCCCTCTCTGCCCCCTGTCTGCTCCCTGCAAGGACCCTGCCTGCTCCCTTCCTGCTCCCTGCAAGGACCCTGCGCTCACCATGCCTGCTCCATGCCAGCAAACTGTATGCACCCTGCCTAACCCCTGCCTACACACTTCCTGCACCCTTTCTGCTACTTGTCTGCTACTGCCTATGTGTGACACTTGTGATGTGTCTGTGACAAGTGCGTGATGTGGCATATGTTTGACGTGTGTAACATGTGGGAAACTTTTGTGATATGTGACATTCCTGAACTTCCCATGAATACTTCCTAGAATCCTGGTAGAAATTTCACCTTTCTTGTGGCCCAGCTTACCAAACAGCAAAAGAACCTCAGTAAAAATGCCAGGGCTTCCTTTTACGTTCCAGCAGCATGCAGATACTTTTTATTTTCACAGACAGGACAAGCAAAGTAAGTTCTGCTTGTGTGTGTTGAAAAAGATTGACCTAAGCAAGCTTTACCAACCAGTTTCTTTTCTTGCAAATATCAACCTTTTGTCTTTATTGCATGTTGGGGGGAGAGGGGAGGGCAAGAGGGGCAGGGCATCCTGTGCAAGCTGGAGCTGTGATAGTTCCTGTGCCAGGAGCTGTCCTGCTCTCGGGAACCTTCTCTTCAGCTCTGTGTATACCCAGTCTGTGTGTGCTGTGGTTCCTCCATTGCTGTGGCCCTCAGTGGGTATTGCGGGCACTTGCTGTATCTGCTGCTGCATGCCTGAAGGACTTTCCTCCCCTTGATGTACAGACATTACAATTTGTTTGATTCACAAGTTGCTTTCGCTATCAGGCCTACTTATTGTAAGACTTGTGCAATTTTGGAGCTTTTAATAGCCTATGATCTGGACTTTATGCTTTACGCTTACCTCCTTTTTCACAAGCACTTTTTTCCCTTCAAGTTCTTACTTACAATCTTTTAGATACTAGACTCTTTGTACTATGTTTTTCTTTCCTTAGTATCACCCTAGAAGGTTACAGGCAACCTCTCCTTTGCTCTTTTGCACTGTTTTTAGAAGTAGTCCTTCAGAAGGTTTATTTGTTGGTTTTTCTAGGGTTTGTAAACATACTTTAGAGTTTCCAGGTAGCGAAGCCCATCTATCACTTAGGTGTTTGGCAATATCCAGAATTGTACACGCTTGCAGGTCATCGAGTGCTCTTCTCAAAGATGATTTCATCCTAATGTTGCTCAGAATGCGCTTTTGAAGTAACATGTATCAGACACGTGTCTTGTGCTGCTGTGGAAGCATGTCCACTAGCTTGCTCTCTGTTTAGTTCCCGCCTTAGTTGCTTCAAACTGGACAAAAGTTCCTTAACTTCTTAGGAAAACTGGCAATAAGTATAGATATTAAAATCCATATTAGTGAGCATAGCAACTGTCTTTTGAGGAATGCCATGTAGGTGTTCAGGCATTGCAAAGAAATCAATCTGATCGCTTGGCAATCTCAAGTTATGATTGTAACATTTAGATAATGTGAACATTTGCCTAGATTTGATTTCATCAAAGAGTTTTCTCTCTCTCAGAAGGATGGCAGATTTTAAAGATTACATGTCCCTCAGCACGGTGCGCAGAGTGTGATTGTCTGGCCTCTGCTCTCACAGCCGAAGAGCCACGACAGAAAGCTGCTGCTTGGCCTCTTCTGCAGACAGTGAGCTCCACAATGGTGCCAGCGGCATTGCTCTTGCTCCTCACTTTCACGCTTAAAAATCCAATTGTGTTCAGCCTCTAAGGCACATGCTCCCAGGCGTCCTGCAGCACAGTGCAGACAGCACGAACTTTCAGCCTCTGCTCCCACAGCCCAAGAGCCAGGACAGAAAGCTTCTGCTGGGCCACTTCCGTGTATGCTGAGGTACACAACGGTGCCAGCAGAATTGCTCTTGCTCCTCATTTCTGGCCTCTTCTCCCACAGCTGAAGAGCCGGGACAGAAATCTGCTGCTGGACCTCTTCTGCACATGCTGAGCTCGGCAATGGTGCCTCTGGCATTGGTCCTTGCTTTCTCACCTAAAAGTCCAATTGCATGCAACCACTACGGCCCCCTCTACAGGCCTTCCCGCAGCATGGAGCACAGAGCACAAACTTCCAGCCACTGCAATCACAGCCCAAGAGCCAGGACAGATGCGCATGTTGAGCTCTGCAACGGTGCCACCAGCACTACTGTCACTCTTCGCTATCCCACCTAGAAGTCCAATTGCCTGCAACCTCTCCAGTGCCAGCTCCCTGCCTTTCTGCAGCACAGTGCACAGATTAAGAACATCCTGCCTCTGCTCCCACAAGCAAATATCTGGGACAGAAAGTTGCTGCTGGGCCACTTCTGAACATGGTGTGCCGCGCAATGGTGCCAACATTGCTCTCGCTCCTCGTTTCCCAACTTAAAGTCCAATTGCATGCAACCTCTACAACACCTACTCCCTGCCATCCTGGAGCACAGCACGCAGAGCACGAATATCCGCCTTCTGCTCCCACAGCCCAAAAGCCAGGACAGAAATTTGCTGCTGGGCCTCTTCTTTACACAGTGAGTTCCACAGTGGTGCTTTTTCATGTAAAAGTCTAATTGCCTTTAACCTCTATGGCTCCCGCTCCTGGATATGCTGCAGCACAATGTTCAAATTAAGAATGTCTGACCTCTGCTCCTGCAGGCGAAGAGTTAGTATAGAAAGCTGCAGCTGAGCCTATTCTTCTGACAGTGAGCTCTGCAATGGTTCAATTTGCATTGCTCTCACACCTCTCTTTCCCAACTAAAAGTCCAATTGCATGCAAACTCAGCAGCTCCTGCTCCCGGCTGTCTTGCACCTCACTACGCAGAACATGAACTGCTGCTGTGAGTCTTGTGCTCACGGTCATCTCTGACACAGTGCCAACAGTATTGCTGTCACTGCTTGCTTTCCCACATAAAAGTCCCATTGCTTCAACCTGTACAATACTTGCTCCCAGCTGTCCTGCAGTACAGTGTGCAGAGCACGAACATCCAGTGTCTGCACCAACAGCAAAAATATAGGACAGAAAGCTGCTGCTGGGCCTCTTCTGCACAGACAATCCCTTGTGACAGTGCCACCAGCATTGCTGTCACTCATTACTTTCCCAACTAAAAGTACAATTGCTTGCAAACTGTACGGTGCCAGCTTCCGGCAGTCTTGCAGCAGAGTGTGCAGACTCAGGTGCCACAGCCCAAGAGCCAGGACAGAAAGCTGCTGCTGGGCCTTTTCTGCACACACTTTGCTATGTAACAGTGCCACCAGGATTGTTCTCGCTCCTCACTTTTCCACCTAAAATTTCAGTCGCAGCACAGTGCGCAGATTAAGAATGTCTGACCTCTGTTCCCACTGGTGAAGAGCTAGGATAGAAAGCTGCTGCTGGACCTATTCTTCAGACAGTGAGCTCCGCAGTGGTGCTACTGGCATTGCTCTTGTTCCTCACTTTACCACCTATAAGCCCAATTCCATGCAACATCTCCAATGCCTTCTCCAGGCCATCCTGCAGCAAAATGTGCAGGCACGAACATCCACTGTCTGCTCCCACAGCTCAAGAGCAAGGATTGGAAGCTCCTGCTGGGCCACATCTGCACATGGTGGGCTCTGCAATGGTGCCACCAGCATAGCTCTCACTATTTGATTTTCCACCTAAAGGTCCAATTGCTGCAAACTGTACAGCACCCGCTCCCGGCTGTCCTGCAGCACAGTGTGGAGAGCACAAACATTCCGCCTCTACTCCCACAGCCAAAGAGCCTGGACAGAAATCTACTGCTAGACCACTTCTGCAAAATGTGATCTCCGCAACAGTGCCACTGGATTCCTTTCGCTCATCACTTTCCCACCTTAATGTCCAACTGCGTGCAAACTCTATGGCGTCTGCTGACAGTCATCCTGCAGCACAGTGTGCAGATTATGAACATCCGGCCTCTGCTCCACCCGGAAGAACCATAACAGAAAGCTGCTGTTGGGGCTCTTCTGCACACACTGAGCTCTGCAGCGGTACCACCGGCACTGCTCTCCCTCCTTGCTTTCCTACCTAAAAGTAAAATTACATGCAACCTCTACCACGTCTGCTCCCAGGCCTACTGCAGCACAGTGTGCAGAGCACAAAAGTCAAGCCTCTACTCCCACAGCCCAAGAACCAGGACAGAAAACTGCTGCTGGGCCTCTTCTGCACGCTGTGAGCTCTGTAAAGGTGCCACTGACATTGCTCTCGCTCCTCACTTTCCCACCTAGAAGTCCAACTGAGTGAAAACTGTATGGCACCCTCTGGCAGTCATCCTGCAACACAGCGAGCAGAGCACAAATGTCTGGCTTCTGCTCCCACAGTCCAAGAGCCAGGACAGAAAGAAGTTGCTGGGCCTCTTTTGCACATGGCTTTCTTTGCAGCAGTGCCACCATCATTGCTCTCACTCCTCGCTTTCCCACCTAAAAGTCCAATTGATTGCAACATGTATGGCACCGACACCTGGCTGTCCGGCAGCACAGTGCACAGAGCATGAGCTTGCGACCTCTGGTCCTAAAGCCCAAGAGCCAGGACAAAAGGCTCCTGCTGGGCCATTCTGCACACACAGTAGTCTGCAGCAGTGACACAGGCCTTGCTGTAGCTCCTTGCTTTCCTAATAAAAATTGCAATTGCTTGGATACGGCCACAGCTCCTGGGCTTCCTGCAGCACGGTGTGCAGAGCATGAACATCTGGCCTCTGCGCCCACAGCTGAAGAGCCAGGATGGAAATCTGCTGCTGGGTCTCTTCTGCACACAGTGCTCTGCAACCGTGCCACTGTCATTGCCCTCACTCCTCGCTTTCCCAACTAAAAGTCCAATTGCGTGCAACTATTAGGGCTCCCTCTCCCAGCCATCCTGCCACACAGTGCGCAGAGCATGAACGTTTAGCCTCAGCTCCCACAGGTGAAGAACTAGAACAGAAAGCTTCTGCTAGGCCTCTTCTGCTCTCACAGAGCTCAGCAACGGTGCCACCAGCATTCCTCTTGCTCCTGGCTTTCCCCCCTAGAAGTCCAATTGCGCACATTCTCTACAGCTTCCACTCCAGGCCCTCCTGCAGCACAGTGTGCAGAAGAACATAGGGCTATATCTGACAGCTCAAGAGACATGACAGAAAGCTGCTGCTCTGTCTCCTCTGCACATGGTGAGCTCTGTAACAGTGCCACTAGCATTGCTCTCGCTCCTCTCCCACCTAAAAGTCTAGATGTTTGCAGTTTCTAAGGCGGTTTCCCAGCAGTCCTGCAGCACAGCGCACACAGCACGAATGCCCGGCCTCTGCCCCACAGCCAAAGAGCCAGGACAGAAAGCTTCCACTGGGACTCTTCTGCACTTGGAGAGCTCTGCAATGGTGCCACCTTCATTGCTCTCGCTCCCTTTCCCACTTGAAAGTCCAATGCATGCAACCTCTCCATCACACCCTCCACGCCATCCTTAATCACAGCACACAGAGCATGACCGGCCACCTCTGCTATCACAGCCGAAGAGCCAGGATAGAAAGCTGCTGTTGGGCCTCTTGTGCACATGTTAAGCACCACAACAGTGCTACCAGCATTTCTCTCACGCCTAGCTTTCCAAACTAAAAGTTCGATTGTGTGAAACTTCTGTGGCCCGCACTTTCAGCATGTCTCACCAATGGAACCGGGTGAGCAGAGCCAGATGTGCGGGCTGTGCACGCATGGTTGTAGGATGGCCGAAAGTGGGCGCCATGGAGGTTGCACACAGTTGGACTTTCAGGTGGGAAAGCAAGGATTGAGAACAATGCCGGTGAAACCGTTTCAAAGTTCACTGGGTGCAGAAGATGCCCAGCAGCAGCTTTCTGTCCTGGCTCTTGGGCTGTGGGAGCAGAGGCTGGAAGGTTTTCCTCTGCATACTTGTGCTGCAGGATGGCCAGCAGCGAGCTCTATACAAATTGCACACAGTTGGTCTTTTAGGTGGGAAAGCAAGGAGCAAGAGCAATTCTAGTGGCACCACTGTGGAGCTGACTTTGTGCAAAAGAGGCTGAGCGGAAGCTTTCTGACCTGGCTCTTGGGCTGTGGGAGCAGAGGTAGGGCATTTTTGCTCTGCATGCTGTACTGTAGGAAGGAAGAAATCACAAGCCATAGATGTTGCACATGACTCTACTTTTAGCTGGGAAAGCAAAGAGAGAAAGCAATGCTGGTGGCACTGTTGTGGAACTATCTGTGTGGGGAAGAGGCCCTATAGCAGCTTTCTATTCTGGCTCTTGGGCTGTGGGAGCAGAAGCCGATATTATTATCCTAACCCAACCCTAACTGTAACCCTAATCCCAGGCAAGGTCTGCACCATACAGTGCCTTTAGTTTTCCAGAGTGATTTTGAAATAGTGGCCTCAGCCATCCTTTGGCAGACACAGCTGCTGTACCTGGAAACATAAAGTCCAGTGTTTCATTTGTCTGCCTCCAGTCCACACAGGTTCCTGAAGCTGGCCACTTTTGTATCCTAATCAACTTGCTTTGTGAGAAAGATGGGAGGAAGTAGGAAAATCCAATATGCAGTGCATTTAAAGCTGTGGGAACCTAATGAACCAGCCATCCCCTGGCTGGCTTGCAAGCATCCTCAAGGGCCTCCCTGTGGGCAGCCTCCAGAGGCTCCTGCAGCAAAAGCTCTGGGGAGCCTCTTCCCAGACAGCACAGCCTGTCTTGCCTTGCCTTGTTTCTCCTACACTTAAATTTTTAGAAGTTTCATCTACGCCTTTTAGGTGTTGTTCACAATTTGTTCCCATATGGTTTAATTTACACCTCTAAAATTAAAACCAGCTTCCTTGCTGCTAGCAGGCAGCAGGTCTGGGCACCAGGCTATGAAGTTTCCTGGTTTTCTGTGAGCTAAGTCAAGCTTCTGCCCCTTCAATGTCTGATTCCATGAGGCAAAGTTGGCTGAGATGAGTCACTCAGGAGGAGTATCAAAACAGTGGCAGTATGCAAGAACAGCAAACAGCCCATCCTGGCCAGTCAGCCCCTACCCAGCGGCCTGAGCAGATGTCTAGGGAGGGAGGAAAGGGAGTGCAGGCATGCAATGAGTCTGCCCCTTGGCAATCCTGCCTGCTGGCTCACTGACTTCACCTGATTGAGGTGACGTCCATGTGTTTAGCATCCTTGAGGGATTTTGCTTTCTTGAATTTGTCTAGTGGCTTTCTGACCCCTTACAAAACTCCTAGTGTGCACACCATCCTGTGCAACAATCTCAAAGTGCAGCCAAGTGCTGAAATACTTTTTTCCCTTGCTTTTTTTAAACCTGCTGCCTAATAAATTTATAACTTTAAGTTTAGTGAAAAGGGATTAAACTTCCCTTCTGTTTCCCTTTCTTTCACAGAACTCTCATATGCTCTCCTTTGCCCTGCAGCCATTTTAATTCCAGGCTGATGTGTTCTAGATCATCCAGGCCATCCTCTTGCAGAAGCTGTTCTCTATTTCTGCCTTTTTTTTTGCCCATCTCACAATGACTCAATGGAGGTATATGTAGAAGAACCATATCAGTGGGACACTCTGTCTGAGATTATCGTGTCATGCACAGTGTTTCCTTGTACACAGGAAGTCTCAGTATTTCCTTTTGATGCATGCTCAGCCATGGGGATGATGCTGCCAGATGTAACTGGCAGCTCCAGGTTGTCCATGTCCAGCTCCTGTCATGGCTGAATGCCCACAGTGCAGGTTCAGGAGGGATGCAGCTGAGCATCACATGGCCCATCTTGGAAAGCAGCACAGGTGAAGGAGAAGCCTCAGTTTCTCAACCTGTGCCCAAGAGCAATCAGAAGTCAAACAAAGAGCCTGTATGAGAGGGAAGGCTCAGGAGCAACCACAAAGGAAATCTCTTACTTCACATCCTGGGCAAAGGATGCTTTCTCTCTGGGAGATAAAACAGGCTGGAGCAGGGGTAGGGGCAGCTCTTCCCTCTCATGAGGAGCAGAGGGAGCATTCCCCCACTGGCACCCACCTCCCATCTTACCCTTCTATTCCTGAGCTCATCAGGGTACTTCAGTTTAATCACTGCCTTTACCTCATGTCTGAGAAGTGAACCCCTCACTGCTTGATTGAGGAATGACATCTTGCCATCATCAAACCAGGCAGGCTCGCAAATTCCCGTATGTTTCATATCTGCTGGCTTTAAATGGGACCAGCTACACAGTCTGTCCTGTACTCTGCATCTGACAATGCTGGGGACGAACCTTGACCAATTATATTATATTTATATATTTACATAAAGCAGTCTGGAAGCTTTCAGTGCCCTGTATTCTTCCACCAAAGGCACTTACAGCTGCCTAAATGCCAAGTACAGATGCTCAGCATGCACCCCAAGGAGGGGATTGTGGTATCTTCAGGAGCAATTTTCTCCTGCTGGATTACTTTTCAAGGATGTGAGATGCTTCTCATATTTGCAGCCTCACACCTGACGTTTTGGGAATTGCCTGGTTGTGACATTTGTACCACTGTGGACCTTTTACATGCCCAAGGACACACATGTGAAAGCAACAAGAATGTAGGGCTCCATGTCCCTCCTTGGTCAGTCCTGCCTACTGGTGCCCTCCTGTAACAAGAAATATCACAAGCAACTCCTTGGATGGAAAAATCTGATCTCTATTTTATGTCTTCTCCCCTTTCCAGCTGAATTTGTATGATGCTTTGGTAGAAAAGCCTATTGAAATGAAGAGTGTGAACCACAGCTGTAGTTTCCATGATTGCAGATGTGTGGATGTCGTGTGTGCATGCATGCTTCCATGTCTAAGTATGAGCATATGCAAACGTGCAAGTTGATCAAAGTATTACACCTGTATATTTATCACTTATTACTATGCATGGCATTTAAAAAGATAGCACAGTAGATGTAATATGTAATACAAATGTCATATGCAAATAATTTTCCTAGTGTCACAGCAGAAGTAATGGAAGATAAGGAGTCAAACTCTCAGCAGATCTGTTGGGTTTACATATTCATTACATACTCAATCCATTCGCTGGGGATGGTACAAGGAAAATAGCTGTCAGTTATACTTTGTGTGGAAGCAGATACAACATGCAGAACTGCAAGCAGGCTGATGCAGTACCTTTTATTACCCAGATTAAGGATGGCAGGCAATTTATTTGCTAAAGGCCAACAGCAAATTAGCTTTTCCCTGTGAAATTAACTTAGGCAGCTTGAGGTGGGGCCAGAAAGCAATTAAGTATGTTATTAAAGCAGGGCAAGAGATTGTAATCGTACATATGTATATTATGTACATAAATACACACAAAGGCAAATAAGTCTGCTGCCACCTTTAGAACCAATATTCAAGTCTGAAATGCAATACTCCATGCTGGATGCTGCCTGTTGTCAAGGAGATGAAGTATCTAGACTATCAGACCAAGCAATAATGTGATAGACATTCAATGAAATACATGCAGCTTTCAAGAAAAATTCAAAAGAAATCTTCCATAGACACAGAGGGGGCTTGCCTCCCTTACTGAGAGGTCTGGTTTATACAGTAAGAACAGAAAACAGTAGGCTTTGCATATGGCTGTAACAGAGATGCAGATTGAAATATGCTACCTCCATAGAAAATGTTAATAAATACATGACTGGAGAATATTTCCCTCTGTTATAAGAACAACAGCCACAAAAAAAAAGCCTGGTTAATTACTCTCCATTCATGACATCTGCTTACAAAAACTAATCCCTGCTCACAGAGACGATGTAGCAGTTATGGGCACAAACCACCAGCTGAACAAAAGCTCATCAGGACTTCGGGCCCCAGGTACCATAACTGGTCCAGTGATGTGCTTCAAAGAGCCTCCAGCTCCCCCTTCCCCACCCCACCAGCCCCTGGTAAACTCTCCACTTCCATGGAGGTACCATGAGCTGTGGCAATAAAAGTTGTCACCTTTTAGCTAAGGAAGGCAGAATAGGGATTTCTCCAACATTTCTTTCTTCCTTATGGAATAGCTGATATCTGAACACCACTCCAGGACATCAGCACTTCTGCTGAGCTCGTATTGCCACTGCTGTTGTAGGCAACAAGGGGAGCTGAGCCCCAGCTGCTAGACTTAAATGTACAAACTGCTATAGCTCAAATTAAAGAGTTGATTACTTTCTTCTGGGCTGTGAAAAACAGTGGTGTAAACAGAGGTCAGCTCAGATAGTCACCCTTTTTGCCTGCTTCCTCTTTGAACAGAAAGACTGACATTTCCCCTGTTGTTTCACCAAGTGCACAGGCTCGTCTCCTTTCCTACTTAGCCCCTCAAAAAGACCCTTCTCTTTCCTCTGAGCACCAGGTACACAGACAGACCTGCTGTGGGATGCCAGCACTGCACAGCTCTGTGTGTTGTTCACAGGGAAAGTACATGCAGCAGGCTCGTCTTCTCTGTTGGTGGGACTGAGTGAAAACAGACTGGGAAAAGAGCTATTGGGCATCACACTGGGTGCCAGAGCTTTGTACAGCATCAGACTTGAGAAAGGCAATACATTGGGAAGCAACACTGCATATCTTCTCCTCATTCATCCTGTGCAAAGTTGATAAAAAAATGTTCTAACCAAGCTTTTTTCTGTTAGACATTTTCATTTTACACAAAATTAAAGTGCCCTGTGTATTGATTTTGATAAAATTACAATTGTCTTTGTTTAACCAAGGTGTTTAAATCTCATTAAAACATCAGAGACCCACTGTTTTATTAAAAACCCTTCATTTAAATCAAAACACACTTGTAAAGTGAACTTTAATTCCCGGGGAAATTTCAAAATTTGTCATCTACTTTTGGATTAGGAGTGGAATTAAACAAGAAAACTACAATAATGGAAATTATCCAGGTAATTTCTATATAAACTGACATGACTTTTGCATTAACTGCTTCAGGGTGATGTTGTAGGACAGGGTTAAGATTCAAACTAAGAAAGTGAGCGAAGATACAGGCCAAATAATGCAATAGCTGGAACAGTGCTCCAAGAATTAAAGGAGGTCAGTAAAAACGATGCCAATACACACTGGTTTATATAAAATATATTTTCTCTAACTAACTAGATGCCTTTGATGACATGATAAATTCTGCTGAAAGAAATAAAAAGCCTTGGAGTTGGTATGGTGTGACACTGGCTTAGGAACTAGAATGGCATGAAATCAGTGTCAGTATTAAATTAAGTTAAGCAACTACAAGCTGGTTAATGCATCTAAAAATAAATTGTGAATTAGGAATCATCTTCTCTTGTGTGTATTGCACATGGGCCACTTCAGAAGTCATTTATTTTGTCTCCATCACAGCTAATATTCTTCTTAGTATCACCAGTATCACTACTGAGAATGCTTGTGAGTGCCAGATGCTAGGGAATACACCAGTAACACAGAAAGGATATTACAGATCAGTATCACCCGGTGCAAAAAACACCTGGTTGAGCACAGCCAAGCATAAACCATACATCTGAGGATCAGAAGATGTTGACAAGGCGGGCGACTGTGCCCATGTCCAGCACAGTGTGATTAACTAGTCTGGTAAGAGCATTATTTGCAATTTAATACCCTAGAAGATCCTGGCAGAACCCCATGAGCATTTCCATCAGCCAGCCTGGGCCAGCTTAATACTTAGATGCCTCCTGAATTATTCTTCCTCTTGTTTGTTGACCTGCTTGTTGCTCTATTAAAGTCTCCTCATAGTTGCAGAGCTCTTTAATCCTAATTTTGAGGCACTGCTCACCCTACAGAGGTAGGAGTGCAGCTATTTTCTACCTTGACACATGGCCTCCCAGCAGGCTTCCTGCACTCAAGCTGCTGCTGCAGGACAAGGGACATTGGCTTGTCCCTGGGAACCTTTGGGCTGCTGCTGATTTGGGATCTCTAGGGGACTTGTTTACAGGCACAAAGCATCCTTCCTTTGAATGTTCCAAATAAATCTTTGCTTTAGTAGCCTCAAATTTGTGTGCCATTTTTTATGTCCTCTCAGGATGTTATATGCCACATAAAATGCGAGAGGTCATTAAGTTAAAGTGTGAAAGCAATTAGCCAGCATTTACACTGTGGGATGTAAATATATTATGTTACCAAATATCAGGCATCTCTTCTTAACTGTTGGCTAACATTTTAGCAAAATCCTCAGGTTCTAGAGATGACAAAAAGACATTGTATTTAACACAAACTGACCCAAATACTTGACTACACCCAGGTAACACCCTCACCCAGTGAGAGGGGAGCGCCCTACCACCATTGTCATAGCTGCATTGAGGACATCACTATAGGGACTCTTCTGGCTGCTACATCTCATCAGGAGGACAAAGAACCCATGAGCCCATTGGCTCTGGCCTGAGAGACTCCAAGGTGATAATATATGAAGCAACCAAAATATATGGTCACTGTAGTTTCTGCTGAAGCAGAGGAAGGCTATTTCATCTGCTGCCCAGTAAAAGCTAAGTGCTTGCTGCTTCCCTCTTGTTGCTGATGTTATTGGGATCTCTGCTTCACCAAGCTCCTGTTTTCATGAAGCTAATAGGAACCTAATATTTTTGTGCTTTCCGTTCCTCTGTCAGATCTGTCTGAGGCCAGCCAGTGATTCCAGCGTAACAGTGGGGAATGCGAAGGGAGCAAGTGGCAGCATGACTGCATAGCTCTATTTCCTTAGGAAGTAAGGCTAAAAATATCAATGACCTTTCCAGGCTCTATTTCTCCAGGGTTTAGAGCAGAGTTGTGAAATTTGGCAGGTGTGAGGGGCCTTTGGGGTGTGCCTTCTGCTGTTCCTGTGAAAATATCCCCAGATTTGGGCTAGGTATAAGCCTTTGGAAAACAAGACCATATGTTAAAATGCATGTAAGAACTTCAGTGATTCGTTGGACTCCCCAGTAATTTTGCCCTCTCTAAGCTTCATGCGGCTTTCCCTCTGTTCCTCAGCATGGCTCTGGAGTCTCCATCCAGACATCCCCATGTCCCAAGATGAATATTGGGATGGAAGGCAGTAACACAGCTTCTTAATGCTCCCTGTTCTCACCCGCCTAACAAACACAGAGCAAAAGGATGATTGGAGCGACTGCAAGAAAGGACAAGGACACAGAACAGATGGTGGATCATGATGGCCCTCAGTCACCATGTCCCACAAGGGGCAGCAACAGTGGACAGTCTCCTAAACCCATTCTGGCTCTGAGAGGGAGGGCATGATACTGTGTTTGCTCTCAGACAAAAGCTGTGCTGCATACATTAATTTCTGACATGCAAGTATGGAAGCAAAATAACCCCAGTTAACTGGTTTGATGACTCCTGCCTGAGTGAAGGCTGTTTCTTCAGACAGCAATCAAGTGCTTTCTTATTTACTCCTAATTTAAGCAGGCTTGGTTTGAGTAATTTTGAGGCAGAGAATGAGCATTGAGGTCCTCCATTCCTCCAAGCCCTAGCTTCCTTCTCCACTGGCCCTGTGTGTCCCACTGACCTGCACAGGCCACCCTGGGAGCAGATGATGAAGACTGGTGGGTGGAAGAAGAGACACCAAGTGGACTGGGCTTAGCCAGGGGGATTAATCACCCTAGAGAAGATTAATGTGGGCACACCTGACCCCTGAGGGACCCAGGAAAGCTTGTCACAGCCATGACAGGAGTGAATGGGGAGGTTGTAGGTGGCTGGCAGGAAGTGACAGAGAAAGCTAATTCAAAATTGAATGAGAATTGAAATTGCTTGGACAGAAAATTGGACTGAATGGCAAGGGAGAGTCAAGATGGGGAAATGGGAAAATACTGTATTCAGTAGTGGCTCTCAAATAGAATTTCTATGCTATGCAACAATGATGGCAAGAGTCCCATAGAAAAATTAGGTTTGGATTAATGCACATTCAGTTACATTAGTAATTAAAGTATTGTAGGGGCTCTTCAATTAAAGTTGCAGAACCCCTGTTCTTTTAAACAGCTCTTAATTTCTGAGAGGCTGACTTTGCTATGATACTCTGCCAGCACCATTTTCTTGACTGAACTCTAATCCTCCAAGAGTGGTACAGCATCAGTTGATTGCTGTTGAAGATCTCTGCACGCAAACCAGTACAGAAATCACAAAGCCAGGCAGAGCTGGAGCAGGTGTTATAGGAGTCATTAGTAAAGGGGCTGCTGTTCTTGTGCAGTGCCTTCTCCACATTCTCCATGCCCCTGTCCTGAAAATGTCTTGTGGGTAAAACACTGCTTGAGCCTGGAATGACTCCAGTGGGGAATATCATGACCCGCAGGCTCTGCCGGCACTGCTGGCAGTGGGTTAAGGCACTGCCCATGCACATTGCCTGGTGAAGCTGCTGCAGCAGCCCAGGAGCACCCTGGCATGGGAAACAGGGGTATTGCGACACCCTCAGCCCCACTGCTAAGGCCATCAGAGCCCATCTGCCAGAGCCCCAAGTGTTAGCAGGATCAGAGCCGGCTATCCTTAGTAAGCAGGAGAAGACTTTACTTTTGAGATTAAGGTAGCTTTACGGTGCAGGCAGGTGTTTGCAGTTGAGTGTTTAAGCCCTGGCTTTAATGCGGACATGCGACAAGCCTTGAGTGTCTCATGCAGGAGTTGTCTCCATCACACAGTGTGTCCTGAGGCTGCAGTCCTGCTGAGCTGTTGGGTTGTCCACGTAGGGCTCTGACCGTGGTCCTCAGCCCAAGTCAGAGGTCAGACTAGGGACCCTGGGCAGAGCTCCACAGGGACAACCCATAAGCTCCTGTACCCTGTGCAGATGTCTCCACAGCCCACTGGCATGCATCTGCCACCCATCTCTCCATGACCCACATCAGATTGCAGATTTTTTTCCTGTAAAAAGGCTATTTTGTAAAGGACTCTCAATCTTATTTGTGACAATGCAAAGCCCTTCTCTTATTCATGGCTGTGTAACAGCCCTAGTGGCAAATGCATCAGCTGCTTATGCAGGAGAGAAATCCTGGCAAGACTGAATGCAAATTCAGCAAAGCCAGACAGCATATGTGTTTTCCAGAGACCACTGGCAGAGCCCCACAGATTTTCTGAATCATCTATTCTTTTAATAGCCAGTGGATGTGTTCATTGGATACATATTTTAAAAGAGAAATAGACTCTGAATAACTGAAGTGATCAATAGGTCAGTCCTTAGCAGGTAAAACTGGATGCAGTCATGGGGAATTCTCCCAGGCCAGAATGAGGCAAAGACTGCAGTGTTTGACTTGTGTGATGCTGAGGACCCCCAGTTAGCCACATTGCTCTTCTCCTGGCGATGAGTGAGGAATTACCCCCAGATCAGTGTGCAATACCTCATTCTAAGGAAGCATTAATCTCATTACAAGATGAAACAATATATATGCAAATGTACTTTGATACATAAAAACTGAAATAAAACATTAACATTTATATTTTGATGCTCTAATTTGTGCCTAGTTATGTTGACACAGATGGAGTGAATTATTGGAGGAGAAAAAGCACATCTGTTAAATGTTATTGTTTAATTAAGCTATTAGCAACTGAAAGACAAGAGCCTTTAAATTATACCATTTTAAATGTGTCTCAGCCTGTGGAACTCTTATGGCTCCCCTAGCACTTTGAGCACACTGCAATCTTTAATGTAATTGGCTTAATGACCACCCTGTGAAAGAGACAAAAAAGGGCCCCTCTCTCTGCCTTGCACGTGGGGAGAAAAGCTGTTTGGCCACGAGCCTCCTAGGAAATTCAAAGGACAAAACAGCAGTCTGAGGTTAACACTGTTCCACTGACCTGCTTCATTTGTCTGCATGGTGAAGCATCACAGAGCTCTAAGGAAACCTTCATCTGGAGATGAGCATCATTGAAACCACCAGTCATTGCTGAGGGGAGACTTTGAACGCTGACATTTGTGTACCCCTCATTGTGGACTTTTGTACGGACAACATTTACTACCTGAGTGCTCAGATCTGCACACAGCCTAAGAAATAGGCAATAATCCTTCATTATAGCTGCAGGCTCACTCTGGAAATCTTACTGTCCTGTTCAATTTTACAGGGAATAAATTTGCTAGCTGGAGGGAAATTTCTTCATGTGAGAGAGGACAAAATGTCTCTGTGAGACACCTTACCAGTAGATTTACAACAACACAGAGGGTAAGAAGTATAATCTTGTATTCCAATAAGCCTGCAAACTCACCAGGGAAAAGTCCACCATCATCCAAGGACAGAGGGTCAGCTGCAAGCCTGTTCTGCACTTCTTATCTCTCACCACACTTGCCCTGTCCTCACCTGCAAAAGGGATGTCAGAATCAGCAGCCCTAGCTCCTGGCCTCAATTTTGCCTTGTCATGTTTTAAGTGAGGCATTAGAAAGCTGAATGAAGACAAAATAAAAGGAGTACTTTGTCCCATGCTTGTGTGGCAGAGTGTGTGCTGTTCATGGAGAGCAACCTGGGCCTTGAAGGTGCTGTGACAAGGTGCTGCAAGTTGCTCTGCTCTTCCCCCTCTTGTTCAGTGTCCTGGGTTCAGCAGTAGCAGTCATTTTTCTCCTTCTTAGTAGCTGTGGCAGTGCTGTGTTTTTTGACTTTCAGCCTGGGAACAGCACTGATAACACCAATCTTTTAGTTGGTGCTCAGTAATGTTTAATGGCTCATGCTCTGCCAGGGAGGAAGGGAAGCTGGGAGGAAGCAGAAACAGGACACCTGACCAAAACTAACCAAAGAGGTATTCCATACCACAGCACATTATGCCCACTATATAAACTGGGGGCAGTTACCTGGAAGGGCTAGATCATTGCTCAGGTCGGGCTGGCTGTCGGTCAGCGGGTGGTGAGCAGTTGTATTCTCTTCCCTTGTTATTTCCCTTATCATTATTATTATTGGTGGTAGCAGTAGTGATTTGTGTTATACCTTAGTTACTGAACTGTTCTTCTATCAACTCGTGGGAGTTGCATTCTTTTGATTCTCTCCACCCTTCTGGGAGGGGGGGGAGGAAGGTGGGGGGAGAGTGAGCGAGCAGCTGCATGGCTTTGAGTTACCAGCTGGGCTTAAACCATGACATTCAGGCAGCTGTCTACCAGCTTGGGTAAAGTCTATACAGGTTTCCACACACAGGGAGGTTTTTATTGGAGCCAGGATTTGCCCTGCAGTCTGTTCCACCAAACTGCATTTACTGGAGAAATGCAATCTCCCCATTTCTCCGCCCTTGTTCTTCCCCTCTTGCTTTTGAATCCTTTGCCCAGTTTCAGTCAGAGAGCTAAGACATATTAAGCATTCAGAAACAGTGCAAAACCAGACATCCATAAAGAAGAAAGAGACTCTTCTAGAGGCTTTAGGGTGGAAGAGGTGAATGCCATCAGCCTTATCTTTGCCCAGGAACCCAGGCTTCCTTGGCTCTTCTGCCCAAACAATGCCTGGTGACTGCTGTGATGGTGAGCATGAGGGTCATAAGCAGTGCCATAAGTAGCTCATTTAACTTCTCTTGGCCATTTACACCCTCACTGCCAACAAAGTCACACATAATAAATAAAAGTAAGAAATGCTTTCAGCTTTAAAAATAGAAATGTTTTTCACTTTAGCTGCTGCAGGACTCTGCTCTCACTTATGCTGGCATAAAACAAAATTAATTACACAGAAATGAATGGAGTTATATCTATCAAAACCTGTGCAAGTGACAGCAGAACTGACCTGTTTTCTTTTAAACTTCTTCCTACTCAATACTGTATAAACATATTTTATATTTGATGCAGTAACTTTTCAGGGCTGACTCTTGCTCCTCTAATCAGTGCTGATGCCATTCAGGAACAAGGATACAGCTCAGAGTGGAAAATCAGTGTTGGTGAAGACCCTAACAGTATGAGAAGTGATCCTTGTCCCAGTTCAAGGTGCCACTGCACAGAAAAGTGCCTCCATGGACAGCCAGGATGTACTTTTCCAACACTAGAAAATGTTAAAGCATAGCACAGGCACTGGCAGCAGTGAAGGTGCTCATGGGGCCCTCCAAGAGGCCTCCTTGCTGATAAGAGGAGAAACACTGACACACTCTTGATGGTATCTTGTTCAGTTGTCCTCATCCAGAGCCATTAACTTTGGCCAGGCAGGATTAAGCCATTTATTAACCAGCCTAAGCAGGTTGGCAGAATAAATGGAAACTTTCCAAGGAATGTGCCAGAGAAAGAAGATGGCATATCCTTCCTAATGAAAGCAGCAGCTTGAAGACAATGAATCCCTTCTCCCAGGGAGCTGGATTCCAGTGCTCTACTGTCTGAGGTGGCAGTGATCTGAAAACTAACCAAAAGCCTTGCTGCCATCCCAGAGTACTGCATTAAATAATTGAAAAATGAATAATTAAATTAAAAGGGGATTATTTCCCACAGGCAAGCAGAAAATTGCTGCCAGCAGAACAAAAGATGATGGCAACATTTCATTTTCTGCAGTTCTCAGCAGTCAGCAGTGAGGTGATGTGAATAACATCCACGGTGGGCATGAAGGGCCTCCCTGAATCACATAGGGTTTTTAGCTCCCGGTTTATCCCTAAATTGTCTATTGAAAGAATAGCGGTTTCTGGAGAATGAGGAAGCAAATCAGGAAATATGAGACATTCCCTTTTTCATGAATGTCACCCTTGAGGTGTGGGGGTATCTGTTTATGTAGAGATACCTGAGGGATTTGCACAGATCAGCCCTTTGACTCATGTTTGGCTGTTATACATAGTTGTTGGACACATTTCCATGTTTAGCCCTCTACACTTATTTTATTGCTGGCTAGGAGGAGACATGCACACATGCCTTGTTCCAACACTTTATAAGAACAGTATTTGATGGCACTACTATATTTTCCCCTAAGACATATATATCTGTTTGAACAGACGACTGTCCTGGGTTCAGCAGTAGCAGTCATTTTTCTCCTTCTTAGTAGCTGTGGCAGTGCTTTTGACTTTCAGCCTGGGAACAGTGCTGATAACACTGATGTTGTTAGATGCTGCTTAGTAATGTTTAGTCTGACCAAGGACTTTCTGAGGCTCATGCTCTGCCAGGGAGGAGGGGAAGCTGGGAGGAAGCAGAGACAGGACAACTGACCCAAACTGACCAAAGAGGTATTCCATACCACAGCACGTTATGCCCACTATATAAACTGGGGGCAGTTACCTGGAAGGGTTAGACCACTGCTGGGGTCGGGCTGGGTGTCGGTCAGCAGGTGATAAGCAGTTGTATTCTCTTTCCTTGTTATTTCCCTTATCATTATTATTATTGGTGGTAGCAGTAGTGATTTGTGTTATACCTCAGTTAGTGGACTGCTCTTATCTCAGCCTGTGGGAGTTACATTCTTTCGATTCTCCTCTCCATCCTTCTGGGAGCCTGGGGCAGGGTGGGGGGGGAGGAAGAGGGGGAGTGAAAGGGAGGCTGCGTGGTTCTGAGTTTAAACCACAACAATGACGCATTGTGAGAGTCTATATTTCTCACGAACTACAATTAAAAATGAACAACCCTCTACATAGGATAACAATACTTGCTCTCCACACAGAAATTTAAACAATTCAACATGCTAAGTGAATAATGATCCTACATTTATGCAGCACTTATTTTCCCTGCGTAGCTGCAAGCTCTTGTTACACCAATACCCAGACTGTAAAAGACACTGCAATAGGGTCTGAATACATCCAACAGGTAGTAAGCAGTACTTTTCAGCCCTTCACTCCCCCAGCGCCTCAGGCTCTTCTTGCCCTGCGAAACCTTTCACCCAGCCTTCATTGTTCCACTCTCTTCTTTCTGCCTTTCATATCCAGAAGCCTTCTTTTTCTTCTCTGTGTAAAGCTGCTTCTGACAGCCCACCCTAAAACTCATATTTCTCCAGTGAAGCAATTTCTTCACTCACAATAGTGCTGGCTATAAAAGGTCAGGGTATTTTGCCAAGAACTGTGACATTTTCCTTAAGCCCACCTTGTTTCTCACTGTGCAGAAGCTTAATAGTCTTCAACACAATGGTCATAGCTGTGATCAAGCTGTCACAAACTGGATGGTGTCATGGGATTTAGAAACGCATGTCCAGCACTGGAAGGGGTAATGCTTCTGCCCTGTTAGTCCCCCTTCCTCCCTCCACTAGCAGGTCCACACTCATCATCACATCACATCATCTGTATCTGAAAACTGTTACCCTATGCGGGAGCCCAGAGTTTCAGCAGCAGATTTCTCATTCTCCACCCCTTGTGCCAAAGCAGATAGGCAGAGGAAGCTCGGCAAGTAAACAGCATGCTCGACATTATGGAACAAGGCTGCAGCAGAACAATATATGAATGCCAAACCAGGGCCCCAGTCACAAAACCAGCCTTTTCCTTCTGGGCACCATCACATAGGTATGGGTCCAAGACATTTTGCTCACCTACTCAGACTGTGGTTGTGAGACAGACCCTTTCATCAAATAGAGCACCAACCTCCACCACAGCAATGGAGAGCTGCCTTCACCTCTAGGAAGAGTATGTCTGCAGGCTGCATTTTAAGAGAAGACATCTTTTGTGAGATGTGGCTTTTGAGTGTGAGAGCTGGAGAAGAAAGCCAGCAGGGCCAAGGCAGAGAAAAGCCAGGGGTAAGGCCCTAGCTGGTCTAGCAGGCAGCTCTATCACCCTCCTCATCCAAAGGTCTGGCAAACCAAGGCTGGCCCTCAGTACAGAAAGAGCAGAGAGCAGCACAGGGACTTCTCCCTCCAAGTAAAACCATGAATATCAGCACAGTGGAGGCTAGTGGAGGAGATATTTCAGCACACACCTTTTCATTAGACCACCCTTACGTTTGGTAAATGAATCTCTGGTGCTTTTAAAAATGGCTTTGCCATGACACATTCCAGGGCCAATAATCACTGATCCAAGAATAACATTAGGACACACAGTAGTTCAAAGTTATATTTAGGGGGTACCCAGTACCAATGGTTCTTTCTCTCCCTATGTAACTATTCTCTTATCTCAAGCTGTTGAGCAGCTGCAGGAACACAGTAGGTGATATTCCAGCCTGTCCTGAAGTTCTGTGAGCTAAACCAGTGCAAAGCATCTTTGCCTTGCTCAGCTGCAGTCCCAGCTCTGTCCACTGCTCCGGCAGGGGCTCAAACCACTTTAGGGATACTCTAATCCCAGTTATCTGGCAATGGTCCCTGGGGGATGGTCTTGCAGCTCCAAACCTTCAGAGTGCTGCCATCTGAGTGCTCCCTGTTGCTGGAAAGACTCCCAGCCGCATGGCTGCCGCCAGCCTCCAGCCTCTCTTTCCCACCAGTGCAGAAGAAAGGAGCCGCTTTGGGGATGGGGAGGACGGAATTGAGCCTGGACTCTCCAGAGAGGCATTCTCTTTCCCTAACTTATCAGGAAACACTAAAGTACTGGTTTTGCAGAAGTGTGACACCCCCTGTGATTTATTTAATGAGTTAGCATTGGCTCTTTTCATCCTCAAAGCTCTTTACAGCCAGCCAGCCATGGTCTCCTCTCAAGAACTGCCAGGCAACTGCACTGGGACCAGTGGCAACAAGCAGAGCTTGTCCCCCTCTCAAACAACCCAGGCCCTGCAAGGATACCAGTACCCTTAGTAAATGACAAACAACCCAGTACCTTTGCAAGGCAGGCAGGGTCAGTGTTAATATTCCCTCTAACAGATGGGGAAACTAAGAGGATATGGAGAGACAGCAAGATTTGCTCAAGGCCTTCCTGCTAACCTGTGCTGCAAATGCATGAATTAGTGCTGTGCTCCAGCCGGTCAGCTCCAGCTGCCTCCAGTACTCACCATTGCAGACCTCTGACAAAAGCGTAAGTGCATCAGTACAGGGTCAAGCCAAGGTCCCATTTTCCCCTGTATCCCATCTCTAGTGAAGGGCATGGGTGGGTGGCAGAAAGGCTATGCCAGCAAGACTGGTATGGGCTATCTCCCTCCAGTATGCCTTGAAAGATGAGCAATTCCTTTCTATCCCTATCACCTCTTATTAATGATTGAAGCATTGAATCATGCTTCTTGGCTTGCAGCGCTTGTATTTTGCAGGTCTGAGCTGAAGAAAGGAAACACTTTGATGATCTTAATCAGACTTCCCTCTAAACATGTTTCCATCCCCAACACAGCAGGAGTAAACAAAGCATTCTTCTACCCAAGAGTTCATGTCCAAAATGCACTTTCAGCCCCAAAGGTCACTAGAAATGGAGGAAAAAATACAACCCTGTTAGCCAGACTGAACAAAAGATTGTGCTCCAGTCCCAAGAGCAAGAAGGTCTCTGGTAGCCAGTGAGACATCAATGGAAGATCAATGTATTGTAGCCTGGTTCCAAAGACACTGAGGTCAAGAAGAGCTTTTCAGTGGGGTTCATATTAGGTCCTTGGGGAATGTGTATCATTAATGGCAAGACCAGCCATATGCATCTGAAATCTAAACCATGTCATAAGATCACATGGCAGCACTTTGGCAGGTGCTGAAGAGAGAATTATTCACCATACATCCTCCCTTCTACCTTCTGAAGATGCTTTATATCCTTTGCATCAGAGGTAAAATCTACCCAACGAATGTAATATTGCCACAACGAATGTAATATTGCCAACGAATGCATTGCCACCAAGACAGAGCATAGACTTTACACTACTGGCAGGTTAAAAAGTCATCCGCTCCCTAGTGATTTCCTCCCACACGTACCAAAGAAAAGAAGTCCAAGTGTGGATAAATTAAACACAGATGATTCTCATTTTTTGCTTCTGGAAAACGTTGCCCTGGCAGATCTCAGAGTCAAGCTATACGTCTGTCACTCTCTTCAGTCAAGTCCTTGGGAATCTGTATTTATAGTCCTATGCTTTGTACAGTTAGAGTCTGTGGCAAAGCCTGCTGCTGTCAATGGAAATCTTGGAAAAAGGCCTTAGAAATGTTTTGTAAAAGTACAGTTTTGACTAGAATGTATTAAAATGTTAGAATACATAGAAAAATTTAAAAAAGTTTTTAAACATTTCAAAGGTAAACCTATCCAGCCACAGGCCTTATACAGCAGATTCTGAAATCAGCTGTGGATATGGATGCGTGGGGCAGTGAGATTACCTGAGCAAAACATATCACCTCCTGGGCACAGCATGTGCACTGCTCCAGCATGTTAGCCTCTGAGCTGGGTCAGAGCAAGTTTTGCACTGCTGATTCAGGCCTACGCTTCTGCTACGTTTCTGCTAAACAAATGCCATTCTACAACTTCGTTATCTGCTGTCACCAATCACTGAGGAAACAGGGGGGTGCACATTAATAAAAGCAGGAAGATTTTTCTCCCTTTTTAAGTCTGTGGGGAACAACAGCATTTCCTGCAAGGAGTTTTGGATGAGCACGATCTTGCCCTAGGACTCCACTGCAGAATACTGGGGCTTGTTGGGTAACTGCAAAAACATCAACATCTCTTTTGTCCTGGAAGCCTTCAGGTTCTACAACCCCCTTGAAATCTGTCCAAAATTTCTGATCTGCAGGTCAGAGATGCAAGTGCCATGAAGTGGGCATGCTGTCCACATTGCTCTTGGATTTAGCTTGTCTCCTGCCAGAGAGTAGCTTGGATGCGAAGACCCATAGGACAGCATCCTTTGGGGAAATTGATCTCAGATGTAAAAAACATTTATGGCACAATGTGTCCTTACGTCCTTTGCTTCTGTTCAGATTTAAGCCTGTGTGCCACCAGTTTGGGCACTAGGTCTCAACATCGACTTGTTTGTGTCTGTTTCAAGGGCACGCCTGTTAGCTTTACAGTATGCAAATATTTGTTTGCAGGTTTTGTAGCTTCATGAAGTTATGAGTCAGTGAAATTGTGAGTGAATAGCTTTATACTGCACAAACCCAAAGCAACCTTAAATTAGGGGGTCCTCTGCCCAGGTCATTTGTTAAACCTCATCTAGGAAATGTTCTCACCACACCCATAGCAAATTCATCACCCCCCAAAAAATATTTAATACATAGAACAATTTACTGTTAGTCTGCTTCTCCACCCCTTTTACGTTAAGAAACTTCATCCACAATGTGGGAATCCCAAGCATAATTTACTCTTTTAAGACAGTAGGTATATGTGTGTCCTAGATACATGCTGTAACTACAAAATAAGGTTCTATCCTGGGGAGGTGCTTCATGCCCAAAATAAAACAGGGACACTTGGCAAGAGGCAACATTGATTGGGTGCGGAAATTAGAAGCTGTCAAGGGAAGTACTGCTGCTGCAAAAGCTGTGAAAAGAGGCTGTAGGATGACAGAGGCCATAGAGCAAGGTCACTGCTAGCTTTGGCAGTCTGTGTCAGGGTCCAGATTATTCACTTCCCATCTCCCTGAACACTGGAATTTTAGGAAATTTACTCATGAATTTTATGCAATTTATCTTCCTCTTCACGAGACTGATGCTGTGTACCTTGCTCTTTGCACAGGCAGTGATACAATGACGTGTTCAATGTACTTCACAGAGTCTGATTCTAGCTAGTGGCTTTTACATGCCTCACACAAGAGGCTTGCTACATGCTTGGGCAGATGTGCGCGCCACAACTCCAGGAATATCTCTGTTTTCAGGACATACCTCTTAGTTTTATAATATGCATTTTTTTTGCTGGTTTTGTAAATTCATGAAGTCATAAGCCAGTGCAATTGAGAGTGAATAGCTTTATACTACACAAAACCAAAGCACACCTCCAGGATGTGTAAATCAGTGTAGCTCTCCACCACCTTGGGTGCAGTTGGGTCAATTTATGCTAGGTGAGGAGCTCATGTGACTGAAGACATAACACCAAAATGGCCTGAAATAAGACCCCATCCTGATTTTTCCCTCTGTAAGTGTACCAGCACTGCATCTTTGCAGGTGATTGCATGTTAAGCCATGTGCAGCCCTTCACACACAGCAGCCAGCACCAATGTTTATCAAAAACATTGTGTGAGGCAAGAGGGAGAAAACCACAGCAATGACAACAAGAACTTGGCACCACTTTAGTCCCATCTGACCCTATTTTGATACCAGGAAGATTCCAGAGGCTCTGCCTCTGTGCAGGCACGAATGGCAGCCTTTGATTCCTGCCCTTTGCTGTGGCTTTAAGGCACTAGTGCATTGTAGGTGCCTGGCTGCAGTTTTTAAGAATACCAGCACTCTGGGCTCTTGGAACAGCTGTATCCTTATCCCCAGCATCTGAAAACCACTTGTATTATTAAAATGGCAGATTTCAGAACTGGCCTTTCCCCATAACCACATGTATTTCAAATACTTAGCAAAATAAGATGGCACACTGGAATGGTTCTTATATGTCCTATGTAGTGCTTAGGTGGGAGACAAAAAATAGCAGTTGTCTGTGCGAGATGAGAACTGGATGCAACTCCCTCCCTCTCTCAGGGAGGATGCATACAAACCCACAAAGATTCTTCCATAAGCATTGTTATTCTTGAAACTTTTCATGCCCTTGTACACAAAATGCTGCAAGACTCATAACCTACTTAAGGATGACAATACAAACTGGGAAATAATTGTCCCCAGGAAGTGGCTGGCTGATGAAAGCTCCACTGGTGTGAATAACTAGCACAATTACAGGGAAAAGCAACCATCTTCAGTGAACTGGTAATGGGACACTGAGCCTTTAACTGTTAGATCAAAGTGTGAATGAGTTCCAGAGCAGCACTGACTCACATTATTTGATGTCCTATGGGAAATATGTTAGTAAGGCTCATTCCAGCTCCCTACCTCATCAGGACCATTAAAACCAAAGGAGCTGGAGCCCCCACAGACTCAGATGCTTCTGTTGGTCCTACCAGAATCCTATCTACGCCTTTGGAAACCTGGCCTTACTTGTCTCCACCACAAGGGTGACCACTGCCACTCACACAGACTGTCTCAATTTTTGGCCAAGGACAGAAGCAGCATGAAAACAAGAATCTCATTTTAGAATCATAGAATAGTTAGAGTTGGAAAGGACCTTAAGATCATCTAGTTCCAATCCCCCTGCCATGGGCAGGGACACCTCACACTAAACCATGTCACCCAAGACTCCATCCAACCTGGCCTTGAACACCACCAGGGATGGAGCATTCACAACTTCCTTGGGCAACCCATTCCAGTGCCTCACCACCCTTACAGTAAAGAACTTCCTCCTTATATCCAATCTAAACTTCCCCTGTTTAAGTTTTAACCCATTACCCCTTGTCCTGTCACTACAGTCCCTAATGAAGAGTCTGTTCCCAGCATCCTTCTAGGCCCCCTTCAGATACTGGAAGGCTGCTATGAGGTCTCCACGCAGCCTTCTCTTCTCCAGGCTGAACAGCCCCAACTTTCTCAGCCTATGTTCATACGGGAGGTGCTCCAGCCCCCGATCATCCTCATGGCCCTCCTCTGGACTTGTTCCAACAGTTTCATGTCCTTTTTATGTTGAGGACACCAGAACTGTACACAATACTCCATGGCAGGATCACCTCCTTCAACCTGCTGGTCACGCTCCTTTTGATGCAGCCCAGGATGTGGTTGGCTTTCTGGGCTGCGAGTACACACTGAAGCCAGCTCATGTTAAGTTTCTCATTGACCAACACCCCCAAGTGCTTCTCTGCAAGGCTGCTCTGAATCTCTTCTCCGCCCAAACTGTAGCTGTGCTTGGGATTGCTCTGACCCAGGTGTAGGACCTTGCACTTGGCACAGTTAAACTTCATAAGGTTGGCATCAGCTCACCTCGCAAGTGTGAAAAGGTCCCTCTGGATGGCATTCCTTCCCTTCAGCTTATCAACCAAACCACACAGCTTGGTGTCATTGGCAAACTTGCTGAGGGTGCACTCAATCCCACTGTCCATGTCATCGACAAAGATGTTGAACAAGACCAGTCCCAACACCAATCCCTGAGGAACACCACTTGTTATTATCTCCAGCTGGACACTGAGCCATTGACCACAACTCTGAATGCAGCCATCCAGCCAGTTCTGCATCCACTGAGTGGTCCACCTATCAAATTGATGTCTCTGCAATTTAGAGACAAGGATGTCATGCAGGACAGTGTTGAACCCTTTGCACAAGTCCAGGTAGATGACGTCAACTGCTCTATCCCTGTCCATCAGTTCCGTAGCTCCATCATAGAAGGCCACCAAATCGGTCAGGCAGGATTTCCCCTTAGTGAAGCCATGCTTCGCTGTCACCAAGTACCTTGCTGTTTTTCATGTGCCTTAACATGCCTTACAGGAGAATCTGTTCCAAGATTTTGCCAGGCACAGAGGTGAGACTGACTGGTCTGTAGTTCCCTGGGTCACCCATTTTCCCCTTCTGGAAAATGGGGATTATATTTCCCTTTTTCCAGTAGTCGGGAACTTCACCTGACTGCCATGATTTTTCAAATATGGTGGACAGTGGTTTACCAAGACTTGGGTGGTGTGGTCAGAGCTTTTGCCAGTGAAGACTGAGGCAAAGAAGTCATCAAGAACCTCAGCCTCCTCCAAATCCAGGGTATCCAGTTCTGATAGCTTCTGGAGAGGGCCCCCATTGTCCCTAGTCTGTCTTTTATTTGCAGTGTACCTGTTATCTTTCACACCCCTAGCCAAGTTTAATTCTAATTAGCACTTATATCAATTATTTATTCATGAATGCTGATTTATCCATCAAGATGTCTGCCTTCAGCTGTGATTTAACAGCTTTGCTAAATATGGGTTTCATTTAAGTAGCAAAGGACTTTGCTCTGGTCCTTCATTTATCTAATAAGGACCAGCAGGGGTCCTTATTTAATAAGGACTGCAAATGGACCCATCTGGATTCAATAGACAGTATTAATAGCAAAGATTAAATTTCTCCACTGCAGGAATGAGCATTATGATAAGCACGATGAGGAAGTTAGGTTAAATGATTGTAATTTATAAGCCTTAATATCTTAGCTAGTAATTTTACACTAACAATTTGATCTATGCAAAAGGCAGATAACGCATAGGAAAAGTCAATCCTTTGTGGACTTTTCCAGGTCATAAGTGTCTATTGCTTGGTTGCCTAAGACTGTGTAGAACCAGAGTGAAAGAGCCCTCCCAGTTCTAGATTTGTGTTGAATGTAAATTAATTGATTTATTGATCAGATATATTACATATATCTCCGATTTAGAGAAAAGGCAAAATTTAGATAAAAGGTAAAATCCTTTCTACAGTCACCCAACCATGAATCATCAGGACTTTACACAGAGTGATAGCCATGTGCTGCAAGGAGGATCGCTGTAACATTGAACACAATACATTAAGTCTGAATTGTGATATGAATTCTTAGACTGAGCAAATTGAGTCTGTGAAATAAGAAGTTCCTGCATAATGTTGCTTTTACGCATTTGAAAGGGTAACACTAGATTCCTGGCAGCTCAGTAAGGATATTTATACAAACAGAATAGACAGGGGTCAATGGTACCTGTAAAGTGTCCCGAGATCTTATAGGAAATGAAAAACAATAAGTCAGATCATCTGATTGTGTCCGAGTTGCCACAGACTAGCCTGACCTATAGTAAATGGCTATGGGTACAGTTTTAGCCCATGGCAATCATGACCTTCTAGTTATATTCTGCTCAAATGCAAAGGAGCCAAGTGTGGATTGGGTCAGAAACAAGACTGTGCCTATGCCACCTCTCACTACCATAGTTGAGCTGAAGAAGAAAATTATTATCCCCAGCTCTGCTGCAGCTTCCCTACTGGCAACCACTGCTCCCTCACACCTCCTGGCATGGTGCTCAGGCAAACATTTGCCAAACTCTATCATCAAAGAGACTAGCTTAATCAGTTTAAGTGGTCTCAAAGAGGTCATGAAATGCCTAGACACCAACTCCACAGGGTAGCTGGGTAGAGGAGATGTGGGGAGTAACAAGGAGGTAGAGGTACCTTTTAAGCCAGCCAAAAAAAGACATACACCCACAATGTAGCTGGTCAAAAGGCTGTAGCTCAGTAACATGGAAATACTTGAAAATACCCAAAGCCACATACTGCTCTACTTTCATCGCTTTGGATATTGTTTATAAGTGAATCCTTCTACAACTCTGGGGGAATGACACTGGGATGAAACAAAGTATGTGCTGGCAGTGAGTAAGCCCCATGGTTTGCTATATGCTTTGCTATATGCTTTGCTATATGCTTTGCTATATGCTTTGCATGCCTTTTTAGCTGCCAATGTTTTTCTCAGTAATTTTTTTTTTTTTCAAAGCCTGGCATATTACAATGACAACTTTACAGTGAGACACCAGTCCAACATGCTGACATCAACTAAAAAGGCATAGCAACAACCCAGGCCTTTCACATACTTTATGAGTACGTGTTAGTGTTAAGCAATATTTGAAGAAAAACAAGGCAAAATAGTTCCCAGGAAGACCTGGATTCTGACTTAATACAGGCAAATATGACAGAAAAGATAAATCCTAATGACATTGCTGATGGCCCACCTTGTAAGGGAGCAGTTGTGAGACTGAAGTGTAAGAAGTGGCCCATGAAAGACTGCCCTCTTTGTTCTTTTCAGTTCATTAGCTCTACTTCTATGCTGGCAAGAGTTGTTTGGTAACACTAAGTATCATAACAGCTTAACTGCTCATTTGGTATCTAGGGAAGACAGAGAGGTAAGAAAAAGTTGTGCCAATATGACTCATGTTACAAAGGGCTGAGGTGGAGGGGGTACTCTGCTGCAACCACACTGAAGCCCAAAAGCAACACACATTTGCACTATTAAAGGTCTGCATGTTTCACAAAGAAAATTATGCTTAATCTCTGGAAATAGACAGAATGTTCAGCTCAATATCTACTAACATATAGTCCTTCAGCACTACTTTAGAATGTTCACGTCTTACGTAATTCATTCAGTTTCCCCAATTCTCCCCCTGTTTTGCCTTGTTCAGATGGAAATATTCTGCTGGCTTGTGTGCTGTCGCAGCTGCTCCTCTTGACATTTCTGCTGCAGGCTGGGATACAGACCCTGAGAGTTAGTTTTAATGAAATAGCTAATATAATCTTTCCTTTTCCAGTGTTTCATATGAAATAGATACTCTAATTTAGGCAATCGTTCCTCTGAGAAGTCTTCCAAGGTTAGTGAAGATTCAAAAATAGTTTGAAACATCAACAACCAAGCCAAGAGTGCTTCAGGCTTTAATTTTCTTCCAGCAACTTTTGCTGCTTATTAGAAGAAGGTAAATGTTATTTCTACCAAGTCCTGCAAGGAATTCACTATTAGTTATTTGCTACCACATATTAGATGGGTGCCCAAGTAAATAGAATAAGGTACAGAAAACTAAATTCTGGTGCTGTAAGTAGGGCTGTGAGTATACAGGACATGGCACATTAAGAGAGCATTATTTTGGCCCACTGAGTGCATTTATAGCTCAAAAAGTTCCATGGAGAAAGTGCCTTACAGAAATATTAATATGAGAGAACATTCAAGCTGAGGCTTCATCTGTTAAAGGGAGAAATAAAGCACTGTTTTCTGAATAGGAAAATGAACACAGTGATTGCAACATGAAAAAGTGGTTTACTCTTGGCAGGCCATTTATTTAATTGGCCTGCAAGAGCTGCTCATTAGGAGTGTTTTAATCACAACCAGTGACCACTGAAGGCTCTGTAAAGACAGCCTCCATTAGCTCCCATCACACTGCAAGTGTGCACCCCATGCAGACATTCAGGGGTTTTTCAAGATCCACTGAGACCACTGCCTAACAAAACTATCAGCATCACTGAGCAAATCTGACCAAATAAGAAGAAAGCCGAGTGTCAGTCAGTGAGACAAGGAACAGAATGTCTATCTTCAATTACACTTTCTGTGCTTCTGCCCCTTGCCTGAAGAAATGTGGGACATCTGGGAAGCAGGAATTGCAAATGCAGTCAGTTACCCACTCAGCTGTGACAGATCTACTTTGAGTTCTGGTTGTATTGCTCAATAATTTCTTTAGGGAAAGGTATGTCATAGCAACAATTAATTCTAAAATGGCAATTAATTGGCATATACACTCCATCTCAGCAACTAGCAAATGTTCGTTCCTGGCACTGGAAAGAGACATCAGTTTCCTTGTTCTAGGTCATTTTACAGCTCTGTTAATCCCCTGCATTTGCTTAAATAAAGAACATGCTTACTGCAACTGTTTTGTCCCATGCCTGCATACATCGCCATACCCTGATTCCAACACAGTGTCCAGGTAACTCCATCAGTGCAGGCATCTGTAATGTAATGTAATCATAATTACATCATGCAGTTCGCAGAGGCACACAACAATGTCATTTGGCCAGCTCAATTAATATCATCATGCAGCATACTGATACTGCTTTTTATGCATGCCTGGTTTTCAGATTCCAGGAACAGCTTTACCACCATTAACTAACTAAACAGAATATTGATGGATGCAAGATTTAACCCATGATTAATATTTCTCAACACATGCAACCCTGATGGAAGCTTGCTACTAGATTGTCATGGACCTGTTTCCAAGGTTACATTTCCAATGGCCTTTTTCTGTATGCTCGTGTCTTCTGTCCACATGTTAAACAAGGTCCAGGAACATACCTGCCTTAGAGATGCACTGTATTCCTATAAATCAGGAGTCCTAGTAGTGAATTTCCATGTTTTACAAGCCTCTGAATAGAAGTGAGGTACACCTTGTTGATCATACAGCTAACCCCAAGCCCTCTCTCTGCCAGCTTCCTCCCTGAAACATACATTTTCCTTAAGATCTAGTATTGATTCCTCAGACTCAGCCCAGAGATTATAAATACCACCTATCTGTCAAGTTCTAGCTAGTCTTTTGTTAGAAAGACTGAGGAAATAAAGACAAGCAGCTAGACTTTACACAGCATCCTAAACCAGCTTGTTAAAAGCAAACAAACAAGAGAGCTCCCCAAACCCCAAGCCCTTCCTGAAATGCAGCTTCCCCTCATCTAACTGTGTCCTGCTTCAGAAGTCCCTGGGCATTCACCTGTGCCAAGGAAGGCAAACATGCAGTTCAAGGAGTACCTGCTGTGAGATCTGCATCCCTCAGTCTAGGGTCCAGCTCAGCCCCTTCCCCTCATGCGCTATCCTTCTTGTGCATCTCCTTCAGACTTCACTCAGGAGACCTTTTAAACCCTCTTTTGTCAAAGCTAAAGAAGTGACTTGCTGGTAAGTTTCCAGGGCTGGCAAGTTTCCAGTGCTCCTGGAAAAAAGGGTACTAGTTTTATTAGGAGATAACGTAGTCAGTGGAGCAAAACCCATTATGCCGTCCAGTAGCAGTAAACCAGAAAGACTTTACACTTTGAATATCAGGAGACACTGCAGCTATAAGCCTCTGTAGTGTATATATAGAGGCTTGCCTGTCATGTTGGATTTTAGGAACAAGTCAGAGAGGCAACAATTTTCTCTTCCTGATAAGCAACTGCTAATGAAATCCTTTTTTTTGGATTTTTTCCAAGGGAAAAACAATAGCCTGCCTGAGCCCTGCAGCTTGGATGGTGCAAGCTGTTTTGCTTGGCTAAATCACGTGAGAAGGCTGGGAGAGTATAATCAGAATTCAGCATATGTGGCGAGAAGAGAGATGCATATCTGCTTTTTCCTTAACCTCAACATACTCTATTATCCTACTGGGGAGAATGGAGCTATGGAGATACTGTTGCAACTATCAGCCAAAATTAAGAGATAATTCTGACAGCAGCGGAGAGTATGCCATGAGCATATGCATGCATTGACCATGAAGTCACTAACACCTGAGTAGTTTTGTTGCCCTCTTTGAATGTCACATTTCACTCTGTCGTACCTTAACCGTTATATTATCCCACAAATTAGTCAGAGCTTGGGCTTGCAAACATACGGTATAAAGCTGTGTCAGGGGAAGCTCAGATGAGACATGAGGAAAAGGATCATCACCGAAAGAGCTGCTGGTCACTGCAAAAGGCTCCCCAGGGAGCCTTGGTCATGTCACCAAACCAGTCAGAATTCAAGGAGCATCCGGACAATGCTTTTAGTCATATTTTTTTAGTTTCAGATAGTCCTGGGAGGAGCAGGGAATCAGATTCGATGATCCTCATGTGTCCCTTCCAACTTGAGATATTCTATGATTCCATGATTCTGTATCAGATAATCAATAAACATGGTGTCCCCAGCAGTTTTAGATGTGAAGGAAACTTCAAAAAAAGGAAAATTAAACCATGAAACATGATGTCTATTTCTGTAACATGTTCATGAGACTTTCCACAAAAGCAAAGGTGTGAAGGAAGAACAGGAAAATTGCACATTAGTAAAATCCTCTAAATTGAAAAAGCAGTTTTTTTCTATAAATGGAAAATTAAGATGTTTTGTGCTTTGAGAATCCAGAAATATGATACTATTTTATAAGCCACCTACAGACTATGAACATAATTTGTTTTCATACTGTTTCAGTAAACATGTTGGTCCATCCTGTTTCAACTCCAGCTGTAATGGATTTTTTTTTTTCCCCCAAATGCAATCAAAACATATTTCATTGTGCTCATATGTAGCAGACACCTCTCAATTTTACAATGAATTTTCAACAGTTTGAACAATAGTGTGAATTTGTAGCTGCTGGTAGCAAGTGCCTGGTTTTGACACATACCTCTTTCTTAGTTGGCCGCAGCAAATCAGTCATCATGAAATTGGAAATTCATTGCAGAACAGGGTATTGTACACTGCAGGAAACATTCCATGACTAACAAAGGATAATTTGTTGAATCTGATTTTATTTTCTAAGTTACGTGGCTATTCATTTCTTCTTTTAGATTCAGGAATGAACATTGTGTTCCAGTGTGTATCTCCTATGTTTGCAGGATCAAAACCAAAGGTCAGTTTGCCTAACACTGGGATATGGGCCAGATCTTGTCTGTTTTTTTTCTCCCTCCTGATATCACTCTCATATTGGTGCCAGAAATTAGGATATTCATCTTCTCTAGGTAAACATCAGTTTATAAAAATGAGAAAATAATTGCATAGAAGAAGCTATGATATGTCTTGGGATTACTGAATGCCTCCTAACTGAGCTTCCGTGAAGGCGGCAGTTCTGGCATTATTTTTATTCACCTTGTGGAAAATTATTGGAGCATATTTCATATAATTAGGATCAAGAATGGATTTGGCATCACTTCCAGCAAATGTCCCTGAACACTAATCTGGTTTATTTGGCAACACTGCTAAAGCTTCTCTTGTGGGGAATACAATGACAACAACTTACCAGGCAATATAGAACAGAAATGAAAAGTGGGAAATTGTTTTGTCTTTTATCCACATACAGCATGAAGTGTGACCTCCTTCAGCAACAAAGCAGATTGAATTTCTTTTCTTCTTTTTTGTTTTTCCTTTTGGAATGCCTTAAGGAATCTTCTATATTTTTTCCCATCTAGCTCAAAAATCCACTTTTTTCATTCTGTTCAAGAGAACCTCAACAAACAGACACATAGGCCCTATTTAAAGTGTTTGCAGCTCAATATAATAGATTTAACTGGGCGCTGTTAAGGACCAGCAGATTCCTTCCCTTTCTAGAACTAGACCAATACTGACTTTCAACAGCTGTCAGTTCAGAGTGTGAAATCAATAACAGGATTTGGGCAAAGTCTCTAGGTTCCTGGCACAGGAGGTACACTACTTTTTAGTTGAAATATTTACATATGATCCACACAAATGCCAGTTTCTAGTGGGTTCTGTTTGTACCTTTTCATTGAGTGTTCTGGGCGAACACCATCAAACACTCTGTTTTCCTCCTTTTATCCACTAATTAGAAATACAGCACTGCAATGCTTTTTAAGATTTCTATGTCAGGTGCAGTGTCAGTTCATCCCTCTGTTGCCTTCTTTTCCTCTGATCTAGCCATCAAAATGGATGATGGCAGAGTGAGACTTGGCAAAACTAGTTCTGCAAAGTTTGTTTGCAGGGTGGATGTTTGGAAGAGGAGACTTACACGATAAACTGGAGAAAGAGATTACGTATTAACCTGTGATTTTAAACACTGCAAAGCTTGAGAGACTTAGAGATGTGGAGATGCAAGGAATTTGACAGGAAAGGGAAAAAGCAGATTGATTTGGTCTAGCTACTGAACCAGCTGAGAAAGGGATGGAGAATAACTGTGGGGAGGACTGAGAGGAAGATCCTGTGTACTCAGGAAGCATTAGACTTAAACCAAAAGAACACTATCAAGTGGTGAAGAAATTCAAACAGTGAAATATGTAGAGCTGCTTATTGATATACTATGGAGTTTGTTTTTGTTGTTTTTTTTTTATTCTAGAGCAGTATATTTCTTTTGACGGATGTAGGACCTAAGAATACTAGAAATGCGTTGCCAAGACTCCTATTCTGTCCCTGACCATGGCAGTAGGAAACACCATCCAGGTATGTGTGCTTGTTTAATTTAGGAATAGTCACAAAATCTGCCTGTTTCCTCTGTCCCAGATGGTCAGAGAGGTGAGCTGGGAACCCTCAAGCACTCACAGTGTTGGACCTCAAAGCAGGAGTTTCTTAAGCTGCTGGGCAGCCCAAAGGAGGGAAGCTGTGGGCCTGGGACATATGATTTCTACACAAAATTCCCTTTCTTCTAAGGAAAAGACAGAAACAGCCTGTGGTCAAGCAGTGTGTGAGAGAGGCCATGAAAAAGGCAAGGCCTACGATGTGCTTAGGTGTAGAGCACCTGAAGAACCTCCTGTAGACTCAGTGAGGTGGGGTCAAGGCATAAAATCCCAGTGAGAGCTGTGCTACTGTTTATGATGAGCAACTGGAGATCATGGGATAGTATTTCAGCCATATTACTAAAAATTTTTCCAAACGCAACAGATATGGCAGTGCTGTCAGGTCTAGACCCATCCTTTCTGAAATCCTGGGAAAACAGAAGAGACTCACAGCCTGTTCTGATCATTACCACCCCCCTCCTCGCAGCCCCCAAACAGCCTCGAGCAAACGACAAAGCTGAGAGCTCCTCACAGAAAGTGTCCTTCCATTATCTGGAGCTCCAATCTGTGCTCTATCCTTTTCTTTGACAGAAGAAAAGGGATGTGATAAGTAAATCCTGTGCAAGCTGTTCATATCAAAACCAGCAGCTGATCTTGTAAGACTGCTGCTCACAGCAAAGTACCTTGTTCAGTAAAAGAGTAGCTGCCTACAGCTCCTAGACTGACTGCAGATACAGCCCAAAGGTGAACATGTTGCAGCAATTTAGCTGTGAAGGAACAACTAGCTGACTTGCAATAGCAAGGCTTGCTATGGGGAAAAAAATATGTTGCTGCAGCATCCCAGCCAGACAAAAACGAGAAACTTCCTAGAAACTGCTGATGTGTGACTGTGCAATGGGAACCCACCTCTGTGTGTGAGCCAACAAACGGTAGGCACATGTCTTCCATAAGGAGTCAAAAAGACTATTCTTTCTAAGCAATAAGTCACTTCTGTTAGGTGGAATTTTGTAAAGCTGTTTCATCATGAGCTCGATCCTCCACTAACAATGTGTGAGGTTTTCAACAGCATCAGCGTCTTTAGGTGAACCACAGAAACAGGACTGGTTATTGTCAACACAGCTGCAGTACTGTAGCCTATTTTTCCTTTTCTGTCCCTCAAAAAACTGATGTAAAAAGCAGAGAGGAGCAAAGGGCAGGACAAATGGCACTGCACCCAGGAGGACCTGGTCCTTGCTCTAGAGATGCCTGGTGTGGTAATAGTGGCAAACCTCTAATGCCAGTCCTCCGCACTGCTGCCATCAGCAGGGAACTGAGCAGTGCCCTGTAGCTGCACCTGGTCCCTGTCCCATGTTGTGTGTCCCCCCTCCAAGGTTTTATTCATACTGCTGCCTCTTGCCTGCCCCTCCACAGCATCTCCACTTGGAAAGTGATACAGGCCACACTGCTGCTCCAGCCCCCACCCTGTGAAGGAAATATCCTGGCTCATTTTCCAGCAGTATTTGTTAAATTAAACATTTTATTTTTATGCACACATGCCACTGTATTCCATTCTTAAACTTATAGGCTCTTAAATTCATCCTTGGCTCAAACATATTGGATACCCACCTTCCAGCACCGAAGTTTAAAAAAGCTGGCCTGAATCCTCTATGTCCTTTCTCATGTCAGACATTGCACAGCCCTCTAAACAGTGACAGCTATTACATTGCATATGCTGCAATACCAAGTCTAGTGAGCAGAAAATTGGGTGTCATCCTTTACCATGAATTTCCTTCTCTCTTCTTCTAAAAATCCATGTAATAACAATTAGCACAGCTTAAACATGTACATTGTCACTGGTTTCGACCACAAATCTTTCTTTTTACTTTGAATTATATCTGAAGTGGAAAAATACCAATGTTCCCTGTCAGCACAAAGAGGAGTGAAAGATAATAAATCAGTGACTTGTAAACTGTACCCAAAAATCAATAAAATGTAAACAGCTACAAAATAGAAGGTAGAAATACATTAAATATGAATGATAAGAAAGAGGAATAAGGCTGAAAAATGATAAGGCTGTGTATTTCATTACATAAGAGAAGTGATGGAGAACAGTTCTGGGTTGGCAAAAGGAGAGAAGTTTTTTGCAATCAAAATGGTATCTTATCATGTAACCCCATTCACTACCCCTCTAATGGAGATAGAATATATCATGAAAGTGTCAACAACTTTTAGAAACTTCACACATCCCTGCTTACAGATAAAATTGTAATGCAGTCTACATGTGTTCTGGCTCTTATCTCTCCTTCATGGGAAAGCATTAAAGCCTCGGCCTGCCATGGAAAATGTCGTTTTCAGACATCTGTGACCAGTTTGTGTAGACAAGAGAAGATAAGGTGCATTATCAAGCCTACATCTGTGACAGGGGTTGTGAAGTCTCTAGAGACAGATGAATGAACGCATATGAAGACTGACTAAAAAAACCTTGTAATTAAACCTTTGCTTTCCCCAAAAATATTTGCTCTTTACAAGGTATTTTCTGTTTTGAAGGAAAAGCTCACCAAAAAGATTTTAGCCAATCTCAATACCCAATGCTTTTATTACCCCCTTCTCTTTCTGTTAAGAAATAAATAGCCTATTCTTGAGCAAAGATACTGTGTACACATTAAAGACTCTCTAGAGAAAGTTCAGCCTGATGGCCCACCATGGTAGGTAAGAGGTAAACTGTTGACGGTTGCAGGATAACATTAGAAATACGGGCTGTGACAGAGATTTGAAAAATAACTAGTCCTGAACAATAGCAGATCAATAAGTCAGATCAAAGCCAAGGGTATCACAGTATCACAGTATGCTAGAGATTGGAAGGGACCTCGAAAGATCATCTAGTCCAATCCCCCTGCCGGAGCAGGAACACCTAGATAATGTTACACAGGAATGTGTCCAGGGGGGTTTTGAATGTCTCCAGGGAAGGAGACTCCACAACCTCCCTGGGCAGCCTGTTCCAGTGTTCCGTCACCCTCACTGAGAAGAAGTTTCTTCTCAAGTTTAAGTGGAACCTCTTGTGTTCCAGTTTGTACCCATTACCCCTTGTCCTATCATTGTTTGCCACTGAGTAGAGCCTGGCTCCATCCTCGTGACACTCCCCCTTTATATATTTATAGACACTTATAAGGTCACCCCTCAGTCTCCTCTTCTCCAAACTATAGAGACCCAGCTCCCTCAGTCTTTCCTCATAAGGGAGATGCTCCACTCCCTTAACCATCTTTGTTGCCCTGCGCTCGACTCTCTCCAGCAGCTCCCTGTCCTTCTTGAACTGAGGGGCCCAGAACTGGACACAATATTCCAGATGCGGTCTCACCAGGGCAGAGTAGAGGGGAAGGAGGACCTCTCTCGACCTACTAACCACCCCCTTCTAATACACCCCAGGATGCCATTGGCCTTCTTAGCCACAAGGGCACAGTGTTGGCTCATGGTCATCCTGTCGTCCACTAGGACCCCCAGGTCCCTCTCCCCTACACTGCTAACAGGTCGTTTCCCAACCTATACTGGAACCTGGGGTTGTTCCTGCCCAGATGCAGGACTCTACACTTTCCCTTGTTATATTTCATCAAGTTATTCCCTGCCCAACTCTCCAGCCTGTCCAGGTCTCGCTGGATGGCAGCACAGCCTTCTGGTGTGTCAGCCACTCCTCCCAGCTTAGTGTCATCAGCAAACTTGCTGATAGTACACTCAATTCCCTCATCTAAATCGTTGATGAATATATTAAATAATACCGGTCCCAGTACTGACCCTGGAGGCACTCCACTAGATACAGGCCTCCAACTAGACTCCGCCCCACAGACTACAACTCTCTGGCTTCTCTCCTTCAGCCAGTTTGCAGTCCACCTCACTACCTGATCATCCAGTCCACACTTCCTCAATTTAGCTGTGAGGGTGCTGTGGGAGACTGTGTCAAATGCTTTGCTGAAGTCAAGGTAGACCACATCCACCGCTCTGCCATCATCCATCCACCATGTTATTTCCTCATAAAAGGCTAAGAGATTGGTCAAACATGATTTCCCCTTGGTGAAGCCACGTTCACTGCCCCTCATAACCCTCTTATCCTTGATATGCCTTAAGATGGCACCAAGGATAAGGCGTTCCATCACTTTCCCAGGGATGGAGGTGAGGCTGACCGGCCTATAGTTACCCGGGTCCTCCTTCTTGCCCATTTTGAAGACTGGAGTGACATTTGCTTTCCTCCAGTCCTCAGGCACCTCTCCCGTTTCCCAAGACTTGGTAAAGATGATGGAGAGTGGTCTAGCAATGACTTCCGCCAGTTCCCTCAGCACCCGCGGGTGCATCCCATCTGGACCCATGGATTTATGGATGTCCAGATTGCTCAACTGGTCTCTAACCCATTCCTCATCGACTAAGGCAAACCGCTCCGTTGACCTGACTTCATCTAAGGTCTCAGGGGTACAGGGCTCTTCAGGACTGCCTGCAGCAGAGTAGACAGAGACAAAGAAGGCATTCACTAACTCTGCCATCTCTGTATCTTCTGTCACCAGGGCACCCATCCCGTTCATCAGTGGGCCTACATTGCCTCTGGTGTTAGTTTTGTCTGTCATGTATTTGAAAAAGCTCTTTTTGCTGTCCTTGACCCTTCTCACCAGGTTTAATTCTAAGGAGGCCTTAGTTCTCCTAGCTGCCTTCCTACATCCTCTAGCAGCAGCCTTATATTCCTCCCAAGTGGCCAGCCCCTCCTTCCATGACCTGTAAACTCTCCTCTTCCACTTGAGCATACCCAACAATTCCCTATTTAGCCATGCAGGTCTCTTGGCCCTCTTCCTTGACTTCCTACGTGTCGGGATGCTCCGATCTTGAGCACGGAAAAAGCAATCCTTGAATGCCAACCAACTATCTTGGGCCCCTTTACCTTCAAGCAGCCTTGCCCATGGGATTTCCCCTAGCAATTGCTTGAAAAGGCCAAAATTTGCCCTGCTGAAGTCCAGGGTTGCAATTCTACTTGGTATTCTACTAGTCCTACCACATAAGATCCTGAACTCCACCATCTCGTGGTTGCTGCAACCAAGGCAGCCATCAACCCTTACTGCTTCAACCAGATCCTCCTTGTTAGTGAGGATGAGATCCAGCAGCGCTCCTCTCCTGGTCGGCTCATCCACCATTTGCAGGAGGAAGTTATCATCCATACACTGGAGGAACCTCCTGGACTGTGGCTGGGATGCCGAGTGGTCCTTCCAGCAAACATCAGGGAAGTTAAAGTCCCCCACAATGACCACAGCCTGTGACTGTGAGGCCGCTCTCAGCTGCCTGTAGAAGGCCTCGTCAACTTCCTCACCCTGATCTGGTGGTCTGTAACAGACACCCACAACAGTATCCCCCCTGCCAGCCTGCCCCTTAATTCTCACCCACAGACTCTCAACTCGCTTGTCATCTGTCCCTGGACAGAACTCGGTGCATTGTAGTTGCTCCCGCACATAAAGAGCAACCCCACCACCCTTCCTGGCTGGCCTGTCTTTTCTGAAAAGGACATAGCCCTCCATGACTATATTCCAGTCATGTGAGCTGTCCCACCACGTCTCTGTAATTGCCACCAGATCATAGTCTCCTGACTTAACACAGGTTTCCAACTCCTCCTGCTTATTTCCCATGCTGCGCGCATTGGTGTACAGACATTCCAGGGAGCGAGCTGAGCACACCGATTTCACCCTAGGATTATAGGAGGCCTCCCAGTCTTCATTAATTCTGGAGGCTGCCCCACTGGGGCAAGCCCAGCTACAACCCCATCCCCCTTCGAATCTAGTTTAGCTGATGAATCTAGGTAGCTAATGAACAGTGGCCTGCTGGACAACATAATAAGGAAAACAGTGGTAATAGTCAGTAGCCCATATTGGCAATGTAGGTGAGATAAATAAGGTAGAATTTCAACTTCAAACTTCTTAGCAAGGCTCTTGAGTTCAACAGCTACAAGTACAATTAGCTTTGTATGGTCAGCAATTTATTTTATTGTGTTAGAAACTTCAACACAAATGCATCTTTGATGTGTTGATTACTTAGAGATGTACAAAACCATGAGCAGTGGCAGTAATGAAATGTCTCCTGGGTGCCTTGGAACATCACAGGAGGACCTGGGCAAGGGCTGCCTAGGAAACCAGAGATGCACTGTCAAGCATGTGCAAGCTTGGCCAGCTGACAGCCACTCAGTTGTGCTCTGAATATTGCTGCTAGAAGGTCTGTGATTCAACTCTGGAGCATAGTTGATAGGACTAACTGTGGAAAGCCTAAAGGTGGTTGGGATATATTTGTTCCTGGTTGCATAAATGTTCAGACCTCTAAAAGAAAGAAAAGACTGATTGTTAGTTATCCATAATGAGGGGGAAAGAGGGGTGAATAACACCTTCAATTAATTAAATATTGATCTTAGTCCCAGATTCTGCTGGCCTGAATTCTACCTAAATCTATGTGTCTACTGCTTCCCATTGGCTGGCACCACAAAGGCTTCTGCGTAATTATTCCAGAGACATGAATAAGGCTCAGAGCCCAAAGCCACCAGTGGCCAACTCTAAGTAGTCAGATTTATGTGGAATCTAGTCCTGACAACACTGGGCTTTAGAATTAGACTGTACCTCCAAGGTACTTATGAAGGAAGATGCCTACAGACCCAGGGCTTGACATTGCCTCCTCTGGCTTTTAGACAAAATAACTTATTTATCACCTTTTGAGAAATACAATTTACCACCTCTCCTAAAACTTGCTCTCTTTCTGTATCTCAGCACCTCCAGACCTCACTGGGTTTTCTCAGAAGACAGCTAAGATCCTATGTGTGACCCACAAGGGGAATGTGAAGAAAAGAAAACAACTACTCTGCTTTGGTGACACTCCACCTAGAGTACTCTGTCCACCTCTGGAGTCCTCATTATAGGAAAGATACAGAGCTGTTGGACAGGGTCCAGAGGGGGCCACAGATATGATCAGAGGGATGGAACATCTCTTCTATGAGGAACGGCTGAGAGAGTTGGGGTCGTTCAGCCTGAAGGCTCTGAGAAGACCTTATTGTAGCCTTTCGGAACTTAAAAGAGGCCTGTAAGAAAAATGGAGAGAGACTTTTTCAAAAGGGCCTGCTGTGATAGGATGAGGGGTGATGGTTTTAAACTAAAAGAGAGGCGATTCAGGCTGGATGTGAAGAAGAAATTTTTTACAGTGTGGGTGGTAAAGTACTGGCACAGGTTGCCTAGAGAGGTGGTGGGTGCACCATCCCTGGAGTCATTCAAGGTCAGGCTGGATGTGGCTCTGGGCTACCTGATCTAGATGAAGATGTCCCTGCTCACTGCAGGGGAGTTGGACTAGATGACCTTTGAAGGTCTAACCAATCCCAAACTACTCTATGATTCTACGGACTAGTTTTGTCCTCCTTGGCAATGTGATTCCCAACCCTTTGCAGATCCTTTGTCTCTTACAAGAAGCGAAGACCCTTTTAGTGAGGGCAGAACAGTGGAATTTCCCACGTACCTATGGGAGACACAACATGACTGAACTTAATTTCAGTTGCATTTCTTTAACTCTCTCAGAACAAGCCTGTGGATCCACTGAAGACTGAAAAGCAGTCATAGAGATTTCAAAAAGCTCTCTATGACTCAGCAGTGAGTCCTTCCCAATGATCTGTGGATCAAATATCCTTAAGACAAGTATCTGAGGACTGGGAAGTTTGGAGTGGAAAAAACTTGCCACAAATGGACTTCCTTACAGAGATTTCCACGGATAGAAGAAGCACTGTTGCTCCTGAACTCTTGTGCCATGGTAGGAGATAGAGCAGACGGGTGTGGCTGTACCTCTGGCACAAGTACTAAACACATTTAGCAGCTAGATTAGCATAATTGCTTGCCTAGTCAGCTAGCATGTTAAGTGCACAACCAAGTATCATAACGGTTTTATTACATGTACATGCTTGGGTTTCCTTGAGACATGATAAAACATCATTGATTTTAAACCAAGTAAAAAATAAAAAAAAAAAAAAAAAATGCAGTGAGCAATTTAAAAGTAAGAAACTGGTGTCTTGAAGAACTTCTCCAAGCTGCACAACGATTATATTTTATTGATGTGAAAGAAAAGGTATTATGACCAAATGTATTACTGGTCAAAAAAGCTTACATAAATTTATGTAATTTATGCTCTTCAGTGTAAGCCCATCAGGTGTGATTCCACCTGGAAACATTTTAAATAGGTGAGTGGTTGAGAAATGCCTCCACCCTTTCTTTGTTCAAATAACAGGTAAGGAATGTGCCTCTTACTTCTCAAGTAGAATATTTGGTTTTTACTGACAAGATTGTACAGTGCCTTTTGAAGAGCTTGGATATTAGTGAATTTTAACTGCTTTAAATATATTTCTATAATCCACTATAATTTCACAAATATTACATGAGCTACCTAGCAAGTTTTTTAGTCAAAACAAAAAAAAAAAAATTTGGTTTGCAGCCCAGAAAGCCAACCATGTGCTGGGCTGCATGAAAAGAAGCATGACCGACAGTTCAAAGGAGGTGATTCTGCCCCTCTACTCTTGCTCTCATGAGATCCTACCTGCTCTGGGGCCCTCAACACAAGAGGGATGTGTAGCTGCTGGAGTGTGTCCAGAGAAGGCCGCAAAGATGATCAGAAGGCTGGAGCACCTCTGCCATGGAAACAGGCTGAGAGAGCTGGGCTTTTTCAGCCTGGAGAAGGCTCCAGTGAGGCTTTAACGCAGCTTCCAGTGCCTAAAGGGGGCTGATAAGAAGTCTGGAGAGGGACTTTTTACAAGGGCCTGTAGTGATAGGACAAGGGGTGATGGGTTTAAATTTAAACAGGGGAGATTTAGGTTGGATATAAAGAAGAAATTATTTAATGTGAGAGTGGTGAGTCACTGGAAGAGGTTGCCCAAAGAAGCTGTGGATGCCCCATTCCTGGCAGTGTTCAAGGCTAGGTTGGAAACGGCTTTGAGTAACCTGGTCTAGTGGAAGGTGTCCCTGCCTGTGGCAGAGAGGTTGGAACTTAATGATCTTAATGATTCTATGATCTTTGATGACCAAGATGCAATCAGCTGTTAAATGAAGTAAAAGAATCTGTTGGAGTTTGTTCATTTTTCAAATGGCACATTGCGTACGTTACAGTGATCAATGGGAGCAGCAAGAAAGATGTAACTGCACTAGTCTGTCAAATCCTCAGTTTGATTTATAATCATGGTGTTGCACTGACATGAGAGTAAAATAGAGCAAAGCGTATGTGCACTGTGAGTAATATAGACTCATTTATAGATGACAGTAATATTAAACAGTCTTGATAATTTTCTAACATAGTCCCACAGTAAATGTGGTTCTAGTGCCATGGGACAAATGCTGCTTCACAGACAGCGATCAAACACTGAGAAAAAAAATAATTCAACCCTTCTGTTTTTCCCTTGAGTTTCCACTCCTCACACTGGTGGAGTGAAGAAGGGAGTTCAAACAGATCACATTTTCCTGCTGTATGTCCAAATAAAGACTAATTTTGGTCTTTCTCTGAAATGGAGAACAAGCACAACAGTGGCTTCATGACATAACTTGATTGGTTTCAGTCCTCAAAGAATCTGGTCCCTTAGATTCTCAGTTGGACTGTTTGCAGATAAGGGCTCAGTAGAACTTCAAGAAAATGTCAACATAGTTTCAGAAATGTCAGTGACAAATCCGTCTCATCTCTATTAAAGTTACTGCAGGAACACAGAGAAATCCATGCATTTGTCTTGAAGTCTCACAACCCTTCCATGTGAATGTTCCAATTAGGAACCATGACATCCTGTTTCTTTTTTAAATACCCTAGTTGTAAAAGGACAACAAATACTATTTACCAGTGGTTAAGCAAGAGAATGTTGTTGTTTAAACATGGAAATGAAATTTAAAGCTCTGCATTCAATTATGTTTGGGGTTGCCTCTCATTTGGAGTTAAACCTGGAGATTTAAAAAAAATGTGGCTCCAGTATTGTTTCTCTTTTTGTGAAATGGGAAGACTGTTAAAGAGCATATAGAAGGTGCCTGTAGCAGCACAAAGATTGTCTAAGCCATTGTAAATCTCTTAGTTGTTCAAATGATCATACATTGTATGAGCATAGTTATTTTGCATTGAGTTTCCAACCAATACATTATGTGGCAGATCTTATAAACCAGAAGCTTGTGAAGTCTCATTTCTATTTCTTCTCTTGCCTTTTTCTAAGATATGTTTTCTGTGAAAACTGGTTCTTTCTTTATCTATCCCAGAGACCCCAGTTTCTGGTGCACCTATTCAGCTTCAGAAGCAAAATCATTATAAGAAAACCACTTTTTTTTTTTTTTCATTCCAGCCTGAATTGAGAAATTCTATACATTTGCTACTAAGTCTTAAATCAGAAATCTGATAAATTAAACACACAGCAGTCTTCTCAGGCCATCTAAAGAAAAGGAAGACTGAGCATAGAGAGACTGAGTGAAAGCGACAAAAAAAAACAACAACAAAAGAGGTCTGTCTCCTGGACTACAAGGCACAAGCCAGATAGAAGATGGGGAGCAGGTGGATATACCATTTCTGCAGCACTGGTAGGGAAGCATGGGCCAGGGCTGGAGCTATGAATTCTTGGCAATGTGCAGCTTAAATCTGCTAACCCTGGAAAACTGCTCTGCCCTTCTCTCTTCATTCCAGGGGGTGAATTTAACTACACAGCTTTAACCATTGGCTTTTACTGTGCTGGCAGAGGTCATTTTGACTGTATTTGCTGCTGCACTACAAGGACATGTGTAAGAATTCAGTATTTCATTCATCAGAATTTTAAAAAAAGTCAAAACAAAACCTTACCCCAAATCCTTTGTTGACATGGACCTTTAAAATGTTTAATTTCAAAAATGTTGCACTTGTAAGAATAGCAACACTATCATTTTAGGTGAACATCGCTTATTCCAGGGAAACACATTTTGCTGTGTAAAACATGATTACTACTGTTCCATGACTACAATTGCCCTCACAAGTGCAATTCTCAAGCTTTCCTTCCAATAAATTGCTTATTTTTAAATCCATGGCATTACATCCTTGAGATGAGGTTTTACATGTCTTCAGCTACAGGTCTCCCTCCACATTGCACCTCGCTACTTTCTGCAGTGCACTGGGTGCAGTTCTCTTGTAAGCGCATGGAATTCCTGTTAAATCAGGGGTATGTATTAAGGACTCTTCATTAGGTAATATATGTTTGAACATACCTAAAAATAAATAACAATAATAATACTATAAAAAGTTTTTACATTTTTTTTTAGAACATGATGGACTCATTTCATTCATTTGAAGTGGCATGGTGGACTATAGGTCATATCCTAGCCATTAGCATTTACGTTTCAGTAGCAAATACTGGGGTTGCATAATGTTACGTGATCAGAATTCTAATTTTAACACAAATTAATTGTGTATTTTTTTCCCTGTGGGAGCAAATATATAACTGATTTTCTACACTTCCTACCATGTAGTGTATTCAAACCCCATAAATCCTAGAGAAACTAAAAGAATCCTTTCCACTATTTATTTTCAGAGTCTCTCACCATTAGCTTATTCTTCAGAAAGACTGTTTTTCTAAACCCTGCCTTCCCTTCTTCCTCCCAGGTCAATGCTGCATTCTTCTACCGTGGCAAGTTGATGGGGGATTTTGAGACTCCAGTTCAGGCAAAGTCTTCCCCACACCCAGTGTGACACTTACATGAGGAAACCTGGCACTTTGTCCAACACAACCTTTCCCAAAAGAGTGACAAGAGAGTACTCCTGGGTTAAACTCCTAACTACTATAAAGTAACATGTTAGCACTAAGGAAATTTTTTTTCTGGAACTCACTCACTTTTTCCTACCCCAGCTCTCCCAGCGTTACTAGGAATCCCTACAGAACTTGGGCCAAGCTGAAAACCATAAGTGAAAAGGAATGCGAATCACCAGCCTTAGAACCACTCCTAACTTCACAATGTTTAATTAGTTTATCACCTAAACCACTAATGGCATGTCCACAGATCTTGTGCCTCTATCTTCCCCTCCAGATTCACACATTTTAATCCTTTTGAACCAAGGCATTATTAGGCTACATCACACACGGCTTCATCCATCATTTCTATGCTTGATGTTCTTTTAATATCCTGTTCCTGTCAGAGTGCAGCAGGAACTTGTGAACTGTGTCATCAGCTCAAAGAAGTAGATGTGGGGCAAAGGTACCATAGGAAGGCGACATCTCTGCACTGTTTCTGTGTTAACTAGGACTCAAAGAGACTGCATGCTGTTCTCAGGCTGGTATTTTTGTTCCCCTTGCTTGGGGTAATTCAGGTTGGGCCACATTCCAGGTTTCCTGTCGGTATGAGGGTCCCTTGTTCCCTGCATAACTGCCTCTGCTATGCATGTCATCAGTTGGACTGGTTGTGTTGACTAAAAAGCAAGTGAGGAGTTAGGGGACACGATACGTGCTGCCTTCACAGTGGGCAGAAACTCCATAAATGGTTCTTGGCACTGGTGGAAAATGCTGCTCTCCACCCATAGCAGGAAGCACACACCTCCTTCCTCTACAGTGCTAATACACACCTGGCCTTCCCTTGTGTCTCTCCTCCCCTGCTAGAGGCTGCGGTGGGTGTTGTGCCCCTCTTCCTTCCTGGAAGGAGAACTTTTGAAAAGACCTGCAGCAAGGTGCTGCAACTATGTGGTGGTGGAAAAGCTCGGTATTCCAGATGTGGTCTGAGTGCTGCAGAGAATGGTAATCGCTTCCCTACCTCCTGGCTGTGCTCCTGCTCAGTCCAGTGTGATGTTAGCCTTCATTGCTTGCCTGGTTGTCTCGAGGACAGCAGGCCCTTTTCTGCAGAGCTGCTTCCCACACCAGTATCCTGCCTGGTGTTAGTCCGTCCCAGGTACCATTTGCCCTGGTTGAATTTCATGAGTTTCTTTTCAACCCATGTCTCCAGTCTGATTCCCTCTGAATGGCAGCTCTACCCTTTACCACATTGACCAGTCCCACCAATTTGCTATCATCTGCAAACTTGATGAGAGGGCCCTCTGTTATCTCCTCTAGGCATTGATAAAGACGTTTAACAGGTCAGGTCCCAGGACAGACCCCTACAGTACTACACTTCTTACTGGCCTCCAGGTAGAGTAGAGCCCATTAACTTCTGTCCTCTGAGCCCTATCATCCAAACAGTTTTTTACTCATGTGATTGTCCATCCATCTATCCATCCCACCATAATGTCCTAATTCGGATACAAGATTGTGGTAGATGGTGTCCAAAGCCTTGCTATTGGTGAGGCATGATTCACCCTTGGTAAATGTATGCTGACTGTTCCTCATCACCTCCTCTTTCCTGCCTTCAGAAACATGTTCCAAGATGACATAGATTTCCACATGCACTGCAGTGAGGCTGATCAACTGACAGCTTCCCTTTGGGATTTTTTCAAGAAGGGCACAATAATTGCCTTTCTCCAGTCACTGGGGGCATCTCTCAGTCTCCATGAGCTTTTGTCATGGTTTAAGCCCAGCTGGCAACCCAGAAACCACACAGCCACGCACTCACTCACCCCCTTCCTCCCTCCCGCTCCTGGAGGGATTAGGGGAGGAGAATCCAAATAATGTAACTCCCATGGGTTAAGATAAGAACAGCTCAGTAACTAAGGTATAACACAAACTACTACGGCTACCACCAATAATAATGATAAGTGAAATAACAAGGGAAGAGAATACAATCACTCACCACCCGCCGACCGATACCTAGCCTGACCCGAGCAGTGATCTAGCCCTTCTGGGTAACTGCCCCCAGGTTATATAGTGGGCATGATGTGCTGTGGTATGGAATACCTCTTTGGTTAGTTTGGGTCAGGTGTCCTGTCTCTGCTTCCTCTCGGCTTCCCCTCCTCCCTGGTAGAGCATGAGCCTCAGAAAGTCCTTGGTCAGAGTAAACATTACTGAGCAGCAACTAAAAACACTGGTGTTATCAGCACTGTTCCCAGGCTGAAAGTCAAAAACATAGCACTGCACCAGCTACTAAGAGGGAGAAAAAAGACTGCTACTGCTGAACCCAGGACAGATTTCAAAGATAGAAATGCAGCTTTGCAGTGACAACAGCCAGCTGCATCAGCATCCTGACATGCAGCTCAGTTGACCCTATGCATTTTTATGGGTCAGGTTCTCCCAAGTAATCCTTAACTTGATCCTCACCCACTGATGGCAGTTCTCCTCTTTGAATGCACAGAGAGCTGGGAGACCATGATGGCAGATCTGAGGCAAAGATGGCTCTGGGTACCATAGCCTTACCTGTTTCCTGTGTTCCTAGGTGATTTGCCGCATTCAGGAATAAGCCCACAGTTTCCTTTATCAGCCTTTTCCTCTTGGAGTTGTGGCAGAAACTCTTCTTGTCGCCCTTGAGAACCCTTTAAAACTCTAGTTGAGCTTTGACCTCAAAAAGAGACTGTATGTAATTCCTTTGGACATATGCAGCAGTTTCTGCATCAGCTCGGAAACCTGAGTTAGCTACTTTGATGGTGGAACTGTATAGAACAACAAGCACCGAGGCTATTAAGAAATGTAATATCTGAATGCCCTGCATAAGCTTCAGTATAAATTGTTCTCTTCTGTATCTGTCTGAAGGCAGCTGCTTTGTTCTGCTTTGTCAGGGAAACTGTTAATAATTTAATAACTAAGGGAACTAATGAGGCCTATGGATTTGAGCCTCATGCTCAGACTCTCCAGTGTCTGATGAAGTGTGAATTTTTACTGAAGCTTTTTCCACCCTGAGGGGAAAAAGCCACTCTCATCCATGTGGACTCTCCTGTGACTAATAAAGGGTGAGCTCACACTGCAGCTTTTGCTGTACAGGAAGTACAGGTAAGGTGAGTACCTTACCAGTACCTAGCCCTAGTTTAATGGCACCTTAGGAAAACATGGAACTCTGAAGATATCTACCCCCTAATTCAGATTTGACAAGCGGGCTTGGGAATTACTAGGGAGAATGGACAGACTGTCAAAGGCAGGTCCAAAGTCATTTAAGCCTCATGCATTTTGAAACATCCCAACTTTTTTCTGCTTTGCATTTCAAACACATTTCATTGGAAAGGTACACAATAATTTACATTATTAGCCTAATTTTTGAAACAGGTGAACTGTAATGATTCATCTTTTGAAAAACATATTACTCCTCAAGTACTGCAGACTAACAATTTCACGTTTATATGTGCCATACTTTTCATGGATGGCTTACATGTTTAGTATCTTATACAAAATAAGGTTGTTTCTAATGTAAGCCAGTAAGACTTCTGTAAAAACAAATTTTATCTACCATTTTCTTTCTATAGTAGACTAAGCTTGGATTTAGCAAAGAGGAATGCTGTCTGGTCTGATTTGGATGCATATATGCCATGAGCAACCTCTTCAATACATGCATGAGGCTGCTGCTGTCACCTTTCCTAGACAAATACATTCAGTCCAATGACTGATGAATGAGGTGTGTTTCCCTGTGGCATAGCTAATGTATATTAGTTATCCTGTTTTAAACCAACACAAAGGCATTTTTATTGTGAGGTAAACCAGGTGAGGCCAACCAAAGGCAGCAGCATAGGGCTGACCTCCTCTACCAACCTATCTGCAGCTTGTCTGATTTTACAGGCATGTAGCTACCACATTAATTAAGTTTTCACTGTGAAAAACCTCACAAAACCAAAACAAGGTCCTGCACCACTGAAGACAAAGCACAGTGTAAGTGGCTGTATATGTGACAGGAGATTTATGCTGGCCTGGTGAGGAAATGGTATCGTTCTCATCCCAGCAGTGTGTGATTCAATGTAAGTAGTAATAAAACTGCCTGAAGGCAAATAAGCTTGTACTGAATTCCAGCCCACTGAAACTACCAGACTTTTTCCACTACCTGTGCTCTCCCCTTGAGTGCTGCAAGTATACTTCTTGGCCTCTTTTACCTCTTCCTAGTCTCAAACGCATTTGTCTACAAAGACTCATCCCACTGAGTAAAAGAACTATTGAGCAAGTAACAGAACTAAAGAACAAGTGACCTAAAGTATCGTATTTCACACCACCTATACCGCAGGTGAGAACAGTCTTTCTTTTCCCCCCGAAAATGTATCCTTTTCCATCCACCTGTCCTCCCACATAAGCAAAGACACACACAAACATGCTAAATGGTTGAGTACGTCTGAGCGTGATGCCCTGTGTGCTACTGCAACAGATAATGTGATCTCTAGCAAATATAAAAAGGTCCTTTATGCCAAAATATTTTGCAAAGGGAGACTTAGTAGCACAGAACTGAAGAGGCACTACAACATCCATGTGTATATAGCCTCTGTAAGATGTGCCATCTCCAACATGCAAATGAAACCCAAACAGAAAAGCTAGTGGAAATCATAGCTATTATTAACTAGGAAGTGAGAGACAGAATCTAGTCCGAAATTCCAGCAGATAATAAACATTAGGTGTCATCTGACTGAAGTAGTCTCAGGAATTCAACAGGCACATGCTACACACCAGTACAAATCCAGGCTTGAGAAATCAGTGATGACCAGGCAGCCAGAGGTGATGGGCTGGTTATTGCAGTCTCTTGAATTAGACCCTCCTTGTAAATTCACCAATCAGTCATGCTTTATTGGTGTAAAAATTGGGAATCAGGCCTGCTGAACGGTATAAATGACAACAAAATGAAGAAATTTTCATTCTCATTAGGAAACAGTGATCAGAATCCATACATCCTGAAATCTTGTTTTTTTTTTTAATTTCTCTTTTGAAACCTTAAAATATGAAATCATAAGGTCCTTTCCATTATTTATGATCACACTATTTCAGTTATTTCCTGAACTGTATTTTCTAGTTTATTCACAAATGATTGGTTTCAACCTAGGAAATTCTAGGCTAATTCAATAGCCCTTGATGAAAGTGTAATGTAAGCTATTCATGAAGAAATGACATACACATTTTGTCAAAGCATAGGGAAAACTAAGAAGCATTTATCAAACATTTTCTTAAAATTGGGCTTCACTGTATTTCCTCCCCATATACCTTGATTGGCCATTTCTATTACAAAAAAAGAAAAATAAAGTACTTTGAAAAGTGCTACTTTTAAATATTTCCTTTCCCTTGATATTCAAACATTTTCTTTCCTTGATATCTGGAGGAAAGTCTTGCATTATTTCTGATGCTCCAAGCAACCTCTTTGCTCATACTACTTAGCACATAGGAGCCTGAATACTTCTGTGGCACAATGGCTCAAGGTTTTTCCTTCCCCTTCACTACACGTACGGCTGTTTCCCCCTGAAATACTTACCAGGCTCATGCCCTGCCCTATTTTCTCCTACTAGCCTCAATGTCACCCTTTCATCTCACTAGCCCCAACTGACCTCCATCCACTACCCGCCTCGATCCCGTCCCCACCATCACAGCGGAACCCAACGCAGCGCGCCTCGCTGCCCGCACACCATCGCAACCTGGGCGAGCTGCCCAGGACGCAAGGGGCACCTTTTCTGTACTCTCATTAATAGCCTATTATTTCTACTCCTTTCACCTGCGATCGCACCAGCGGTTGGCCATTTCACTGCATTTAATTAGCCCTCCAGAAAAGGGGGGCGGCCGCCATCTAAGCGGCGGGCCAGGGAACTTCGTCTTCCCTCCTCTGAGCTCTTATTTGTTCCATTTCCAGGCCGAATTGCTCAGGACATGGAGGCAGCCGCAGAGAAAGCAGGTCCCGGAACTTATCCTCTTCCCCACTGCCGCCAACTCACCCCTCTTCCGCTTAGCTGTTCCCTCCTGCCCTACCCTCACGCTGCTGCTCCTCACCCTTCCCGCCCGCCATTGGCCCGCCCGTGACGGCAATGGCGCGGCCTCTTAGTCGCGCAGGCGCAGCGCAGCGCTGCGCGGCTCGCGGGCTCGCGCGGGTGTCCGTTGCCCCGCCTCGCCCTCGCTTCCCCCCCTCCCCCCCCCCCCCCCCCCCTTCCTCCCCCAATGGCGCGGCCTCTTAGTCGCGCAGGCGCAGCGCAGCGCTGCGCGGCTCGCGGGCTCGCGCGGGTTCCCCGCTCCGCCTTGTACTTGTTGTCGCTTGAGTCAAAAAGAGATAAACAAGGGAGGCGAAAGCTCTCCTGTTATGGAGTCGGTCCGGTCACGGGTGCGCTTGGGGGGAATGACGGTGCATCTTGCCCCTCGGAACCGGGTGCGTAGCCAACAGGTTCTCTGAATGCAAGCGGGTGGCTTTCTCCGCGGAGCTGGAACGTGTTCCTGACGGAGCAGTTATAGCACAAGTATCTTTGTGGATACATGTATTACTTCCGTCAATACGCTTCTTGTACTGAATTTGCTGCCTTTGGATCGTTACAGAATCGGTGGGATGAGTAGGTGAGCCCTGGATAGAGGTCTTGGTGCTTTCTGCTAGGTACGTTTTGGCACCCAGATGGTACTCCACTGGTTATATTTATGGAAGATGATGTTTGTGGTTGATGTACAGTCTTGGTAATAGCTGAAGGACAGACCTATGTGGTTCAGTTTGGTAGGGGATTTTGTTTGGTGTTTTTTCCTTTTTTTTTTTTTTTTTAATTTTTTCCTAATAAGTACACTGGATAAAGTATTGGGGAGTATCCACCAGGAAAAAAGCCTGTATTGACCAGAGGATGGCTGGAGACAAATGTGACCTATTTTCAGATTGAATAGTTTTATTGGTATGGGCTTAATTTAAGGCCCCTGCCAACCCAAACCATTCTGTGATATGATTCTGTACTGAAACACTTGTGAAGGGGAGAACCCTTTACAAAAGCATATGGGCATATAAAAAGCTTTGGGTTTTTGCTTATATGAAGATAGTTTCTTACTGATCATCTTGCTTTCAAGGGCTTATTAAGAGCAGATATGCAAAGAAGTGGTTTCCTTAATGGTACCATTGCAGTTCCTGGGGCTGAAGTGTATTATATGGTTTACAGCCATCTAGCATGAATGAATTGCATGTAAATCTGCTTACGCCTGCCCTCTGTAGTGCAGTCACTACTTAGTCATATAGGCTGCTTTTTGGAGTTGTTTATTATGGATCTATTTAGATCGTCAGGCTCTGGGGAAGGACCAGTTTAATGAATCTCAGCAAAATGAATTCTATATAGAGGTGTTTACAGGAAAATATTTATTAGGTTGGAAATAAGCAGGTCTTGCAAGGCATGCACCATTAGGAACTGGGTTACTGAAGGGTTGGGATTTTTTTGATCACTGTATATCACAGGAAGTGGGAATTTGGCTGGTGGTTTTGTGCTATTGCTAATCCTTAGAAAGAACAAATCTTAAATAAACTTGCAAGAGCTAACAGTCATTTCTACAGAACGTAATCGGATTTTACGTTAAGGAACATGTTGAAATGTTAACTTAAATAGGCTAATAGCTGCCCCTTTTACTTCTAGTGCATGAAAGCATCTAGATTTAGAGACTTAACCATTCAAGTTAAGGAGGAGAATGTCCAGTCTTGTCTCACATTTTTCCAGAATGGTGCAAATGACCAGGAGGGTGGTAGAATGATTTTTCAAATGTTTGGGAAAAGAAGCTAACCTGAATGCTAGAGTAATGCCTGGGAGCCCATGTATCATTTAAGACAGCACATGCATCTGGCTTTTTTAAGAGAATCTTTGTGATCCACACCTGAAGCTTCCAACAAACACAGGGAAGAGGGAAGATGACATTGTAAGTGGACTTAGTGATAAACTGCTCTGGGGTTACATGTGGGATTTTCTCTTTGGCTGTTTTTTTGGTTTTGCACAATTAAGAAGCAGGAAAGTACAGGTACTTTTGTACAGTCATCTGGCTGTGCAAACTGATATTCTCATGTGCTCTGGGTGGTTACACTGTAGATACATAGTCTGCTCTCTGAATATTCTAAACAAATAGCATGTTAAGAGTGTGCATGTCAATAGGCTACTGCAGATACTATTCTGCTTATAATAGTCCTCTTCCTTGCGCACTGTTCTGACCAACCTGATCTCTTCTAAAGCTCTAACTTGCTGCCTTCAATATCTTATTCAAATAATTTTGCAGTCTACACCTTCAGTGTATCATGGTACTTTTTATTCTACTAGCAACTGTAATGCCAAACCAGTGCCTTTGTCTTGCTTTGCCTGCCCTGCTTTCAAGGGCACAATATCCTGGTGCAGCTAGGTTTTCCTCAGAATCTCTCATGAAATAATGCACTTTTTCTTGGGTTTTGTCTGCTTTCAAAATTCCGCTGGAATGCTGTAACTGTATTGATGAACTGTTCATTCCTACTTAATAGTGTTTTCTAATTATGTTTTAAAATAAGAAATGGATGAAATGTGGTTCAGATCAGGGACACTACCTTTTGTATATCAGGTTGAACTGTAGTTTATTATGAATATAGTAGTATTAAATTTCATGCACTCTTCACTTTAGTAACCTGTGAGGTTCTGTGCATCTTCCTTATCAAGCTATTTTCAAGCACTGAACTGGAATGCTGCAGCTTCTGTAATAATGTAAAGTAGCTGTTGTTTTAATACACATAACAGTATTATGTAAGAGTTTAAGAGGATTTGAAAAACTGTGTGTTCACTTGCAATTCTAGGATAACTTACCCTGGCAGAGTTCTAGTATATATAAGTTGGTAATTCACCAATGTTAAAACTGAATGAGGGAAAAGTGCTCTGTATTTTTTTTTTTTTTGTACTTGTGAAATATAAAACAGAGCATGTTCACTTTCTGTGAAGCTGAATCTCTCAGTTTACAGTGATCTTCAACAGTGTTGGGACATAAATGCTGCACTGAATTTGACAGCCTGGTTGTTACTCTTCATGTATCATTCTGTGTTTTCTGCAGCAGTCTACTATCTAGTTACTGGCTGGCCTTAAACCAACTTTACTTGAGAGATAAGATGATAGCCTAGACTTCTGTAATTTTAGTTCGTGTTGAATCATGGTGAATTTCAGGTGTCTGACAGTTACTAACTGGTAAGGATGCTATAGGATTAGAATGCTATAAATGAGGATGAAGTATAGGCTGGAGATTGGAGTAGATCTGATTCTTAAGGTTTAAGTAGTTTGTATCCTAAATGGAAAATGTCAGTATCTCAGTGGCAAGTTAAGTCAATTCTGCACTTAAGTTTTATGTTAGCAAAGGTATTGCTAAACAAATGAAGCTGTCTTCATATTTGAGCTCAGAGATTGTTCTTAAGAAATTTAATAGACATTATTATTGCTCGTCATGGGAGGGAGCCCAGCCAGGACAGCTGACCCAAACTAGTCCAAGAGATATTCCATACCATAGAATGTCATGCTCAGTTACAGAAACTTGTGGAGAGTTGGCTGGGAGCCACCGATTGCTACTCGGGGACAGGCAAAGCATCGGTTAGCAGGTGCCGAGCAACTGTGTTGTGCATCATTTGGGTTTTTTTGTTCTGTTCTTGTTTCTATCCCCGACACCCCATTTCCTTACATTTTTGTTATTGAAATTTTACTTCAATTAAACTGTTCTTACCTCAACCCATGACTTTTTACCTTTTTCCCTGATTCTTCTCCCATCCCATGGGCAGGGGTGGCTTTGTGGTGGTTAGTTGCTAGGGTTAAACCATGACATAGGTATTAACAATATGTATACACGTTTGCATCCGAAAACTCATATTTGACCTAGCATTTGATGCTTTCACCTCCCTTGACACAGAATAAAAACCATGTTTATGATTCTGAATTGACACAGAAAAGATGAAGTTAGGTGTTACAACAGTGGTAACTTGTTAAAATGATAAGGCACACTGGAGTTTTCATTGATTAATGTGGAATGTTTAGGGCTTCTGTTAGTGGTCTCTGCTACACTGTCTTGCATGAGAAAACAATGTGGTCATGTTAATAAATTGACATTTGAAACAGGCAAAGCAATTTTGAGGATTCATGAACATGGAGTAGATGAGGCGATTGCTATAAGAGAGTCTAGATTGGTGGAATAGAAATCAGAGTTGTCTGGTTTTTGTGAAGTTCTTGCAGTAGTTTTTCTGGAAATAAAGGTGTGGTGTTCTGTCTAAAAGATGGTGATACCATCAGGAATCAATGATTTTTGTCTGATATGAAAATTTTCATAGTCAGTTTCATGCCCCTAGTTTTTTGTTGTTGGATTTTTTTTTTAAATTTTTTTTTGGGTGGGGTGGGAAGAGTGTTGTGGTTTAAACCCAGCCACGCAGCTTGCTCTCTCACTCCCCCCCTTCCTCCCTCCCGCTCCTGGAGGGATGGGGAGGAGAATTGAAAGAATGTAACTCCCATGGGTTAAGATAAGAACAGCTCAGTAACTAAGGTATAACACAAACTACTTACTGCTACCACCAATAATAATAATGATAAGTGAAATAACAAGGGAAGAGAATACAGTCACTCACCACCTGCTGACCGATACCTAGCCTGACCCGAGCAGTGATCTAGCCCTTCTGGGTAACTGCCCCCAGGTTATATAGTGGGCATGATGTGCTGTGGTATGGAATACCTCTTTGGTTAGTTTGGGTCAGGTATCCTCTTTCTGCTTCCTCCCGGCTTCCCCTCCTCCCTGGCAGAGCATGAGACTCAGAGTCCTTGGTCAGACTAAGTAGCAACTAAAAACACTGGTGTTATCAGCACTGTTCCCAGGCTGAAAGTCAAAAACACAGCACTGCTACAGCTACTAAGAAGGAGAAAAATGACTGCTATTGCTGAACCCAGGACAAAGAGTATATTCATAAATGAACATTCTTGACTGTTTAAAATGAGGCTTTGAAGGACTAAATCAAATCCAGTGGCTTTTTGTACTTGTCTGTATTGAAGATGGTTTTCACAGAGATACCAACTATCTAGTGAGGCTCTACAACACAGTTCTCATATTTTAGTTTGCTCTTTGCTGGTGTTCTGCAAACCACTCACGACAGCTTTGTAAACCCATGTGAAAGAGGAAAATTTAAACTTTCCATGCTTGATGTGACTGTACTAATCTTCAAGAAAATAGAATGGTAGACAGCAATCTGTAGGTCTCAATGGGAATTTCTTGTCTAAGAAATAAGTGTATTCTCTATTTGGTGATATCCTGAGTCGTGCATTGTAAGTTTAATTTTTCTCATACATCAGAGCTGCCTCAGAGTCTTGCTCTTAGATCTCAGGTAATGCAGGCTTTCATAATTTTCTATTGCAAAATAACATTAGTGACTTTTATTTCTTCTCAAATCTGTAATGCTACCCCTGTCTCCTCCAGGCTTTTGTTTATAGGTTGAAGAGCAATGTTGTATTAAGTTTATTGGCCTGTCAAATTTCTGCTGCTGGCTCTTCACTGGATAATGGACCTTAAGGGTTGAAGTTTTCTTGTTAGGGCTTTATTTTTATTTCTGGATTTATTTTTATTTGTTTTTAATTCTGGAAGAGTTAAGGCTAGGCATCAGTAGCTCTCATGCCTGTAATACATTCTGAAACCGTGAAAAACTGACATTTCACTACAGGTTTGCCAAATGTTTAATGGCAAAGCTTCTGCAATTGGCAGCTCTCATATCTTTCAGAACAAAATTCTGAAGGCTATTTAAAAGTAAGGAATACAGTTAGATCCTGCAGGTTAATTCTTCCTTTATGTTTGGAGCACAGAACTACTTGGTAACTCTTATCTTCATCATTTTAGCTGTAGCCATGCTGAATGGTAGAGAGATTTGCTGATACATCTTGTCATTGTAGTATGAGGTGGATGCTGATGCTGTGGCTAATATGAAAATAAAAGAAGTGCATGTACACCTTGAAAAGATCTAGTGTAGTGTTTTATTATGGAACTTGTCAGGAGCAGGAGAGCTTACGGGGTTTGTAATCAGTAAAGGGGAAGATATGTGTGTATGCATGGTGCAATTTGGTGTGTATGTTCTTCACAGTTCAGTCTTGTAACACTTTGTACCAATGTCTAGCATATTGGCTTTCCCTTATATAAAAGTGATCAAAAACCCTCTTGGGGAAAGCAGTTTGACACACTGGTGAAGGCATCATTATATAAAAGAGTGGCTCATATAGTAACAAAGACTGTTTTTAAAGGCTCATAGATTAGGTTGTGGAGGTATTTTACAGCAGATAAAAATTGACAGGAAATACTGGAAAAAATGTGGAAAATTATACTTGCACAGTTTATATACTGAGTTGATATTTGCTTTCAGATTCTAATGGTCTGTACAAATTATTTTCAGAGTAAAAAATTGCTTCTGGATCTCTGATCAGTTTATGTCAAATTTTGGTTTCCTATTTCTAAGATGACTAGCAACATAAGTCTTACTCTTACCATATAATTGTGTAGTAAATAAATAATTGCTATAGATGCTTTTACTCATCTGAGACAAAAGAGAGCAAAAGGAGAAATAGAGTGAAAATTATTTAATGTGTCTTTTGGATGTGTGTAGTGTATGCATCCACTGAACTAGTCATCCTAAACTCCTGTTACAGAAAATGAAAATGTGTGCTTCTAAGAAATGATTCATTTGATCTGTTTAGCTATCTGCTTCAGGGTGCAATTTGTTTTATCATCGACTCTTATCCGTGTTGAGTGAATCTTCATTTATCCTGAAGGGAGACAGGAATGGTTAGCTGTGGACAGAGATTACTTTAGCTTTCATGTCTGTTAGCCTGATAATGCAGGGAAGTTTTTACATTGATAGTATTATAACATTTTGTTGAAATGGGACCTTGAGTCTTAATTTTCTAAAGAAGCTAATACACACATTAAGGTAAGATGCATTAGGCTGGTCTTATATGTAATGTATAATCTAATAAAAATTTTTGAACAGGATGAATTACTGAAAGAAAAACTAGTGTTTCTGAAACATGCTGTTTTTCTAAACAGATCCATTAGAGATCTATTCGTCCATCTCTTAAAGATGGTTGAGTCACAGTACTGTTGTTAAGCTTCTCAATAGTATGCTTGTGATACTACAAAACAACTTCTGCAGATCTCTGTTACAGAAGCTGTTTGAAGTATTTTGTGAGATAGGGTATTTGAGTGTCTATGGAAGGAAGGCTCTGTTTACTGGCCAGCTGTTTACTGGCAAATGTTGACATTGCATAAAATGAGTATGAAGGGCGTAGCTGCATTCTGGTATAGTTAGGGAAAATGGCATTTTTAAAAAAAAACATAATTAGCCACATGGATTATATGCTGCTAATGGTTAGTAATCTCACCAACTAGAAAACCCAGTGCTGAAAAATAAACTCATAAAGGACTTGAGATAATGTGAATAAAAGGAAAGGCAGATATTTTTTGTGATATAACTGTCTTTTAAGTGTTTTTCCTCAGGCTGTAGTTCTGCTTGCTGGCAAAGTATGGCTGGTTGAAATTTTGTGTGCTGCAGTTTGCAGCTCCTCCATTGGTAGAAATGGACATGAGGTCAGACTGTAAACTGGATCAATGAAATGATCTGTCATTAAAGATAGCAGTTTGGAGTGTGATGGTAAGTAGATGTGTTAAATCTGGAAGTTTTGGGCAGTTCCGTTTATATTTTGCTCCAGAAGTTTTACTGATGTAACTAAGGAAACAGCTGCAAAGAAAGGGTCTTAAAGAGGCTTCAGCTTGAAAACTGGTACCTTGTGAAACTGCACTATTGGTTGATCCTTAAGTGCTTTCAAAATTCTGCTTTCTTATTCCAGAGAGCAACTAAGAAAAAGAAATTACTTTTCTGAAACGTATTTGTATTGTAACTGTGATCCTTTAAGTAGCCTATTTAAATTGTGATCAAGCTTGTATCTATGCACTGTGACAGCTTTGCATCCATTTCCTACTACTGAACTATTCTTAATTTTGTATGTTCCGTTCAAACCATATGTGGGTGTGAGATCCTTGTGTTTAGCTGCGGGAGATTCATGTCTGAAGTTTTATTTTAAACCCACAGAATTAAAGGTTAATTGGTCTGTTACTGTGGAGACTTTATGTTAAACTGTTAATGAATCTGTATTAATTTTATTTCTGCTAATGGGGCTGCAACATTAGTGACCATAGTTTATCTTCCGTTTCTGTCAGCTTTTGTCCTATGGAGTACTGTATGATGTATTACTCCATGGCTTAACTATAATTGATTTTTGCTGGAATTTTGTGCCAGCAATGTTGTTGTGTATTCTGTCATTTAGAGATAAATCAGTTGTTGAGTTTGTACAAAGATGGTTGAGAATATGCCAAGTGAACAAAATAATTAGTATAAATCTTTCCTTACTGCTGAGTGTTGTAGTTACTTCAGTTCAGACAAGCTGCATTCTGTTACATCTGGCTGGGTTTACTCTCTCCTTTTTGCTCTGCCAGGGATGGAACCTTCTTGAATTTAAGATAGAACAGCAAATTCAAAATTGACTGGTGCTTTTTTACCTCCATCTTCCTTATCTCTTTCAGTAACATTTTTTGCCATGCACTAAAAAAGCTGTCTTGTCTGTAGGTGTTGTTTTTGAACCCAAGACTTAACAGAAAATCTCTCTTAAAGCCATGTCTCCTCAGAGAGTAAAGATTTTTCATGATAACTTGGTAACTTCAATTGCATAGGGATCAAGTGTCTGTTTTTTGACACAACTTTAAAGTTGTTTTTTAAATTTAAGTGATGCTAAGTAGATACTAAACTACTCCAGTTTAGCATAAAGTATTGAGTATAGAATGCATTAGAAGTAAAACAGATTTGTAAGGAAGTGTTATGTCCTAATGGCAGTTAAAAAAGTTGTCTTTAAGTGCTCTTTTTTATTTCTTAAGAAGCTATCAAGACAGGAATTTTATAAAGCATGTTTCTGTGGGGGAGAGTGGTGGTTTTTTGTTTTGTTTTTTTTTTCTTCTTTCTTTAAATGCTTGCAGTCTTTTTAGGATTGAGACTTGAGCCACACAGTCGCACAACCATATGTGGAACAGCTGATTACTATCTCCCCTATTGCTTCATACAGGTTAAGGTTAAGTGGTTTTTGCATGTATATATAGACTGTTTTTCATTAGCCTTTATTTTGGGGGTTAGGTCAGTATGACAGAACGTTGTAAAACAATAATAAAACATTAAATGAAAACATTATGTCAGTGCTCAGTAGTAGTAGAAAAAAAAAGAGTAACCTCTAAAAGGAGTGACAGACTAGGACTTGAACAAGATTGAACTGAATCTGGGAAGAGAGGAAGCTAAAACTGAGTTGCTTGAGGCAAGGTAAATAGAGTATGATAGTTCCTGTTTTGGACCAGACAGTGAATTAGAAGATGCACAGGTTATCAGGGGATTAAAAACAAGAGGAAGTGGTTCTTCTCACAGCACGTAGTTAAGTGAGTTAACCCTTGTTGCAGGATGTTCTTGATACTGAAAATTCACATGCCTTAATAAAGCACCTGTCCAGTTTCATGAGGGCTGGGGTGGAATCTGTCAGGCATTATTAAACAAGAAGCCACTGTGCTCTGATGTAAAGAAGGTTTTAAATCTTTTTCATTGTTTACTGTGTTTGCCTTTGTACTATGTTCTTCCCTGTGCAACCTGTAATGGATAGGAGAGTGTTTGGCATGGGTGTTCAGTTTAATGTAGCATGTTCTAAACTAGTTTTGTACTTTCTGAAATAAGGATGAGATGGTATTACATGATTCACTGGGAATAGTAGGGGAAACTTTGTAAGATGAGCAGTATGGGATGAGATGGGAAGCAGATAATGCCAACCCCAGTTTTGATTCTGTGGCATCTTCCAGTGAAATGGTTTTTGGAAGAGCATCTGAAGCACATAGAGCTTAGTAGCAGAATGAAAGGGTACAGTAACACAAAACGCGGTGAAGTTTTTAAAGCATGATCATAATCTTTAAAGAAGAGCCCCACAGCCCAGTGTTTGCAATTGTTACACTTACCCTGTTCTTTGTCTAAGTTATGAGGTTTCAGAAGTTGATTGATTTAATTCAAATTTTACAGGGGTGGAGGTCTCAAACTGAATTCCCACGGACTTAATGGAAGTAGACAGCTGCATAGAGAAGAGGTTACACCATGGCTCCTTCCTGAGAGAAGCAGTAAGGTGAGATTGCTAAACATCAGAGAATCCTCATAGGACCCCCAACCTTGTAATTGAATCCATATGAAACCAGGTTCATTAGTTTCACTGCCTGTGAAATAACTTGTTTAGCAGGGAGTGGTTTTAATCTAATGCTTACATTTTTGACTTGAGAATAAGTAATGTAAGGGTCAGTTTGTTTGCCAGATTCATTTTTAGAGGTTTTTTTTTCTGAAGTTCAGTTTTGAAATGGAAAATACATGCTAAAGAGCTGTTTTCTGTATTTTGAGTTGGCAATAAGCCCTCTAATTTTAATATTTCTAGCTACTTTGCACTCAAAGTGGGAGAAATGGTTAGCTTTTTGATAGCTACAGATTTTTATGTAAATCTCAATCTAAGTTAAAGATGCAGGAAAAGTTCTGGGAAAGTTTTGAATGTGAAAAAAAGAAAAAAATGGCAATGGGACATAAGACCTTAAAAACCAGGTTTGAATATGAATGTTTTATAAGTTGTATCTTGTTTGCTTAAATGCCAAATTAACTGGTAAGAGGGAGTTCAGCATAAGTAAGCTGAACCATTGAGTTCCCTTCCTTTCCTTTACACTTTTTTCCCCTTCTGACTCATTTTCAGGACTGCTGAACATATGCAGCCTGCATGCAAACTTTTTATCACCAGTTTTTGTAACTCCAGTCAAAATATTTAAGAAGACGTTTTTGTTTAGCACTAAGAGTACATCCAAGCCAAATGTTTCATTTCAGCCTATAAAGCTTTGTTTGTTGTAATTTCAGTATTGATTGATAATGCTCAAACTAGAGTAACAAAATTAAGCCTTCTATGTCAGTCTGAGCTTGCTAAACAAGAAGCTGTTAAAAGGGAGAAAGTATTCAAAAATTTGTATTACTGCTGTTTCATGCTACAACATGAAGGAATATGTCAAAACTAAGTAAATTAAGCATGTTCATCTTGTCAGTGTTCTGTGCTGCCTGGCTGGTTTCTGATGTAGCTGTAAAAGTTACATATTTCAGATTTGCCAATTTTAACAGTCCTCATAATGCTGACTTTTTCAAGTGTTGCTTGCAAGGTTTCTAACTCAAAAACATGAAGGCCACTGTTTAAGAGAAATTTTCATTGTTGCACTGTTGTGATTTCAGAAATTTGGTTAACACAACATGGCTTATCAAACCCTTTACAAAAACCCCTGAAGAATTTCATAAGTAATCTGTAAAAATATGCCAGTATGACTTTAGGAGAACTACAGGGTAATATTTTTGTGTATTTTTACACAAATGCGTAATCTTATCCTTTAATTTTTTAGGTACGCTTGGCAGTGACAATGGGCTATTTATTTGCGTCAGATACTCGTATATGAAAAGATCGCACTTCCAAAGAGCTTAAATATTATATCATCTTCTGAAACAGAATGGCAGGCTTCAAGCGAGGATACGATGGAAAAATTGCAGGATTGTATGACTTGGATAAAACTTTGGGCAGAGGCCATTTTGCTGTGGTCAAACTTGCTCGTCATGTCTTTACAGGTGAAAAAGTAGCAGTAAAAGTAATTGACAAGACCAAACTAGACACTTTAGCCACTGGACATCTTTTTCAAGAGGTTAGATGCATGAAACTAGTGCAACATCCCAATATAGTACGGCTGTATGAAGTGATTGATACCCAGACTAAGCTATATCTTATCTTAGAGCTAGGTGATGGAGGAGATATGTTCGATTACATCATGAAACATGAAGAAGGTTTGAATGAGGATCTGGCAAAAAAATATTTTGCTCAAATAGTTCATGCTATATCCTACTGCCATAAACTGCACGTAGTTCACAGAGACTTAAAGCCAGAGAATGTGGTCTTCTTTGAAAAACAAGGACTTGTGAAATTGACTGATTTTGGATTCAGCAATAAATTTCAGCCTGGAAAGAAGCTCACCACAAGCTGTGGATCTCTTGCATATTCTGCTCCTGAAATTTTACTTGGGGATGAATACGATGCACCAGCAGTGGGTATGTCCTTTTTGAATTCACCTATTAATCTAAAGTACAGTGGTGTTGTAGCACTCTGTTTTCTGTTTCAAGATAATGCCCCATGTGAAAGCCAGCTAACTGGCAAGAAATAATTTTATAATCTGGATGAGTTATGGATGAATTAATGTTGGAGCAGCTCTGTTTGAAGGAGATACTCAAACATTTGCAAAAATGCATAAAAGTTCTTTGTGTATGAAGTGATGCAATTGTATGCATTGTAATTAACTTTGCTACTAAGAATGTGAATACAGTGTATATTTGTACTTGTTAAGAGGACCTATCTCCTTTTCAGAGAAGTGCCTGTTTTTAATTTAATGTCCATTGTTCCCCCCCATTGCTGCTGAAAAAAACCCCAAACACCCAGAGTGATTTTCTTAGCTCATTTCAGCTACATAAGCAGCCTGGACTCACACTGTCATTCTTATGTCTTCTGCTGCAAGGTGGTGGGAATCAATTTCTAATAAATACTAATTTGTCTAAACCTAATCAGAGGAGAAGATGGGGAGTTAAAGAAGGCTTTAACACTCCCTTCTCTGCCCTTTTCTTGTCTGAGAAAAAGTAGAGAGTGAGTTTCTAGTTGCTCCCAATTGTTTGAAAGGTAGAAGAAATAGTAATGTGTGGATTTGTCTGTATGTTTCTAGCTGGAAAGTGTGCTAGGCAGACTGCAGATAATTCTCTTGCTCTCTCTGTTAGGTCTACTGCATATGATATTAGAATTAACTTAGAGTTTTTTTTCAAATAGTCGTTAAGCATTAATAAGAGTCACTAGATAATATTCTGTAGTCATATAGGTTACTCCTATCTGTTGGTTGAGATAGAACTTACCTCTACAATAAATTCAATTCCAAATGATGCTTCAGAAATACCTTACTGTAGTCAACATGTCTCTAGTTCTTGAGTTCCCAGTATGTGATACTTATACTCTCTTAACAACACCCATTAAGGCTCTGACACAGCTGTGTGTGTGTTTTGCTATGGTTATAGTAGTAGCTGTGGTGATGGTTTAAATTAAGACTGACTTGCCGATTTTCTTACCAATCTACTGGAGGTAAACAGTCTGCTAATTTTACATGCTGTCAAAGTATTCCTGCAGGCTAGTGAACTAAAATTCTTGCATTATTTTTAATATAAATATTTTTAGCTAGTAGAACTTGTGGTCTTTGCTTAAACATTTGAATGTTACTTCATGGCTTCTAACTTTGAATAGGTGTTTTACTGTGGGCTACTTTTGCAAGTGCTATAGTTAGGGATTTTAGAGGTCTGTGCTATTTGTGGTTTTGCAAATCCATGGTGATGCTGAAGTGATGCTTGACAAAATGATTTCTACTTAGAGGCCCCTGTTAGATGAGTTAGTTCTGGTTTTATTAGTGGCAAATCGGGGATCCTAACTCCTGAATTTTTCTGTGGTGTTCTTTGTCTTTTTATGTTGAGAATTTCCTGAAGCATGAGTCCTGAAGCATGCAGTGCCCTCCGAAGCTACATGAAACAGTACATTTGTTAAGTATTCTATACAGTGTCTTATGTGAATTACGTGTTGAAAAAGAGTAGCAGTCAGATCTTGGACACTGAACAAAAACTGAAGTTTTGTAATTGCTGCCCAACTGAAGATGCTTGAAATTAAGAATAAATTAGACATTTTCAAAGAAGAGAAATTATATCAGTTACATTTTGGTGCTAGTAATATGCAAGGTGTGTATATATAGCTTGAAATTATGGTGAAGCGCTGTGAACTCATTCAGTTGTTGGATGAATAGGGCTATTAATATTGCAGTAATGACTGGCAATGGGAAAGATTTTTTGCAGTTAGGATGAAATTATATTATAGCTGAACCAATCTAAAAGTTAGTTGCTTATGAGAAAGGAGGTCATGCTTTCTCCAGTGTAGCTACATGGTCCTGCCCCTTTATGAGCATCTGGTCACTTGAAAACCAGCTTGATTTACTAAAATGCCAAATTAAAAAGGATTGCCCTGCTTATATGCTGTGCATGTTAAGGTATATTTGCATTCATTAAATATTTTTTAAACCTTTTTTTATGTATCCAAAGTTGTTGCTGTATTTGCAAAAATTACTGCAAGAAAAACTGATCAAGGTATACAGTGGGTTTTTCTTGTTGAAGATTTTTTCCACAAACATGTCTTCTCTGGTGTCTTACAAATAATATTAGAATGTGATATGAAGGATACATTTGTTTGCTGCAAAGAGCTGAAATATTCCGGGCAAGTTTTTTACTATGTTATATGCTTCATAAGTATCATGGAAAAGCTTGCTTTATGAAAACATAATTGTTTCAGCCAGTTCAGGGATTAATGTCCCGTTTGTGATGCTACTTTAAAGTTTTCACACTTGAAAAGAGACTATTTAATTTAGGTCTCTCATTTCCTTTTGTGTTTAAGGCTGTAGTTAAAATGAGGCAAGAGGAATATTAGGCAATGATCTTACGCTCCCAGGGCTTTTGAAAAAGCTGAGTTAGATATTAAGTTCTGTTGCCTGTAGTTTCCCATATTTTTTTCACACTCAATTAAAATTTGTTCTGGTCAGAGGAAAGTGAGAAGACTGTTGTTGCACATAAAGTTCATTTTGTAAATCAAATGGACATATTTTAGGTCAGGCTGAGTTCTGTCTAGAGCAATGGTGCAATCCAGTGAACTCCAGCAGTATTCAGAAGTGCGTAACTACAGGTGAGAAAGAATAAAGCATGCTTCTGGTAATACTTTTGCTCTACCAGCATCAACAGATTGGATCATTAAATGAGTAGAAATCACCTCTTTCCTAGGTGATAAAGTTTAATTACAGTTTTTCAGATCAGTTGATTCTTTCAGAGGAGAGCAAATTCTATTTTAACTGCTTGGCATCTCTACAAAGTGTTAAGTGCTGTGTGGGCTACAGTAATTCTGGAAGACATTGGCACTTCTGATAGGTTTTATTATTATAGTCAGATATTCTGTATGTGGTTTTGTAGCTGCATGGAAACATTTGCAGAGTGAATTCATCCTTCTAGGGATGAGAAATGGGCAAATTCAGATCCTTAAGACTGTGATTGTTTCTTTAGCAGTTGAGTGCAGGCCTCTAACAGGGTAATGTGATACACAAATAACATTGTAGGTACCATCAGGATTACTTAGCCCTGTGGTTTGTTGTCACAGCAACACCAAGAGAATGGTGGCAGCATATTCCTCATAAAAGACACGACTAACAAGAATATTGTGGTTCCTGTGGCTCAGTGCTATACTGCTGCATACTACTGCAACTGGCAGTTTGTAGTCTAAATCCAGTTTGCTGCTGCCTCAGTTGCAAAGGATAACATCCTGCCTTGTTGCACTTCTATAACATCCATTGCTTTAGTAGTTAGATGGTGGCTTTCTTGTGCAATCCAGACCTGGGTATCTTGTTAAAGAAAACAGAAGATTTGTCATACATACATTTTGCTTTCCTGAGATCATTATACTGCTTTTAGACCCACTTTGTCTTTTGTTGGAATGATCACGAATTCTTTTGTTTTCTTTTTGCATCAAATGTTTGCATTCTTACTTAAATATAGTGTGGTTGGAGTGGGTTTTCAAAGCTTCAGCCACATTTATCTGTTGCTTGAGCCTTATCTAGCCTCTGGAGCTAGTTTTGATGTTTCTGTGTGGGTACAGCTTTTATTCACAAACTGAATGACTAGTGTAAGCGTAATGGCCAGTGTGTATAACACTAACCTTTTGCGCAATAAAAATGCTGAATACAAGGCTCGAGTTAAAAAGATGGTAAAATACTTGCAAACCATATACGGTATTGAATCATTTAGCATACCTGACAGCATTCTGGAGTTTCAGTATGCTCAAAATCGGATTATAGCCCAATATGACAGAAATGAAAAGCAAGAAGTCCTGCAAAAACTTTCACTGATTGTTCTGTTTCGAAAATCTCCCTTCTTAATGTTGTATTGCAGCACTATAGAACATTTATATTTAGATATATTATAGAAAAAGCTTGAAGATACAAGGGTGCAGAAAGCTAGAAGTGTAATACTTAGCTGCTTCCAGCATGAAAGGTCTTCCCTGTTTTGCTTGTACCAGTGCAGTTTACTCCTCATGTGCTGCACTCTATTCCATGACTGACCATTTGATGAATTGTTTTTATGAGCTCACTTGACAGAAACGTTTTCTGCCTTGCCTTACCAGAAGGCTTGCCTTCTGCCAGGTTAGCAGAACTGGCTGTTCCCTTAGCACTGAGTGGAAGAGCTGGTGCAAATGAAGTGAAGGGAGCATGCAGTTTGGATTAGAGTACTGGGAGAAGGTGGTAGGACCTGCCCTTTTTTTGTGTTAGCAAGTTCAGGTTCGATGAACTCAGCCTAGTTTATTTATTTTCAACTTCTATGTAAGAGAATCTCATTAAGTGTCCGAAGTGTGGTTTTAGGAGAATTGTGTGCTCTACTTTCCAGCTTCAGATGATTTTTTGAAGCAAAACAGAAGGAATTGTTGTGAGTACACAGTATTTCCATGCTGTGCTTTCTTCCTGTGTCCTTGTGTTAGTAGCCACACTCTTCTGCCTTCTCCCTGCTGTGCTGTGTATCTCGCTGCTGAAAAAAACAAATCAAATTTAAAAAAAATGTCAGAAATGAGCTTTTTGTAATTTTTAGAAGGGGCAAATACAAGGAATTGGTTGGTAGAACACGTTTAGGAAGTTTCAGTCTTGAGGATATTCATGCCATGTTAACAAAGAATTTACTTCTGTGCTGATTGGTATGCAGCTAGGGGAGTCTAATTTTTGTGTAGTATGTTATCCTTTGATTCTGCTTTTTACTCTCAATCCAATTACTTATTAACAAGAAAGTATTCTTAATGCCTCAAATTGAGGGTGTTGTGCTACAGGTTTAGGAGCCTTGTATCCAGAAATGAAGTTATGATGTGATGGAGCTGTAATGAAGGGTGGGAGTCTGTGATCCTAATGACTTCTCAGTAAATCTGTGCTGGCTAGTACTTATAAAGTATGACTTATGTTCCATTCTGGAATACTTCATGCACACGTTTTAATGCATTCACCAGTAAATTACTGGGTGAAGCAAAGAATAATTTATCCAAGTGAAGCTGCAGAGGAGAACCTGTCAAGACAGTCTTCAGTTACTACCATATCAGCTAAACTGTAACTTAAGTATAGGGATGATTCTTAGTCATCTCACTGAGTTTGTGAGGGAACTGTTTTCATAATATTTCAAACTGCTGTTGTGGAACAAGATTTCATTATGACAAATACATCTCCATAGCCAGGAAGCTTCATTTCATGTATCTTGCGAACAAATATTCAGATTACTTATGTTCAAGCCCATGGCTGACTAATTTGACAAAGTGGATATGGTGGGACCTAAATCAGTGTACTACTTACTATAAACCAGATGCTCAAGCATTGCATTCACCCATGGAAAGCTGTACTAAGACCTTATTTTTTTATAAATAAAGTGCTAATTATACGTTCTACAGCTTAAACCTCTAGGCAAAGATAGTCAATCAGAAAATATGAAGCATTTCTTAAATACCAGGAGCACACTCACCTTAGTATTTATATACAAAGGAAACCAAAAACATTGCAGTGAAATGTGCATAAGCTGTATGTGCTCTATAGACTGGTATGTCCAGTGATTTTGAGAATATGTTTTATACAGAGAGAAAACCTTCCTTTTACATTTAACTAATTAGTATTGGTGTTCATTCTGGCTCATTATTTCCTGGAGCAGGAGTTTTGGAATTCACGCAGAAAACATTGGTTTTGTTTGTGTTTTTAATGTAGACTCGGTAACTTCTGAAATGTGACTAAGCAACAGAAACCAAAGGAGATGGAATGCATTTCTAAATGCAGAATTGATGAGTCAAGCAGGCTGTTTTGGAATAAAGGCAGTGGCATGTGTTCAGTAAGACCTTTCAAGGGTGGTGGTTTTTGTCAAAATATCCTTGCTGAAATTTGAGAGTCAGTAATTACTAAAAAAAAGGAACAACTTTTTTTTCTATATTTGAATAGTTTTATGCAACCAGCAAAACCCATGCTATTGTCTTCAGGGAAAACTAAGTGCTAGTTGCCAGACTGAATGAAAATAAGAAACACTTCCAAATATAAGACTGGTTACTGACGATCATGTTTTAGTCAAATAAAATAACATCTATAGAGCAGACTCTTTCATCAGACAGATAAGCTAATTATGAAAATAAATTACTAAATGCCATTTGCTGTTCATGCTCTTTTTTGGATGGATGGGGGAAGGAAAAGATTTCTAACTCACTTGTGTATGTGTTCTAGTAGCGATTTTAATTGGATTTGTAGTGCTTTAAAACAAGGAGAAAACCCAGTTGTGCCTGTTAATTTTGAAAATGTTTTGAGCATTGATTGCAGATGATCTCTTCCTCAGCTTTCTGCAAGGAAAAAATAAATTCTACTTTACAAAGACCCCCAAAATAGCTGAATTTAAGGCGGTGGTATCCCTGAAAACTAGAGCGGTCAGTACATAAGTTTATTCAAAGCCTTTTTCATTAAAAGTTAAAGAATGGAAGAACAGTTCAATCACTTAAAGTCTGATCATCTGTGAAAAAGTAATCTTTGTTGTTTACCCATACTTTTCAGATTTCACAAGTGCTCCAGTTTGAGCATCTTCCAGCAGTCTGTGCACATGGTAGTCTAAAAATACTTGTGATACATAGAAATGCTGAAATAATTAACAGTTACTCTATATTATCTTGCTACTGACTTTTTATACAAGAGATGCAATTTTTAAAAGCTTTTTAGCTTATATAGGAGTGGAAATATTTTTCTTATTCTCCTTTTGAAGCACAAGTATATCAATAGTTGCTATCCAAACAATTCAGTATTATATCAGCTTTTATCCTTTTATACTCTAGGATGTAATTTTTCATCACTTTCTAAAGTTTAATTTTCTGCAATGTTTGACATGTCGTATAAATTTTTACTCTTCAACTGTGTTCTGGTTCTTCAGACTATTACATGAAGCTATGCTATAAATGTGTTCATTCTGTTTTCCATAGCTTATGCTGTGAACAGGATCTTAAATTTCAACTTGTATAAAGCATTCTTACCACTGAATTATCAGCTTGTACCTACTCGGAGCCCAGTGAAGGTTGCACCCCTAAATTACAATCCAAATAAAGCAGTTCATAATAGGGTTTTTTGTCTGGAGTTTAAAACAGCAGTCTTTACATACTGTTCAGCTGCTGCATAGCCCTGACTGTGCCCAAAGTGCAGAGATGCTGATGATCTTTGCATTGGATTTTGCTTTTTACCTCTACATAGAAGAACTTAATATTTAAAAGCTGATGTGTCTTTTTCTATGGATTGGGCTTTCTTCCATAAATCTGTTTTGAAGCAGTTGTGATCACATTCTTTAATGTCTTAAGATTGCCCATGGTGCTGGAAATTGGGGTCCATTTCCATCCTTCATTTATCCACAGTGTTGATACTGCTGCAGTGGCAAAATAAACATGTAAACGTTACTGTCATCTCCATAAAAGATTTGGTTTTTTTTTTCTCATTAAATGGCTTCTAGTAGTAAACATTACAACGAGAAATGCATAAAACCTGACTAAATTTACTCAGTGTTACAAATCACTTTTGAAGAAGCAGACTTTCTGGAGAAAGATTTCTCTTATTAACTGAGAAATATGTACTGTATAAACTGTTAAGCAGTTCTACATTTAAGCTAGAAGAAAAAAAAAAACCACCTTTTTCCTGTCAAGGACAAAAATAAACAACTTTAATAAGCAGACTCAATTTACATTAGGTACTTAAAAGTGAAATGTGTCTATTTCGATATGAATATGTGTTTTAGGCTGCTTAAAATCACAAATTCACATAGCATATACAAAGCGTGACATGTTTGACTTCTGAGGAGCGGTAGAAATTTGAATCTTAAGGTATAAGAATCCCTTATGTCACGTAAACTAACTTTCTGAAATCCATAGTGCTTATTTTAGGAGTAAATGAGGAACTTTAGAAAGCAATCAATACCTAATGAAATGGTGAAGCTCCAGTGGTTAAGCAGAGGAATATGGATATCCTTTGTACAGTGCACAAACTTGAGCATAACAGATGTTTGACTGCCCTGTGTTAAGGCAGGCATAGCATAGACAGCTAATGATGTAGTTTGGTTTCTATGGCAGTGACTTCATGTTATGTAAGGAAGTTGCATATACAAAGCCCTGGTTGTTATGATCCTGGGAATCCTGCTTTAACAGTCCTTTCAAGTTCAACATTATTTAATGGCTTTAAAAACAATAAAATATTCTCTACTGCATCTAGCTACTACTGCTTTTAGAAATCCTAATCTCGCATATTTTATTCTTGTTATAGCAATGGCAGTTTCAATATACTACTATGCAAATTAAAGGCTAAATTGCATCTTGAGGTCTTCACTGTGCTTTTGAAAGAGACCTAGATTTTGACCACTGCAGTATACCTGTGCCTTCCTTCAACATAATCCTTTGAAGTTTTACAGGTCATAAGCATGCTCAATGCAGCATGTCAGGCCTAAGTTCTAAGTTCAGCTTTCTGAAGAGGGCAAATTAGATTACCCTTTAAGGGGAGTAGAGCATTAATCAGTTTCCAGAAAGCCTCCAACTTCTAAATTACTAAGAATAGTAAAATAACTTGAAATTGTTAAAAATAAATTCTTGGTTAGATCTGCTTTGCTAAAAGTGGGTCTCTGTAGCCCTTGTCTTCCCTTTGTTTCTTCAGTTAAGAGTCTCAAATCTAGAATTGGCAGTGGCACCTCAGTTCTGAGCTGTGATAAGGGAATATAACTGCAAATGTATGGTGAGTCATTGGCCCAGGGCAAGGAGTTTGGCTTACAAAACCTGCTCCTTTATCTGGTTGCACTATCCAGCAGTACATTTATTACAATATCTAAAAGTTTTGTCTTAAACCTGATTAATTTTTATTTTGGCATTAACGTAGCATTTTAGCTAATATCTTAAAATGGTATGCAAGGGGAGTAAGGTACATCTTTGCAGAGTTCTTTACTGTGTATCTCTATGTCAAACCGTATTTGCATTGAACTGAAGGGAAACAATGCTGTAGCCCATTTAAAGGTCTCAAAAAAGCAGTCTTACTCTGCACTCAGATCTTGCCCATATAGTTCTGCACATTCCTTTGTGGTTTTTTGATATTGGTGCTTGTGTAGCCCTTTAGTGACCTAGTGCCATTCAGTGAATGGGTAAAAATGTAAATAGATGTTGTCATCTTTGCTTTTAAATGTGTATCTACAGCTTCTAATGGTGTGTAAAGGTAGGAAACTGTCTCAGCTAGGATTTTTCCCCTGAGTTGACACAAGGTGTCAACATACTACAGGGGCTCTATTCACTTAAAAAAAATGTTTTGGCAACTGTGTGGCGATCTAAAGAAAAACATCTATTCCTTAAAACTGAGTTTTTATTTTTCTTCCTCCTTTTCCCAGTTATTAGCAGGTCTAATAAGAGATGCTATTTTTTTTGAAAGCCTTGCTTTGATGAGATGTCAGGCTTTTATCTCATTGCTGCTCCAACATCTTTCTAATCTGCTTATGCAGCTGTCTTGTCACAGTTGATGCTTTTGACCAAATAAGATCACTAGATCTTGACTGAGGCTTTCACGCAGTTTGAGTGAACTCTCTCTTTTTAATAGGGTAAGAACAGTCTTTGGGATTTACAAATGAAAGATCAAGGTGTCATTTTCTGCTGTGCTGGTGGAAGCAGTCTCTCATCAGAAGGAGTTATTCCCATTTTTTGACACCTAGGATGTGAGCAGAAATGGTCAGTAGCAGGGTACAGAACAAGAATGGGCAGCATGTACTGACCGAGTGTTGGTCAAAGCACTTGATCAGCTGAACGCAAACCTCCATCTTCTGTCTTCCTTAGGATCCAGAGGACGGATAAGTTTTCTCTGTTAATAGGAAAGAATAATAGAGCAGCACTGATTATGACAGCACAAAACTGAATGGCAAAGAATGTTCCTGTTTTGTGGCTTTGTGTATTGTTCAGGGAAATAAAAAAAATCCTGTAAAAATGCACTATAATAAAATAATCTGGTTCTCCTTTACTAATTTCTCAGACAGCCATGCATAAAGATCTTGCATCTCTTAGGCAGATGGCACTATTCTGGAAGCAATTCTCCAAAATGTACCATAGTTATTGCATTAAATGGGTGAACAAAAAATTGTATCTTAGAAGCATAATTTTTATTTCTTTAAACCTTTTTTTGCAGTATTTTTCTGAATTTGACAGTAAAACACGCAATTACAAATCTCCAGTAGAGAAAGGTGGAAAGCACAGATGCAGGATTGATTTTTTGCATATATAGAATGGCTTAAAAATAAAAATTTGGGTATAAACTTAGTATTTCTTGCATGTACCATATAGTTATTTAACTGTTGATCTTTTAACTCTTTCAAAATGTTATGCGGGTATTAATTCATTATTTTGGACTATCTGCTTTGAAATCTTCAGAGTTTAAACATTGGCTTTCAGATTACACTGAAGGCTGGCAAACCAGCATGTTTAAACTTACTTGCATGTTGGGAGTGTAGGTCACCTACTTAAATTCAGAAGAGATGTTTATAAACAGTACTTTCAATCCTCAAGTTTATGGATCCTTTTTACAAAGGAGATTATTTTCCCCTTTTTGATAGTACTATCTATGTCAAACTATAAGTGTCTTCAAAACATATAAAATAAAAACTTTATAAAGCAAAACTGGAAGGGTATCTGTTGTCCTGGAAACTGAGATAAGAAGGACATGAGGTTATTGGAGCAAGTCCAGAAGAGAGCCATGAGGATGATAAGGGGGCTGGAACGCCTCCCAAATGAAGACAGGCTGAGAAAAAGTTGGGGCTATTCTGCCTGGAGAAGAGAAGCTGTGTGGAGACCTCATAGCAGCCTTCCAGTGTCTTAAAGGGGTTACAAGGATCCTGGAGAGGGACTCTTCGTTAGGGGCTGTAGGGATAAGAAAAGGGGTGATGGGTTTAAATGGGAGATTTAGGTTGGATGTAAAGAAGGTCTTCCCTGTGAGGGTGGTGAGGCACTGAAACAGGTTGCCTAGAGAAGCTGTGGCTGCCCCATCCATGGCAGTGTTCAAGGCCAGGTTGGACACAGGGGCTTGGAGCAACCTGGTCTAGTGGAAGGTGTCCCTGCCCATAGCAGGGGGTTAGAACTAGATGATCTTAAGGTCCTTTCCAATCCAAACCATTCTTTTATCTGCCAATAAAAATTCTGCTTTTTATTTAATCCAGCGTGTTGTGTGTTTCTTGGAAAAAGTGAATATATGAAATTTTGTGAGAAGGGCAAGATACTGTTGTTACTGTTCTTATTTTGTTTAGAATTGCACGCAGCTGTTGTCTTGAGTAATGGTGGTAGTTTGAAATACCACTGAATAATCCACTTTTAAAATACCAGTTCCGTTTTTCCATTGTTCTTCCTGCACTCATATATTTCAAATTAAGTTACTTGAAAATTTGTTTAATGTTTCCTGCTTCCTGTCAGCATTTTTTTACCACTTCCTTTACACTTACCATACACTTACTGTACGCTTTACACAGTGAGAAGTGAAAAATAATTGTGTTATAGTGGAGCTGAGACAACACTGTGCTGCTTTAAATGAAGCATTCAAGTTCTGTGTGTTCACACTATCAATGTTGTTTTAGTTCTTGCTGTGCTGTCATGCTTTCAGTTTCTCAAACACCTAGAATGTGCTGCTTCTCATGGGCAAAAGGAAGTATAGTTTTACTCTTGGTGCTTCATGCTGCAGGGAGGGTGTCTCTGAACGTCATCTGGTGTAATCCCCCTGGTCAAGCAGGGACGCCTAGAGAGATGCTCCAGTCCCTTCATCGCTTTCATTGGTCTATCTCCAGTATGTCCATATCCCTATTGTACTGTGGAGCCCAGAACTGGACACAGTGCTTCAGATGTGGCCTCAGAAGGGTCTTCTCAATTGACCTGCTGGCAACACCCCTCCTAATTATTGTGATGCATGATTATGATGATTGCTTATGTATTGATCATTCTTTTTAAGCAAACTCTCATGGATTATTGTCTGAAATGCTGGATGACAAAATGTAGTGAGCTTTGTCATTATGCAACTTTTGTAGTCAAAGACCATCAAAAACTTCTGCAAACACCTGTAACCAAAGATCTGTAGGCTGATCTCTGGTCACTTGTATATAGGAAAAAGGCTGCTGGAAAATGCAGTAAGTTTTGCCACTTTGGGGTGGGGGACACACATGCAAACACCGTGAGTTTTCTTTTTTCTTAGATGTGGCTGTAACAACATGTACATTTTCTGTTGTGCATTTAACAAGGTGGAAACTTGCAATTGACCAGAAAGAGAGTCTTTTTAAAGATGTTGCATCATTTATCAGGTTGGTTGGTTTTAATTGCAATGTAGAGTTGCAAACAAGTGACTGGGTCTAGTTAAACTGTGACAGAGAAAATGGACCAGGAAGCAACCCCTTGATTAGGGAGTCTGCATGTGAAGGAGCAAGACAGAACTCTTGAATTTGGCCTCTTAATTCACTTGTCTATGCTTCCATGAGAAGAGGCTTGCTATAATACAATAGGAGTGCTTGTGAAGGTGACCTCGAGACGACATCTGTCTTGTGACATAATAAGGTCTGCACTAAGTCTTCCAGTGATTTTTCTGTCTTCAGTCTTAACATGCAGATTAAACTTCTTTAGGCACAATATTTTCTTGTTTCCTAGTTATTATTGTACTTTCAAGTCTGCTTAGGCTGCTAAGCTGTGTCCTTGACACTCTGAGCTAAGTCATTTTAGCAGCCATGACTGTAGATTCAAGGAAGTTGATCTTCAGCCACAGCTATAAAAATATGGTGAGAGTAAAAGCAATGGAATTTTTTCTCTCCATTGCTATTTGTTGGTCACATCAGAATAAGTGTCTGCTATATTGGCAGGCTAACAAAGTACACATTTGTCTGAAAAATGTAATGGTAAGCTTTGTAGTATGCAAGAATGAGATAGTATAGTTGCTGCTACCCTAGTGCTCTTTGCTGAGAGTGTAAGAAAACGTATAGATGATGTGACAAGGTCAAAGAGTCTTTAGCACCATTTCAAGTTTCTAACAAAACATTTTTCTGCATACATGATGCCTTTTTAGTATACATCTTGTGCATTTTACAAAATGCATGACACGTGGACATAGAGTACCAGTTCAGTGCATAGAATCATAGAATCAACTAGGTTGGAAAGGACCTTTAAGATCACCCAGTCCAACTGTTACCGTAGGAATGGTACCTCATGAACAGTTCCAACATGATTGATACTTCACTATTAGCTAGAGTTTGTATTTTATTTCTCTTGCAGGTGTATTTAAAAAAAAAGAGAGGAAAAAGCTTGTTTCATTAGTTGGGTTCTGCTTCTGAAGAGTGTTTTTTATTCCTTTTATAACATAAATGTTCATCCAGGTTTATCTAAATAACTTTAGGAAAACTAAAATGATATCTATCATCATAAATCCTTCCAAACTGAAATAGAGAAGCATATGTATATCCAAGAAAAGAAGCCACTTGTGTAAAACAGAAAATTGATTAAGAGGCTGCCTGCTAAAAGGAAAGACTTAAGGATGTTTAGTATCTATTCAGTGCAGTTGAAACTTCAAGGTCTACTAGAGTTTCCTGTATATGATGATTTCATGGAACTTTAATTTCTGTCTTACTGAGATTGCTATTCTTTTCTCAATACTGTATTACTGGTTTAAGCTTGATTTCTTAGAGTATTGTGGGATTTTTTTCTTCTGTTTAAACACTTTATATGCTTATTTTTAGCTTACAACTTAATTATATTGCTTCCCTTCCCAATATTTTTCTCTTGGCTTAAATTTACCAATGTATATTGCTTTATTATCGCAAACATAATTTGTCTGTAATTATGAATACTATGTGAACTCTTCACAAATACTTTGTACTGAAATAAGACAGGGAGAATTCTATTATGGGGAGAGTATCAAACAGAATACTAGGATAGATCATACCACAAAATAGATCTTTAGGCAAAGATAAGAACCTAGGAAGGACATGAATATCTAAAAGATGACTGTTCATAGGAAAGCATAAGTTCATATGTTTTATGTGCTTGCAAAAAATGAGTTCTTGTAATCTGTTGTGTTGTGGGACATCCAAACAGATTTGGATAATGCCCCAAAACCTTTGGCGGCTTTCAAACAGAACAGCAGGAGAAAGGTATAAGTAGTTTTACAAAATTAAAGATGTGTGTCTTTTAGATCAAATCATCTCTCTTGTGAGGCTTTTTAAAATCCCATATTACAGAACATTTAGCTTTCTGGCATGAGGCTATCAAAGTATTTAAGCACTTACTGAATCTTAAACATGGGAATAGTCATGTTAAATTTGCAGGTATGCGTGATATGGTGTACAGGCCTCAAAATGCTCAGTACCTACAGAATTGAGGCCTTAGTAAGCCTAACAGATCAGATAATTGTCTGAGTTAATAGGATATACTTACTACAAATTAGAGCTCGAACAAAAATTACCATATAGTTTTTCTGTTCCTCTGTCAGCTAAACCATATGAAGAATGGGTTGTAAGTAGCAAAACGAGTAATTGTTTTAGGGATGAATGTATGTTATTTATGTTATTAAATAAAATTGTACCCATCCTTCAGTGTTAAATGCATGTCAAGTATTTTGAATAAGCCATATAAAGTAAGATGCAGTTGGGTGGGTAACTTAGTGTGGTTCCCTCCTGCAAGCTCTTCCCAAGAACAAACTGGTGTGCCCTGCTTCCTCGCCCCGTGCCAGCTGCTTTCCTCTCTTTCCTCAGGAGTTGTCTGACAGTTCAGGTTTTCTCACTTCATCTGTTGGTTTGGTTTTACTGGGTATGGATTGGTGAAGTGCTAAGATGTAAGACCCAAAATTACAGCTGAAATTTCCAGATCATGGAGTTGTAGCGTAAGTGTCAGAGCATGGCCTTTTCTCTAAGCATATATTGTAGTTATTTATTTTTCTTCAGTATGATACTTTTCTCAATATTTAAGCTTCTTGTATTGAATGCAGGGAGACTTGTGAAATATTTTCTTTCAGGCAAACTCTTTATGATTTGAACTAAATGTTAGCTTTTACAGTAAGTAGAAACCAACTAAAGGGCATCATGCCTGGAAGTGCTTCTTTCTCATCTTTTTTCTGTGTCACTTCACTGGGGAACAAGAAAGTTAAGTGTTTTTATATTTATGCAAGCAGGAAATAAAAGGGAACAAGAAGACTCCCAGAGTGTAGTAGAAATCACTGTTAATTGTTACATTGGGATATTTTAAAAAACCAAACCAGAACAAGCCCAACACCAAAAACACCACCACCACCACCAAAAAATACCAACCACCCCTTTACACTTTGCAATATGATTGGTGTAAGAAGATGGTTTTACATAAATTAATGGTTTACCAGTGGAAGTAGCAAAAATCACTGAAGGAAAAACATACCTAAATCAGCTTCATTGAAATAAGTGGCTTTCTTTGGGATTTCTTACTTCAGAGTAACATGTAAACTGTACTAAGACCAGTTTATGTTAGTCCTTCAGAAAAGAACATGCTTTGAATACAAATCTCTTTAATAACCTGTGCCTACCAGTGAAGAAAAGGGTAATGAATTCTTCTGAGTGACCAGCTTATCTTGAGCTTTATCTAGCTCTTTGCTGTTGAAGGTGTTATGCATCTCGCACGTTATGCATGACTTAAAGCCATGAATTCTGATATTTTTTCCCCTCTGAAACTGTAAAAGCTGTCAAACAGTGGAACTACTGTGTTTTGTACTTCAGTGTAATTGCAAATGCCGTAAGTAGTGCTTATAATCAGGACTGCAGTAATCACCTCAGTATGCATCTCAAGAATATTTTATGGTTTTTATGGTAATTATGTCTGTTTCTCAACTGTTATTTTACAGTATGTGCTGTATATTTACAGATATATGGAGTTTGGGGGTCATCCTCTTTATGCTGGTTTGCGGACAACCACCATTTCAAGAAGCAAATGACAGTGAAACTCTGACTATGATAATGGACTGCAAATACACAGTGCCACCTCATGTGTCCAAAGAATGTAAAGAGTAAGTAGAGTACTAAAAAACTTGCAAGTATTCATAGACGTGGATTCTCATTACCTTTGGGAACTGCCCATACCATATTATCCATGTGTGGAATATTCCTTGCCTGTCTCCTTCTGTCGATTGGGTAGTTTCTTGGGCACCAGTATTGCTTTTCTTATTCTTTGTGTCTAAAGATTAATCCTCTGATATTTTTTGCCAATATGTTTTTTCCCCACACTTGTGTGACACTTCATTTTGGTTTTACACAATGTATCTTTGTGTGTCTTAGTTGTCATGCATTTTATAAATGACTGAAGAAGTTGCTTATCACTGATTGCTGGATAAATTGCAAGGCGTTGCTGAGTGTATTCTGTGGCAGAGGTTAGAAAGGTAACAATGCCTGCAGGTTTCTGGTCAAAACACAAGTTGTCAAAACCCAACAATATTACAGCAAGTTTTGCTCATCTCCTACAGAAGTTGCAACTTCAAATCAATATTCTAGGCTATCAAGGGAGAAAAATATTGTCTTAAAATACCATATGCCACTTGGGAATCATGACTCATTTTGATACTGTTTTTCTGCAGTGTTCAATGGACCTTTTTTTGTTTTTTTGATGCATTCCAGTATTTCCCTATCAGTTAATAACCTCTTCAGTCCTTTTAATATGTGTCCCAGTTGCATCACTTAGACTATTTTACAGTGTTTGACTGGGTTCTTGAATTTGCAATCTTTTAATTTTCAGTAAAAATTAAAAATCTGGGTGCTTTTAGAAATGCTTGAAAAATGCATTTGATTCTGTCAAAAGCTAGAGCAGCATCTAGGATTCTGCTGCTTGGCACAACATGAAATCTGCTATAGCTGTGGTCATAATGACCTTTCCTCTCTTCACCTGTCATCTGTGTGCTCCAGGAATCTAACGCATAACATGCCATAGCTGTTTTTTTGTGTCTTGTCATTAGTGTCTAGTATTTCCAGGAACATGGAAAAGCTGCTGTCAGTGCTCTCAGCAGCTTGAAGAGCTTTACGTACAGGAAGAGGCTTAAAATACAATACAGGAAGAGGTTTAAAAGAGCTCTTATCAGTGAATTCTGTCGAATAAACCTCTGGAGATGCTGCATGCTCTGCTGAGGCCAGGAAATGTATTTTTGCAGCCTTTTGCTTAATATAGTGGTTAATACTAATTATCTTAAAGGCCCAAGTAGATGTGCTTTTTCTGTGTGATTTATCAACAAGGTATGATCCATTACTCAAGTCCTCCATAGGTTTTCTTAGGGAAAAGACACTGGGAATATTTAAACTTTCTGCTTGGAGTGAAAGCATTCTTGGTGGTTTGGGATGCGTAAGCAAACTTAAAGCAGGAGGTATATGTGGCACATTTGTGGGGTTTCACTACAGGTGCAGTTTAAAAAAAGTCAAATGAAGTATGTAATTTGTTCCCTTTCTGTCACAATACTAACAAAAGCAAAGAAAATCAAGGCTTCCATGTCTCTCCCCACCTTTCGTTTTTTGGTAAAGGCAGAAACTACAGCTACTAAGTATGTATGTGACATTTCTTTTTTTACAGTAGAGTTTCAAGAATCCTGAGTAAACTTCCATTTATAATTCTATGCATCATCTTGCACTAAAAAGAAGTAATAATAAAAGAAAATTGTAATTAGCTTTCTGATTTGTGTGGCCTTACAGTTTAAAGTTGCATGGTGTAGTATATTAGTGCAATAAGAAGCATTATGTGAGAACCGCAGAATGTTCATTCCACATGTTGGAGCAATAAAGTTTCATTAAAACCTTGGCACTAAAACTGTATATTCACATTCTATTTGTCATGCAAAGCCAAAAATACCTCCCCCAAGAATTTTTCACATATAGTAAGTGAACAAGATGTGCTGTGCTAATCAAGTCTTCTTCCGCTGTTTATTTGGGGAGTTTATGCACTTCCTTTCCAGTGCTTGTAAACACTCAGTATCAACCCATTAGTAGGTTTGTCACTTCATCATCTCGGACAGTGTTTTGTTTTGTGGTTTTTTTTTAATCTTTGGATAGAACAGATCACTGTTCTCTCAGGGAAACTGAAGAATCAAATGTCTGATAGCTACTTCAGAATAAAATATTTCTACTTACTTTGTCATTCCATATTCCTGTTGAAAGCAGCAATAATAGAAAATTGTAGTCTGTCTGTGACAGTTGCCCTATAAGACCTATTAAAACCAAACAAACTGGAAAAATCAGGTTAAGAACCTAAGCATAATAAATGAAAACTGCTGTGTTTGTGGCATTTATAGTTTTTAATAAGTCAGTCATTTGTTTTGGTTCAGCAGTATTTGGAATGTCTTTGAGCATAAATAATTTCCCATCACATTCTTTACTGTAGATACTTCTAAAGATCTATTTAGCCAACAGCAGAAAATTTCTTCCTAATGTTGTTCTTACAGTGGCTGCTTTTTAAACATGTGAGTGCATTTTGTTTAGATTTATTTTTTATTCACAGTCTAATTACACGGATGTTGCAGAGAGACCCAAAGCGAAGGGCATCTTTAGAAGAGATTGAAAACCATGCGTGGCTCCAAGGAGTTGACCCTTCTCCTGCAACAAAGTACAATATTCCTCTTGTGTCATATAAAAATCTCTCTGAAGAGGAACACAACAGTATAATACAACGTATGGTCCTTGGGGATATAGCAGACCGAGATACAATAGTGGAGTAAGTTACCAGTTCTATATTACGTTACCAGCTTTCTATATGCAGTTTGTTTTGTACAGCTTTTGCTTACTTAAAGGATGTCGTGAGAACCTGGGCACTTCAGTGTTTAAGTATCAAGCTATTCAGTTTACAGACAAAATATTACAATCTTGCTCTGTAATAGGATATTGCAGGATGAAATATACTGAAGCAGTCCCAACCTTAGGAAAAATACTTAGAAAAATGTGTTTGAACAGTGTTTAATTCCTGCAGCAGTTTGCCACCTTGAGTAAATGTAACTGTTTTTGAATTGCTTCTACTTGTGCTTCATATCTCACACATAGTTGGAAGTGATAGATTCTGGTATTTTTCCATTAGTATGTTACCTGAATCTTCTGTTAACTAAAAATACTGTTCCTTTTATCTACATAATGCAAAAGTCATTGTCACTGAGCGAGCTTGCCAGAAAGCTACAGTTCCTCCTAATAGATTAAACCACACAAATTTCTAAAATATTACCAAAATTGAAAGAGGACTTAAAATTGTGTTTTCTATTTGTTTGTGTTTAAGATGGAAAAACTGTCTGTTGGTGTGTGTGGGGAAGCATTAGTCTTACTTAAGCTTTTAGCTGCATAACAGCGGCATCCTTTCTTGTTAGAATGTCTGAATGATGCTTACTGGCTTATGAACTTGATTTTACCACAAACTTAATGTGGCAGCCCTAAAACAATGAAGGTTTTTCCTCCAGTTGTTGCATTAACAAATATTAGTGCTTTGTGGTTGTAAGTGCTAGTGGGAAAGCCCGTCACTGGGGTACAGCATCAATTGAAATAAAATTTTATCATTTAAAGAATGTTCAGTAAAGGAAGAATTCGTTAATTTCTTTTTGGATTACATTCTGAGGATGTCCTCATCCTACTTAAATTGAAATTACTAGACTTCTTGTCTCTTTATTTTTAATAAAACCAAGACATGCTTGTCAAAACATCAAAAATACACAGTTCTGCTTTCAGGCACTCTTTCTGCTCTGAAAAGGAGAACAGGTTGTGTGAGATGCATGTCCAGTTTAGAGAAAACCATTGATGTATGGTTTATTTCATGTTTTGTACTTTCCGCAGGGCATTGGAAACTAACAAATACAATCACATCACTGCTACTTACTTCTTACTAGCTGAAAGGATTCTGCGAGAAAAACAAGAGAAAGAAATTCAGACCAGATCTGCAAGCCCCAGCAACATCAAAGCTCAGTTCAGGTGAGAATTTAGGAATCTAAATGGTTTCTTTTTTTTTTTTTTAACTTGCCTTTCTGAGAATATTGCTGAATTGCTCAAGTAGTAAAATATTTATTTATTGCAAATCTTAACTGTCTTCAAAGTGCTGTCGACACTTCAGAAATCAGTTACCAATAATATCTTCAATTCCTACACTTTTCATGAAATGACTAATCAATTTGAGGTCTGTGTCTGAAGCAGCAAGTTTTCACATCTGCTAGGAAAGGGTATGTTCATCGACCTCAGACAAACTTCTGTAAAAAAATATGCCTGGAAAAAAATCAGTTGCATAATCCATAAACTTGTTGATGGGTAATTAGTTATAAATGAGAAATCACTCTGAATTTGATGTTATGGTTTAATTGTTAGCTTTGATTTTTTCATTGGCTGAACATCCCCTAGATCAAACTTTGAGTAAACATCTGTAGGTTATGTTCTTTCTCATGTCAGTTGATAATGCCTGTTGTCTAAGGAAAACTACTGAAATAATTGCTTTATCAACCATTTAAAGACATTGCAATAGATACTCTTAATTATTTATTTATTTGACAAAAACATGATGGAAAAACCTCACAGCAGTGTTCACTGAGATTTTCAAAGCTTCAGACACAGGAAAACTAGAGGGGGGAAGTGGGGTTTTGGCATGTAGTTGGGCTAGACATGTTCAACCAGTCCATTTGCTCTGCAGCCACTTACCAAAGCATCCTGTATGTTCAGTTACAGCAGCATATCCTTTAAAAAGAGCAACACAGGAAAAAAACAAAACCAACCAACCAAAAAAAAAAAAAAACAAACCCCACTAAAAAGCCCGAAAGGCAAATAATATAGTTTCCATCAGCACGTTGCTATTGGACAATGCAGCTTTTGAGCGGTTACTTTTGTTACACATTCTGGTTTTTCATTTCCTGAGTGAAGTGGAAGACTTCTACCGGGGATCTGCTGGTAATGAAAACATAAATCTGTATTAGCCCATCTTGACAACCTTTCCAGTGAAAGTGGACGCTGTGCTGAGGCATTTCCATCAATTTTTCTTCTCTAACCTCCAACCTCTTCAAAAATTGCCTTTAGGTAAAATATAATTGGTAACTGTTATTAACAACAATTGTTAGTAGCTATCTGTTAATGAGAAAACAATGTTAAATGCTTGTGCTGATGTTTAGAGTTGCTGCCTACCTTCAGAGATGTTAATCTATTTGTAGGATTTGGAAAAAAAGACAGGATAGCTTGTTTTTTCCAAAGCTTTCTTTGTGTACCTTTCGTGCAAGGCCACATGTGAGATAATTTAATAGGAATGATAATAGGGACATAAATGCTGTGGTGTCCTTCTGGCATGTATGCATGTATTCTTTGGCCTAATTGATAAAAGTGAAGTACTACTACCTCAAGTTCAATCTAGAATAAATGGACATTTGTTATAAATTAAGGACACACAATTTGGAAACTAGGTGAAAGATACATCATCTCCGTCGGTTGTTACCTTGGATTTAGGCTGGGATTTTGGAGGCTTTTAGAGGAGTCTTTTTGGATTACCATTTCATCTACCTGTATAATGAGTTGTTTCTCTCTGAACCTTAGTGTGGTTCTCAACACCTTTGTCATCTCCAGATAAAACTGCACCCTGTAGGTTGAACTGGAGCAGACTGAAATTTTGTTGCTGCTCCTATAAGATCACTCACTCAATAATCCCTAATGGAGGATATTTTATCTTGTGCTCAGTGGTTACCAGTACTTTAGAGGAGCTACTGTTGCAGGCAAGCTAAGGGTTGGCTACAGAACAGAAATGATGTGGAGCTCCACCTTACAGATTTTGCTTTTTTCAAGTGTAATACTGTAACTTTCTCTCTGCAGTTCTCTCTTTAACATCAATTTATTTTAAAAAAAGAAATCCAAGCAGAACATCAAATTTATGTAATACTAAGTATTAGTTGTAAAACAGGTTACTTTAGAGGAAAACTTTTGAGTTTACCTTCAAATGAAAATTGTGAATACAAAGTCTGCTTTGAAATTTTGTGGGTTTTTTTTTTTTTTCCTCTGCATCAGTGTCACTCTGTCAGTAGAAGAAAGTTGTATAGAAGAAAACTGCTCCAGTTGTATAAGGGACTAGAACAAACAAGTTCATTGAATCTAAATCTTGGTATGAATTTGTAAAGTTGGAGCTGTTGAAACCTGCCTTATGAGTATGAATTTTCTTTTCATCATAAGAATATATGCATAAACTTGGGAACTCTAGCCCTTAATGGTCCCAGGTAGTTACTCCTTATCTTCTTGATGGTTCTAAATTCAAAGTGTTTATATAGAATAATGTTATGGAAAAGACAACAAAATAGTGGTTACTTTGATTTTGAGACTTCAGAAGATATGAAAAAATAGAATTAACTTATAACCTGGAACTTCTCTTCTGTCCCACTCTCCCCCCAGGCCTTCTGGGAATAAGGGGAGAGGGAAGTGAAGGGAGGCAAACATGGGTTGCTATGAGAGATAAACATACTGTAGTGAGGAGTTTTATTGCCTGGAAACAACAGGACTGTTAGATATTATATTTACACTTTATTGTGACAGCCACAGAACTCTTTTCCTTTTTTTGTTGACAAACCACTCTCTTCTTAAAGCATGGTAAATTCTTGGGAGATTTAGATCTTCATTTTCTGTCATTTTTATAGTTCTGCTTCTGACTTAAGTCAGTTGTTTGTTTAAAATACCCAGCACAACGCAAGTGATCAGAAAACTAGGTCAGTGTTCCCACTGTTTTCAGGAGCCATCCTAAGACTGGGCCTAAGGGAGAATGCCAATGTCTCAAACCAAGGAGGGCCACAGCCAGGGCTCTACTTCTTTTTTGGACAGCTTGGATCAGAGCTGCTGATTGGGTGGCCTCTCTCAGGCAGAGCCTCTCCTGGAGGGAAGCTGCTCTGAGGCCACCAGTAGCTCCCGGTTAGACAGGACAGAGCCAGTGCGGCTCATACCAGGTAACAGGCTACGCAGGCTCACATGGATGTCAGGATCCTGGTGGATTTTTGTGTCACTGGTTTGATAAGCAAAACTGAAGCTTCAAAACAAAGTGTGCAGCTAGGCTGGATGAGTTTTGTGTGGACTTAAGTGTTCTTCACAGCTCATACAGCTGGGTAGGTAGCTGTCAGTTGTTACCTGTGTAGACAGGCGTCTCACAGTTCAGCATCCTTTTCTATCCAGATTTTATGAGCCTTGAACAAATGCAGCCATATTGCAGGGGCTTACATTAACTCCAAACACTTAAGAACAACACATTTAGAATAAGAATAGCAAAGAGGTGTCTGACCTTTACTTGTTTCTTCTCATAACATGGCAGAGATCAGGAAGTTGGTATGATCCTTCTGTCTTTGCATGCAGTCTGTCCAAGCAGGTATCTGGGGTCACACTTAGTGTGAAACATTCTCTATTTCCTCTCCCGCTTTCTTCCTATGCCTTCCTTCTGAACTGGGCTACAAAGTCAGGCAGCCCTTTCTTTTTGAACACCCAAAATATGGTTGGGAATGTCTTGTGATATGCTACCTATATCTGAACAGAGGTGTCTACTACATATTTTCATGCAATATGCTGGAGAACTTTAGTTATGTAAAGTTAAGTGACTGGCAAAGTCTTTTTTGTTAGTGGTAACTCTTAGTTTGAGAGGTTAGAAAACGTTTCTTGGTCTCCACAAGAAATGTGCAACTTATGCTGAGTGAAGCAATTGAAGAATTATTCAGTATTAAGGTGTTGGTCTTTTAGATTAGGCTTTCAAAATAGAGGAAATACTGACAGTCTTTGTTCTTAATTTATTCTGTGTGCATTGTAGGAAAATTACAATATATAGTATTTAAAGTAGAATACAAGTCGTTAGATACTCTCAGATACTGGAGATATCGGTTGCTAACTGTAAAACTGATTTACACTCAGGTGTTACTGTAGTTTTGATTTGAGCTAATGCTATTACACGGTTGTAAATTTTGAGCTTGGATTTACAGTGGATTCAAATGTCATACTCGCAAGCAGTGTGAGTCCTGGATTCATGCAGCTGTATTATTCCAGCTGCTCAGCCAAGGACAAATAAATGTATGATCTCAGTTCATGTGTGTTTAAAAATAGAGGGGATTTTGTAGAATAGAGCTTGGTCTGAATAAGACTTACTGAAAATGAGATAATTGTTTCTCCTGACTCAGCTTTTCAATCTCACTTAGGTTAATTCTAACCTAAATTTGTATAGTAAGGATACTGGAGAAAGAAAATAACAGAAGCTTCAGATTAAAAGGTGTCTGCAATACTGCTAAGTTGTGCTTGAATCAGCTCATATCATCCTCTAGGTAGTGGTTGTTTTATAAGTGTGTCAGATTATTTTCTTTGAGACACAAGTTTTTGAAGGGTTTTTTTTGTTGTTTTTTTTTATTGCCTAATTCATTTTCTGAGAAAAGTGAAATCTTAAGGTTTCATTTGACAGTAATCAACATAATTTCTAAACTATGCTTTTGTATATATGATGTTCCTTTCAAATAACAGCATTTCTAAATGAATGCGCATTCTCTGGGAATGTTTCCTTTTCCTCAGTCACTCAGTGCTGTTATTTACAAACATTCCACTCTGCAGACAATTTGTGTGGCAGTACTTGTGCTTCTCTTGTGCAGATCTTACATTTTCTTATTTGCCATGATCTGACTTCTCTTTCATCCTTTGTAATTGTTTACGTAGGCAATCATGGCCAACAAAAATTGATGTACCTCAGGATCTGGAGGATGACCTTACAGCTTCTCCTCTCTCCCATGCCACTGTTCCTCAGTCACCAGCTCGCATGGCTGAGAGTGTTCTCAACGGCCACAGGAGCAAGACCCTTGGTGATTCAGCAAAGAAGGAGGACATCCCCGAGTTAGCTGGGCCAGCACTTTCAGCAGTCCCATCTGTGAGCTTAAAACCCACCACAAGTGGCCGGAAGTGCTTGTTCAGAGTAGAAGAGGATGAAGAGGAGGATGAAGAAGATAAGAAACCTATTTCTCTTTCTACTCAAGTTGTTCTGCGCCGTAAGCCTTCAGTCACAAACCGACTTACTTCAAGAAAGAGTGCACCAGTCCTCAATCAGATCTTTGAGGAGGGTGAGTCAGATGATGAGTTTGACATGGATGAGAACTTGCCACCAAAGCTCAGCAGGTTAAAAATGAATATTGCTTCACCGAGCACAGTGCATAAACGCTATCACAGGAGGAAAAGCCAGGGCCGGGGCTCTAGCTGCAGTAGCTCAGAAACAAGCGATGATGACTCGGAAAGCAGGAGACGCCTAGACAAAGATAGTGGGTTTACTTATTCCTGGCACAGGCGGGATAGTAGTGAAGGGCCACCCGGCAGCCAGGGAGATGGAGGTGGACAAAGCAAACCAAGTAATGCAAATGGAGGAGTAGACAAAACAAGCCCAAGTGATAACAACAAGGGTGGGGGGAGCCCCTCTGGTAGTTCTGGCGGTGGCACCAACACTTCAGGTTCCACTCGGCGATGTGCTGGATCTGGAAACTCCCTGCAGCTGTCGTCTAGAAGTGCAGGGGAACTGGTTGAAAGCCTGAAGTTTATGAGCCTTTGCCTAGGCTCACAGATTCACGGCAGCACCAAATACATTATCGATCCTCAAAACAATCTGTCCTTTTCCAGTGTAAAAGTACAAGAGAAATCAACATGGAAAATGTGTATAAGCTCCAGCGGAAGTGCAAGCCAGGCTTCGTCCCTGGGCAGCCTGAAATTTTTTTCTGACCAAATGTCAGTCACAGCAAACAAATTTGAACGGATAAAGAATAGGAACTTGAAAAACAGTGTGCTACAACTACCTCTCTGTGAAAAGATGATATCTGTGAATATTCAGCGTAACCCAAAGGAGGGGCTTCTCTGTACCTCCAGTCAAACCAGTTGTTGTCATGTCATTTGATGATGACCTGATTTTAGTAGCTTGATCTATTTGACAGCATCAATCTTCCTGTTCAGAGCAGTGAACACCTTGTCACGGACCCCCTTTTGTTGTCTTAAAAGATTTTTAAGTGAGCTTTGAGCAGTTATTTATTACACTTTTAATTTTGTGTTCGCTTGATGGTATGACAGTGCATGGTCTTTGCATGCTGCTAGCAGATCTGTTTTTCTTTTTAAACAAAACAATATTTTATTGTGTACTTTTTACATTTATAATTTTACTATGAAAGATCTGGATTAAATTAATATAAGTATCTGGATCCTAATGTAAATGGAGCACTTAGAAGTTTCCTGTTCTGCACTTAAATTAGAGAGAGAAGCTTTTGTTTGCTTGTGAAATGTTAATTCTTGTTCTGACCTTCTATGATAACTAAAATATGTGATATGTGGCATACTTCCATGTGTCTGAAACAGAACCAAAGCAATAATGTTTTGATGCTGAAAACTCTTCAGGGAGCTTTCAGATGTTCCAAGGCTTGTACAAAGCAAAGGTGCACTGAAAATTAGTGATCTTGATGATAATTTTAAACCCACACCTATTTGTCTTAAGCTATGATATGGATGAAGTTGTGGCTCAAAAATCAAATGGAAAAGATCTTTTTTTGCTAGAGGTAGTTTTCTTTCTTTCTTTAAAAAAGCAAGTAGATTTGTAAGGCAGCTTTCTTCCATAGAAATGTGTTAATATTGTAAGCAGACAATCTTCTTTTTTAATAGAACAAAGGTAAACTATTAAGTCTACTTCTGAGTTTTTACATTCTAACTGAAAATAAAAGTATTTGTATGAATTACTTTTGTTATTAGTATATCATGACACTTAGTATTTTAGGGGTTTACCCTTGTAGACCTTTTCCCTTGTCCTCTCCTCCTCTCCCTGTTATTTCAAGAGGCAATAAGGGATGGAAAACCTTTTGGGTAACTGGATTCAGACTGAAGTTGTTCTTGTAATTACATATTTCTCATTATTACTCTTTTTAAGACTTAAGATACTGCTGTTCCCCACATGTGCCCTACTTATTTTCCCTCAGTAATAATGCTTTTCATACAGTCAGTTTAAAATAGCATATAGGAAAGTATTTATTTTGCAGCAATTAACCTTTCTGTTGGGTTTCCCATTGCCATGCCATGGTCTTGACTTAGAGTATTTCTGCACAAAAGGAGACTTGACCAGATGAACTAACTTTGTGGAATTTTATTATTTAGAATAAAATATATTGCAGTTTTCTAGTTTTGGGAAGGGCAGGAATGTTTTATTTTTTTCACGCTGTGCACTAGGTCTTCTAAGCAATGCCGGTGAGACCTAGTGGTAGTTATGTAGCAGTGCCCTGGGCAGATGCTGGGTGTCTTGAGAGGAGCTGATGGTGTTAAGCATCCCCTAATGCTTGCGGAGTGGTCAGATATGAGGCCTTTCACATCCACTGCAGAGCAAGTGGAGCACCAGAGAGCAGCCTCACGCCTGGTCATAGGTTCAACAGTTCTTGTTGATCAGTAAGAGACTTTACTGAGGGAGCATGAACAGTGTGGAGTGCTCTGACCCTCACTGGGGATTTTATGTTCTGCTTCCTAAGCAAGGCAAGGACAAGTGTTTTACTCCTTTCTGTTTTGAACTGCACTTGCAGTTTAGTCAGCATGACACTTGTTAGAAATTAAAAGCTACAAGGATAGATGTGTGGGTGAAGCCATAGAACACGTTTGCTTGACATTTTTGAGTAGGGGTCTTACCAAGGGCCAGAAATGCGATGTGTGGTTCACAGACAGTGAGTGTAACATCCGAGTAGGAGATAAGTTTATAAAGGGCATTGGCAATAAACTTATTTGTTGCAGCTTTTTTCCAAGTATTGTAAATACACTTTCCTGATATTATGTACAGCCTTGGAATTGCACCTGTTAACTAACCCCAGGTGTATTTTGTTTCCAATGTTTTTATATACAACTGTATATATGGTGCTCATTTTGGAACAGCTGTGTTGACCATTTATGCTGCATAGTTGTATCATACATAACCTTAGAGTTGTGTGTGGCTGGTTGAACCTTTGGGTGTACAAATGTTAGTCTGAGTGGTGTCCTTTACCCATTTGTTGACAGGTGAATGATTGTGCATGTGGTGTATGTTGTGTTATGTTGTCACGTAAGAGGAAGGGCAAGAATAAGCACTACAGTAAAGATAATATTGGACCAAACTATTTAGAGCAAGTAAACAGTTTCTTGTACCCCTTAATGTGTCTTTAAAAGTTGCATATAGTTATAGTAGTGTATAAATTAAATATTGTGGAAAAACAGTCTTGTATTTTTCTGTATGTGTGTATATAAATATATATATTAAAAATAATGTACCTCTAGCAACTTAATCTGTATTTAAGACGTGACAATCTTGACACAGTTTTAAGAATTTAGCAGTCTAAATAAGGAGAATCAATGAACAGAAATAGAAAAAAAATCCTCACCAAGAAAGAATCTGTGTGTTAAGAGGGTACAGAAGTATCACCTGATCTGATTGCTTCCAGCAGTGTTTAGCTTCGTTGTTGTATAAGCACTCACAGTGTGCGACAGAGATGGAAAATCTGGTTAATAAAAGCTGTATCTTGATTGATGCTTAAGCTGTGGTTTGCATGTCCCTGTTTCTGCTGGGGCTCAGGGTGCAGGGGTAGCACAGGCAGCACGTTATCAGTGCTGGCCAGGTTCATAGAGGGTGATAAATTTGAGCAGAAAGCAGTAGATATGTAAACTCAGCTGCTCTGAAAAATAATAGAACCACAGCATGGTTTGGGTTAGAAGTGACCTTAAGATCATCCAGTTCCAACCCCCTGGCATGGGCAGGGACACTTTCCACTAGACCAGGTTGCTCAAGGCCCCATCCAGTCTTGCCTTGGAGGTTGTGTGGGGATGCATGTAGGTTTGCAAGCTCCAAGTTGTTCTCTTGCACAGATCAAATGTGTTCATTTGGGTTTAAATGCTGTCACGGCTGGCATCTGCTCAAGCAACTCTTCAAAGTTCAAAGGCTGAGGTGGCTGCTGCCGCTTCAGCAGAACCTCAGGAGGGTTTAAGAGCTTTAGTGAGCTCCACAAGCTGCTGTCCTGCAGAAGAACCCTGCTGCTGCTGCACCTGTGCAGCTGCCCTGTGGCAAACCTGGTGCTGCTTGGGCAGCTCAGCAGTGCAGCACACAGCAGGTTTCAACAGCTTGGATGCAGCAGTTGCTGTGTGTGTGCTTGCAAGTTGCTCAGTCCTGTCCCAGCCCCATGTGCCAGTCACATTCATGGGAGAGGGGGAGCGCTTCCCCCCACTGCTGCAGCTCCTGGGGAAAGCAGCGTGCTTCACCTGCCTCAGGGTGGTTCCCTTGTTAGATGAAGGGTGGATTGTACACCTCTTTCCTGATCTGCAGAGGTGCTTCTGACATCTAGTACTGATTTATTTATTGTGAAGATGCAAGTTGAAGTTCCAGCAATACCTAACCCAGTATTATTCTTGTTCGCCATGTGAAATGGGTAGTGGTAAAAACCCAGATGTAGAACTGGGGCATGTGTGACTGCACACCACGCCAAACACTAAGGCTGCACCCAAGATCCATCACTGCAGTATAAGAGGCAGCTCTGCCTGTTGCTCTGCTCCTGCAACAGGTACCACCATCCCTGCAGTTAATTCCACCTCATTACAGCAACTGCTTCACAGTGCCTTGTGCTGCAATACTTGGGCTCCACGTGCTGGAAAACCTCTGCTCCCGAGTGTTCAATCTCAAGTGGAGTCAGAGCAGACTGCAATAAACAACCACAATAAACAACTGCAATGCCAAAGCTCAAGTCCAGGCGTGTGCTCTCACCCTCCTCACTTGCACTCTGCCATGCCTTAATGTGCTGCTCATTCCTGTGTTTCTTCCAGGGCCCTGTGAGGAGAGGGCAGGTGCTGGTGTGTGGAGTGCTGGGCTGGGCTGGGCTGGAGGGTTCTGGGACCATCTCCAGTGCCCCATGGAGCCATCTCTGGTGAGATGCAACTGGGACCCCTCAGCACCACCAGTTCTTCTGCAGGGTTTTGACTGCTCAGGAAACGAGAGCTGTAACCAGCCAGGCATGGCACAGACACCAGGTGCTTGGCATGCTCACTGGGATTAATGACATTCAGCAGGTTAGGTAATTACACACAATTAATGTGTGATTGCTTTATGATGGGCTGGTTGTGTGAGGCTGTACCCACAGGCTCTTGCAATTGGGACCTTGGCCACTGCTGGTGATCGAGATTCCCAACTCTGGCCAATGTAAACGGGGCAGGGGTGGGAGTGGGCATGGAGCCACCAAGGACCTCACAGGGCCAGGACTGTGCCTGAGCAATAAAATGGGTGACAAATCTTGTACCACCTGCCTTTTTATGACACCAAGGCCAAGCAGCAGCATCTCAACAGCTGGTACATGCAGTAATCTCTCATTAGCTAGCTGGTTATACAGCAATCCCAGGGTACATGGCCAACCATAAACAGAGACCGGGGCAAACCAGGATGTCCTAAACATTGGCAACAGTCAAGGCATGCTGGCAGCCTTTCCCATGTTCGGTTTACATGGATGAATCAGATCTGTCTGCCACTAATTCCTAATTACCACTTGCTGTCAGTAAAAGGTGTTTGAGTAATAACACCTTGAGGTGACTGTACCTGGGAAAGTGTAACAATGACTCACTTGTCAAGTGGGCCCTGGCTGAAGCCAGCCCAGCTCCCTCATGCAGGGACAGTGTGGGCTGCGCTGCCCTTCTTCGGAGCCATGGCTGTTCCCTCCTTTGAAGCACAGCCTCTGGCTACTTTGTTTCTGAGCTTAAAACTGTAATTACTTGTAACAAGGTGACTCAGTTGAGCCTATCTGTCCGTATTACAACTGACATCGATTTCTGTAAGTCAAGAATCCTGATGTGGTGACAAAACAAAGTCTATTATACTCAGGGAAAAAAAAATCCAGATGATGTCTGTTCACTTTCCCAGATGGGAGAAGAATTATACTGCATGAAAAAATTGATGCTTTAGAGGACCTGTAAAGCTTGGGGGTTTCGTAACGACTTAACAAGGCCCTCAGATGTGTCATGTCAGATCTTAGCAATTGGTTTCAGCAAGCTGTTGTGTAACCTCTTCCTATTCCCTCCCTCTTGCTACTCTCTCTTGAGAAATGCCAGGCTGGGGGAGGCAGAGGGGAAGGATCTGTTTTCCTCTCTGTGCTCTTGTGTGCCACAGGCCTGGGAGAGGTTCAGCTCAGCACTGCAGACCTGGAAGCCAGAAGAAATGGCTGATGAGCCCTCAGGGCATGCCAGGATTGCCCTCATCACACCACGCTGACAGGAGCCATCACTGCTGTGTTTAATATGGAGCAGCAGGTGCAAGGCTGACAGGCAAGCTGCTGGGCTCTGCTGTCAGCCTCCTGGCTGAGGCAGGGGACACAGATCCCAGAGAAGGCACATGGTGGCATTAGCCATGGCTCCCACTGGCTTTGCTTATTGGCATAAGGAAGTAAACAACCAGTGCAAGGCTCCCAATGAGAGTTGAGATCAAATCCCTCAGGCCTAAGTAAGCTAAAGTACCTAGAATTGCTTTCCTGCCTACAGAGGAAACTTTCCTCATGCAGTGTTCCCAGTGTTGCAATGTTCCCAGTGTTTTCTACTGTCCTCAAGTCTGCAGGAGGTTCTACAGGCCAGCAAGTACAGCAGAGATCTTTCTTGAGTCAGCAGATCCCTCTGGGGCACAGGGCAGTTAGACCTGTGGCTCACAACCTACGTGCAGGAACCCACCACTGTCTGCCTGAACGGCAATGCAGCTTCAACTATTGCACACCAACTACTTGGTACCCCTAGGGAAGAAGACAGAAGACACCAGGAACCAGACACCTCTGACCTGGTTGGATTTGTTTCCTTTCATTCCAGTGCCTTTCCTCTGTAGCCACTGTGCCCTTTGCTGTTGCACCTTGAGAAAACCAGCTCAATGGCCTCCTATTAGTTCTGTGCCAGTGGGACCTGAGCATGGGACACAGTTACCTACACTAAGAGCACACATTCAGATGACACAGCTTGTGAATGGCAGTTATGGTAAATCTCTTACTTATTCTTCCTAATACTTTCATCTGAAAACAGATTTTTGTCTGGAGTTTCATTCAGTTTTTACAGACTGAAAGAAAACAGCAGAAAGAAAAACAAGTAGAGGCAGAAGCACAGCCAGAAACAATTTTTCTCTCAAATGAGAAATGAAAATAGATGATACCATGAATGTAAAAACCAAAAGCCAGGATCAACCCAATACTAAACAGTATAAAACACAGAAACACATACATGCAGCCCAGTGAAAGGACAGAGCAGTGTACAGAGGAAGATAAATTTCAGTTCAGTGACAAAATGTTATATAGCAATATACAAGTAATATTCCTCAGCAAGCTCAAAAGTGTACACTCTCCAGGACAGAAACACCGCTCTGTCATAACTGTAGCATCTGTTTTTGCTCTAAACCAAGAATTCTACCCCTATCCAGTGCAAACTAACAATAAAACAAAGAATTCCCATATTGCTGACTCAAGCTGTGGAAGGTCATATTCCTCCATACCCACTAGCTTTAGGAGAATCCACATAAACAACAGTATTATCCCCATTCATAGACAAGGAAACTAAATGGAAGTGAAGGGATTTGCCCCAAGCAAGGGCAACAGCTAAGGTTCATTATGTCACCAAGTACTTAAACCTTACTAGAGATTTTCCTGTTAGTCTACAGAAAATAGGAGAACAGAAGGACCTCAAGGACAATCACAAAGTCAGTTTGCAAATACCTACCCTTTTTCCTTTTCTAACCCATCTCAGAAAATCATTTCAGACACCTGATACAGCTGCCATCAGCAAAGCACACCAGCTTTACACTCACAAACCAGCACAAATTAGCAGACCAGCAGAATCCCTTCAGAATGGCTCTGACAAGCTCACAAGAACATATTCCACCAGGAACCCATCCCACAGATTTCTCCTCTCCTGATGTGTTCACTCAAACACAGACTAAGCAGCAGGAGCAAAACTTGAGCAAATGTGAAGCTACGTCAGATCAAGTGGGCAAGAAACTGCGATGCTGAGGAGCTTTCATGGAGAACATGCTGGTCCTCTCCTCAGAAAAGCTTCAGGTCTGGGATCTCTACAGTGGTGCAGGAAGGGAGATGTGCTCTCCTAGAGATCCCTGCCATGGCTCCAGGAACAGGCTGTGAAAGAGCAGCAGCCCTGAGGTACCTCTGAAATAGCAGCAGTGTGGGGATGCACAGTGGGGCAGCAAGAACAGAGCTGTGGCACAGATTTGCTCCTCTTCCCAAAGGAACTGAGTCATTCCTTACTGGGTCATGCTTGCAGAGTCTGAGAAACACTAATTTTAATCTCCAGACAGAATACATTATTCTGGCTTAGTGAGATCACCGCCATGGCAGGAATCTGAAATGTGCAAAGTTGGCAAATACCTTTATTATTGTAACAGCAGATTTTTCCAACAGAACTCTACTATTGCATAGAAATAAGTTACATGTACCAAAGATGAAGGTCACAGTGTGAGAAAATAAACTGTCTCAAGGTCACAGGAGCAAACACTGTAGATTTTGGTCCTACTGCTGTCAGAAAACTATGAAACATCAGGAAAACTACTTTGTGAAAACCAAGGAACAAAGTCATATATGCACTACATACGCAAGTACTGGTATATCAAGTGCTAAGTTTAACTGATCTGTTACTATCAGTTCATTTAACCAGCAGATGCATTCATACAATACTGCAGTTCAAAATTCAGGGAAATGATACCAAATTCTAGTGTAAATTAAAAAATAAATACACTTCATAAATTACTGAACAGCAATCTGCTTCCCCCTGAATATGTTCCACCCAGCTTCTGAAAAGGTTCCTGCTGAGCCTTATTTAGATAGCTAGCACACAGGGGTGTATAATGCATACTTTATGATAGTTATGTTCAACTACTTCTCATATCATACAAAGAACCAACATGTATTTCATTATGTGATGTAAATTAATTTGCTAAGTGCAAACAGTAGCTAATAAGTAAGTCTGAAATAATACAGGACTGATAAGCTATTGTAATAAAAGAACAAAAGGGGCAGTAACCCCAAAAGGACAATACACTGAATTAAATACTAGTCAACCTTCTTGGTTTTTGTTCTTTTTACAAAGTTGTAGTTGAAAACTCTAGAGAGCTTCTGGATGCTTACTCACAGGATCTGGTTTCAATCACTTGAAGCAGGGTGAGCCTGGCAGATCTCAACCAGTGTAAGCTGCAGTCCTTTATTCGGTGTTAATTTCACTAATGGTTGCATATAAGAAACAAAGGGAGCAGGAGAAAATACTTTTTTTTTTTACAGTGTCAGGCAAAGGATATTTACAAAGTGTCCTATAGGCAGGTGCCACCTACTCATTAGATGGTGAATGCACGCTCTGAGAGTGACACATCCTCATAAACAAACGCCCAAGTGGTGCTGGCATCCACATGTGACTGCTTTAGTCATCCTCATTCCTTCATGTTTACTCCTTCAGTGACTCAACCGTAAGCTTCATTTGCTGTGAGAGAAGGGGAGAAAGAGAAGGTAAACTGAGTGCAGGGGCAGTGTGACAGGTTGCACAGACCAGTAGAATCAGAAAGGAGCACACTTCTGAACCAGCTGAACAATAAAACTACACAAAACCATGAAATCCAGATTTGAAACTGCCAGTCTTGTGCCTGACTTTTACAAAAAACACACTTTTAACAGAGGTATTGCTTTTTCCATCAAAAGATTCAGCAAATGTTGATGCAATTTATATGTTAATGAATCTATTATTTTTGTGATGAATAATGCCTCACACTGAAATTGCCCCCTCTCCCTCAGGCTTGTGATGGGGGGAGCTGCTGCAAGAATGGCAAAATGGCTGGAGGAAATCATTGCTGTGTGGGAACTGTCTTCTGCCCCTCTAGGTAGTACCTGTGCTCAGGACAGTGCACTGTGCGGACTGGCATTGCCACTGCTGCTCCTGGGACTCCCAGCCTCTATCTCTGGTCAAGCCTGCTCAGGGGAACTGGCAGCCACTTTATCTTTCCTTAGGCAGTGCTGGCTGTTCCTAAACAGCAGCAGTAAGCACAGACAGGTAGAGCTAATGGGCTTCACTGGAAATCCACCCTTACATTTAGGAAGACATCTATACCAGGTTGGAATTAAGAACGCTTCTCTCTGAATCACAGTTATATTAAAATACAGGATACACCTTTGAGACAAATTCAGATAAGCAAAATGCTCACCACAATGAAGGACTGTGATACCAGACTCTCAGACACAAATGGGATTAAAAATTAAGTTGCTGATCATTACTTCTTGGAGCAAACATTCATTATGAAGACATGAATACAATTTGCTTAGTCAGCAGGAGAATCTACCTACTGGGCAAGTGGTATGCACACTTTTAAGGCACATTCTCAGAGATGTAAAATTTAAGCTCACCGTGAAGTTTCCAATGCTGCAGAGGGGTTTTGATTTAAGGCAGCCTTAAATATTTCAGTTTTTGAAGGACCTTAAAAGGTCAGTGAACTACTGACATAACACTGCCCCAACTGTTAAGCTGTAACTCTTATTCAGTATTTCTGTATTGCCCTCATTTTTTCTTCTTTTGCTGTTGAACTGAACAAAAACATCCTGTGATATGAGAGGAAGCAGACTGCTATGGTGGTATGTGTTATTTACAATCCTGTTGTTAACCATTATTGTTTTCATCACCTTAGGACATCACTAGAGAGATCTCAATGTGAAATCAGAATAACAATTCCAGGTGTTGAAAATACTTGCTGAGTAAGAGAAACCAGAGCCACTCTTTGAAGCTTTTTGTTGAAAAGGATGTTTCATAACACAGAATTTAGAGGCAATAAAAGCAGAGTTTAAACTGTGCCAAAGGCATTTCTCACACACCACCTGGGGCTACCACCTAAGGGTCTTGTAACATCTGGAAGCCTGGAAAGCAACCTGATATGCAAAGAGCAATTCAGTGACTTCAGTCCACAAAGAAAAAGGTAAAGAGACAACACTCATAGGAAGGAGACTTCATGGAGACCAGTCCAAAGGACAGGATGAGGAGCAAAGGAGCAAAGGCAAGGAGATGTTGCAATTCAGGAGGCCATAGGCTGGTGTCTGGCACAACCGCCTTCTTCAAGGCAATTTTGGCAGATGTGGAGAGAAACAGACTGGACATGAAAAAATGTGAGTGATCATATGAAGAAATAACTTATGCAGCTTCGAACTCCTGTGTAATTTCCATACCATCCACCCAGTGGTGGACAGACATCTGCTTCTGAATTAAACTTCTTCACTGGATGCTTGTACTTGATTTTATACAAATGTCCCAGTACATATGAGCTATTAGAAAGATAAATACCTAATAATGCAATTTAAAAAAATGGAAAAAAGAAATTGCAAATACAGTGGACACATTAATTCAATTTCTATCCCATAACACAGATACCAGATTTCTTTAACATAACACTATCTTTCCTCTGCTGCTAGTCTGTGCCTGAACCCATTCCAGAACATTACTCTGCATGAGAAACCCCACCTGCAATAATTCTTCTTTACCATTTTCATCTGTATTTCCATGCCATCTATAAGGGAAGTAGAATTAATTTGTGATACAAATATTCATATGATTCTTCATAGCAACAGTGCAAAAAAAAAGCCATAGCTAAATGGTAGAATACAGACTCCTCTTCTGCATCCTGATTCACTTATGTAAATAAACGTACGTATAAAACTATAGCACCTTAACTGAAGTGACATCAAACCCTATCGTAAAAACATAAAACAGAAACAGAAGACAGCACCTCAATTCAGTTCATGATTCATAAAATTCAAACCTAATGCTCTTATTTTAGAATAATTTTCTAAATTCTTAGTGTTCTTGTAATTATACAGCGATTGATGAGGAATGTAGGGAACTGGAAAAGAGATTTTTATTCTCTCATTTCTGCAGGGCTTGCTGGAGTCTGGAAAAAACCCAAGCACATTACTATTAACTGTGAGTAGATGGTAATCTGTCCAAAAATTCTGTACAAACAGCACTACTGTCATGTATTTTTTAAGGCCCTCCTAATTTTAACTAACTAACTAACTAATCTTATGCTAGTATTCTCTTATGGTAACCTTATGCTAGTATATTTAAAATGTATGACAAACAAACATATTTCCCAGCTTCTTCAGTGGGCCAGTGAGTAGGAAGAGCTCTTAAAATAGCTTCACATGCTGCCATGGAATACACAGCCTGAGCAAAACCAGTCCAAATCCAGTCACTCTCATATTTCAGGAAATGAATCATAAGCAGTGTGAGAGCTGCATATTTAATTTCTCCTTTATAATTTTTAATACCAAAACGTTTTTGGCAGCTCCTCTCAGAACCATCACTTCAGCATGCAGAATGGGGTGGCACCAGTAGGCAGAGAAATTATTTGCCAAGCCAGGCTGAAAGATTTTTAAATTTTCTTTTACTGTGAAAGGAAACGTTCCTTTTTATTGGGAAAATATTTCTCTGGAACAACATATGGCAAAGGGAGTGTATTTTTTCTCTGATACTGAGAAAGCAAACTGACAAGGTACGTTTTCAAGATCACCTTTTTTTTTTGTAAGTTTTAGAACCTTAAAAATATAGAAAAGGAGGTATTAAAATCTACTCAATCTACTTTTCAAACCTGCTAGATACATAATAACAATGAAAAACAACACTGTTGAGGGGTATTGAAAGCTGAACTAACCAATGGCATTAGTTCAGAAAGAAGTTGGCACAAGAAACTGTTCTTCATTTGTTATCAGCTGAGGGTTACTAGAGAAAGGTTCATGCTTCTGTTTTGCAAATGAGGTGGCTGGTGCAGGATAACTGAGGGCGCATCCCTGCTCCCTATCAAGCTAGGCCTGGCTCTGTGCAGCACTTAGGATCACTCCGTGAGGCTGCACCAACTCAACTGTCTGTTTTTAGCAAGACACTTAATGACACTGCATGCAACACATAAGTGAAGCACATGTTTAAACTAATATTAGTTTACTGTAGTGGGGCTATAGTGCAGTTTATTCTAAAATTCTACGTTTAGGAATTGCTCTAAATGTTTGTCTGCTGTAATTCAATAGATTTGTTATTTCCATTTTATTAAGTTTAGATTTCTTTGTAAAGCACGTATACATACAGTACTTTCAGTGGAAATAGCAAAAATTCTTCAGTGTGGTTAACAAATAGGCTTTACCAATTACTTGGGTTTCACTACATTTCAATATCAAATATGCTGAAAGCACTTTAATAAAACATAACAGATACTTTCACACCACAAGTACAGTTGCACACCAAACCTGGAAATCAGGCTACTGCTCACAGCCAAACCCACAAATTTTAGTACACAAGGTACTAAAGTGTGTGGTTATCAAGGGCTGCTTAGTTTCCAGTTAGAGAGTCCACAGAAGTCTGATCTTGTGATTTAGCACTACAAACAATACTACTTAATGTATGTAAGTAAAAGAAATAGCTACAAAGATGAACTAACAGAAACACACAGTAACACCACAGACCTCAACTAAAGCAGAACCAGTTGAGTCGCCGAGGGATTTACCACCAGCAGTAAGGGACTGGTTTAATCCACAGCTTCACTGGCAGTCCAGGCGGCTTCTGCATGGCACGAGAACTGTAGCCCACTTTCATTTTCAAACCCTGCACACAGAGCTCATGGACAACGGGATGATTTGCTTTGTAGGGCTGCTTTAAAAAAGGACATCATATTCCCACACGTGAAGCCTCATTCTGTCCCTGCAGCTGAGAAACCTGTGCTGCCCTTCACAAACCCTGCTCTGCAAATCCATCTGTGACCTTCTTTCTGCACAAGAGGATGACAGATAACCCAGCATATCTGCTGTTACCAGTGCTCGTTTCACACACACTCATGATCTAATCACTCTCCACTTTCTTGTACAATTTCTATGGGACAGCCAGCATTTTATCAAGTGGCTCGCAGTCTTTGCATTCTTCACTTCTATTTATTTGTTTAATGTTAATTTCTTGCTGAACCCTGTGTCAAATGCTTAGAACACTGTTGTTTTCCAGTATGCTTGGTTCTGGCATTCTCTAATTACTCTCAATTTTACCACTGTGTGTGTTAACACCAACTGCCAATTCAACAACCCTAGGAAAACAATTTGAAAGAATCAAAAGCATTTAGAAGTGAAAATCAATGAAACCAGGAGTTAATGACTCACTGCCTGATGCTTTTCCATATGCATACTGAACATACATATTTGTATATATGAAGAACAGACATGCAAATAGCCACATAGTTAAATATAAAAATGATATAAAGGCAGATGTTTATCAGCAACTTCATTTTCTGCTTTTCCTGTATTCACCATGTAGACCAGCTCATTAGCAGTTTACTGTTACATACGCATCTTTCCCACTTTCTCAAATTATTTATAATATGAAAATATGATGGATATATATGAAAATTATTATTTCCTAATGGTGAACAGTCACATCAAAAGTAGTTTCTTGGTGAGCTGTTTGCTGACAACGACAAGAACTGTATCAGCTTGATCTGTAAGCACCAGCCAGCTATAGTAGCGGCAAATTAACACTCACGTCAAAGCTCAGTTAGTCTCTTCCACATCTAGTATTTCATTCTGTGTAAAAGTATAAAAACTTATTTAATGGAAATTTGTTCTCACTGATTATAATGGTGGGAAGTTGTGGTAACTTCATATCTAGAACCACAAATCTTCCCTCAAGGTTTTTGCGTGGCATTAAATGCTCTTTTCAGGAAACAGAGCTGAAGGACTTTATGTCTAAGGTAAATTTTAGCCTGATTTCTGACTCTGAACAGTTTTTCAACAACCTCTTAGTTGCTATAGCTAGAGATGATAACTAACCGATGCTTGCTTACAGTAGTGATAAACAGCTTCTAGTATACTCCTGTTTATAAATTCCAGGATTTTTGTGTCATACCACACAGCCACAATATAACACGGAATGTTTACTTTCAGTAACTCATCCTGTACAACCCTCAAGTCTTCTTGAAAGCTATTGATTTCCAGAATGCAGTTGCCCCCCTACTGAAGCGATATGACAGCAGACTTGTAGGAACATTTGCACAGCTTCCTTATTTATCAGAGCCAAGACCAATGGCCCTGTGATACTACAAACCAGAGAAAACAATTCTCTAAGAAGCAAAGCCATTCATGAACATTAAACCACCAAAATGCTGGTTTTTGATGAAAAGGTGAGAAGAATTTAAACTTAAAATAACAAAGAAATGCTGAATTGTGTAGCTCTCACAAAAAGGGCTCTGTAAGCAATTACAATAATTTTGAAGACTGAAAAGATACCAAGCACTGTACCTATTATTCTCCTTACCTATAGGCTGCATCTGGAATACTGTGTCTAGTTTTGAGCCCTCCAGTATAAGAAGAATACTGATCAGCTTCTCCAAGTCTTGTCATAGGACATAAGATGGGCAGAGAGTTGACGCACATGCTCTGTGAGAAAAAGGCCGAGCCACCTGCCAGTATCTACAAGGAGGTTAGCAAGGAGATGGAGCCAGGCTCTTTGCTGAGATGCACAGCAACAAAACCAGAAACAAACTGGTCAAAGAAATAAGCCAAAAAACCCAACGAAACCAAAATTCACAAGGTTAACTAAACACTAAGGGGTGCAGGGAGGTTCTGCAGTCTCTATCCTCAGAGGTTTTCAAGACCCAACTGGAAAAAAACCAAAGCAATCTCGTGTGAATCTGGTGTTAACCCTGCTTTGAGCAGGGGGTTGGAGTAGAGACCTTCTGAGGTCCCTCCCAGGCCGAGAGATTTTTATAGTTGTTCCTACAGGAACTGTGACAGAGGTTTGCCTGGACTCTACAGATCCAGAGTGGGAATTTGCTGCAACAATTAGCAGATAACAGCCAACAGCAAAAAAAAAAGGTAATTCTGTTCTTTCCTTTCTTGTATGCTTAATTCATGGCAGAATACTGTGTACAAAAAGCTGGTGTTAATGAAACAATAAGCTTGCAAAACTGGTAAGTGCAGAGTCAGGAAACTTGCAGATTCACACAATACGTGCCTTGGAGTATTATGCCTGATTAATAGTGCTGTGAGCCACAGCAGACAAAGCAGCCTCACTTGTACATTTTTTTCCCGATCTACTTCATATTGTCTCTGATTTAAGTTGCAAAGTATTAATTAATACTCATTACAATATTCTTGTGGTATTAGTCACCCTTTGCTGAACCTTATTTTAGTTCAGTAGATAGCACAAAAATGTGGAAATAGTAGTAGAAGACCCATAGTATCACAGTATTTTCTTCAGAAGTATAGATTATGTATTCTGACCTTCAGAACATTTAAATTATTTTTATCTTGTTTTAGCCCATACTTTTTAAAATTCACTTCACCATAACTGGTCATTTAGTTGCAAAGTGAAAGATAAATACACAACATTAAACAGTATGTGTGAATGCTTTAATTGCACTCACAGATGCTGGATCAGCCTAACAGATGTTCTCTCCTCTTCAGCTTATACAATTACTTCTCATGCAATAAGCAGCTAGTTCATAGATTTTGGAGTCAGAAATTACTGACTAGCCAGGAAAGCAATAACGCAAAAGCATCCAAAGTAACATGACCCTGATCCTGTCTTAGAGCAGAGGGGTGGGTTGCACAGTCCTATCAGTCTTGTTTCTTTGACCTGGGGCAAACAGACTTTACTACAGTTTAAGGATGCAGTCTGTCCCTAGGTTAACAGCAAGTTAACAATGCTCTAATAACTTCAGGGTGAGCTATGATAGAATTTTATTTTTTTCAGGACTTCTGGTTAATGCTAATTACCAGCTTGCAGTTATTAGTTACAATCAAGGAAAAATGGGTCAAACAAACTATCCGTCCTCTTTGAAGTTTAACAAGCTTACACACTAAGCAGGATGCTCCTGAGTAGGCAGTTACCCTTTTTGAGAGTTTAACTAGGCAGCACTTTTTGAGAGTTTAACTAGACTTCTGGACATTCATATATATGGGTATGGACATGCCTGACACCAAAGCACAACTGCACACGTAGCTGAGTTAGCCTTATACCAACTGTAATAGCAGTAGCAGTGCCTGGCTAAGAACCAGGTTGCTCAGTACATGATAATTTACTCCTTAAGCTCACGTGCTATGCACTCATCCTGCCTCATGATTCAAGAGGCACAGCTGAGAAATAGCAAAACCAGCAAAGCAGAGTCTGAAGAAACACCAGCACCGGTGGCAAAGGACTGGAATATGGTCTGTGATAGCCAGCACTCCTTTCTCCTCACATGGGAATGATTTAGTGCTCAGGTGACACACCTCACTACAGCTTCTGAGAGAACATACATTTTGGTCTAATGCTTTCAAGACATGCAAAGTTATTCCATTTTTTTTCCATCTTAAGGACAGGAGGGACCTGCTGGGTTACAGACAGATTTTGTGGGAGGCTTGCATCTATAACCCAGCAGGGTTTGTGGATCTGTAAAGAACCCTACTCAGTTTCCAAAAAAAAACCAAGTGGTAACAACAACAAACATTACTCTATTCAGGGAATTAATGATGTAGTCTAGATTGAACTTCAGGTATGAAACTAAGAACCCAGCTTCAGAGACTATATTTGGAAATTTCTGTGACCTAAATCGAATATAAATAGCAGATAAACACAGAGGGTAGGTACATGGCTGTGTTCTGTCCTGCTACCACAAACCAGCCACAACACTGCAGGCACACCTCTCCTGCAGTACGCAAGAAGCTCCAGACTGAAAAATAAGTCAGATAACTTCAGAGAAATCACACAACTGAAAAGCAAAAGTAGAAAATATTAAAATACACTTGAAGTATAAACCAAATGTTTAGAAATCAGACTTCCACACTAAGTGCTGGGCAGACACATAGCAAAAGCGACCAATGTTTTGAAGGTTTTTTTTCTAAGAAGGAATTTGCCTCTCTGTTTATCTGCCATTATCAACATGGAAAGCAAGTTTAATTTTGAAGTTATTGTTACCATAGTATTAAAAAAACATTACGCTGCAGTAAAGCAGGAAAAACTATTAAATGTTTAAATCATTTGGTGAAGAACTATCCTCAATTCTACTAAAGAGTTTAACAGGCAAGGAATCCAAGAGCAGCCAAAGGGACATGCCAGATCATCTTACTTTACTTGTTCACCTCCGCTGTAGAGGCTCTCCTGCCCCAAGTACTTCATCCTCATAATATGATTTCCAGTAATATTTTCATTCTTCTCTTTCTTTTCAAAGCCAAGATTTCTTCTACTTCCTCTGGGGGCCCTGCTATTGCCTAATCACAGCCCAATAAGAAGTAATCAACATAGAGCTGGTAACCAATTGCTAGTTACAGTGTTTTTATAAACATTCTGAAAAAAACTAGTTATACCAATTTTAAAGTGTATCAAAGGTCTCTACACAGATATTTTTGGAATGGCAATGATACCAGACAGAATTCCTTCTTCACCAAAGACACCTGTGACAAGGCAAATCCCCTTCCACCAAGTACCCTGCTCCTTGGGAAGACCATGCACACATGAGTTAAACAGTGGGCTAAACAAAAGTACTGATCAGTTACACATATTGATTTGCTTTTAAAAATACAATTAAGTTGATACCTATCTGATCAGATAAAGTCAATTATGCAAATTAGTTATGGCAGATTTATGGTTTAATCTGACTGAGGGAGTTTGTTAACTAAGAACAGAGGATGAGAAAATATAATGGGGAACTACATGTTAGCTCTGCTCTTTGCTTTATCCTGGGCATCTGCTTATTGCCACTTTGAGGCTTGGCTTACAGAAACCCTTGATCTCATAACCCATATGCAGACGTACACATATACACAAAGGACACATATAGCTTATTAAACTTGCCATTTTCATTGAAGATACACAACTGGACATGAAGCATTACTCTTACAGAACTACAGAAGATTATCTAATAAGCATGTAGGAGAGTCAGAATTAACTTTCCTTGAACAGATATTTTGAAAATGAGTATAAGGTTGGTTTGGTAGTTTCTAATTTTCCATTTCTTCAAAATGAGTAAGGTTATACCATCTGACATAGTCCTAAATACAGGTGTAACAATATTTATGAATTACTCTGTAGTCATTTGAAACAACTTAGCACAGGGGTAAAGGTCTGGCTTCCTTGAAGGCAGTGGCAAAATTCTTGCTTACTTCTGTGAAGTCAGACTTTATGTGCTTCCTATGATATGAGTGAAGAAAACAGTTTTCCTTTTTTCCAACAAATCAGTGGAAAGAACATCTCTTTGCTACACGTTGTTTGCCACATTTGCTCAGATGTGAAGAGATGTAGTGCTCATTTGGTCTGCCTGCTTTTCACTACAACAAGGTACACCAGTGAGGTACCACCACGGCCTAGGCGCTCTTCCTCCGTAGCCCCCTTTACAGAGCTATCGGTATTGTTGTCAGGGACCCGAACAAATTGTTACGGTTTTCTGCCTCTAATACTATCATCAATTTCTTTGCAAAGTTTTATGAAGTTATTTTGCAATAAAAAGCAAGCTATGTAAAATTAAAGCTGTATAATAGCTACTACTTTCAGGCTGAAGACAAAATAATATTTAAGCAGCTTTGTAACATGAAGACAAACAACAGTCTGTAGATATGCTAAACACTATTGTGTCCTCTGTTTCCAAGATCTGCTTTAATGCCTTGGAATACCCTGCAGACTGGAAAAATGTGGGAATGATTTCTCAGTACTTAATTTCATTATTTTCAAGGCTTGAGAACCCCATAAATCTCATTTGCTCCCTGCTAACTTAAACTTTGTGCAAAACAATACATAAAGGCATAAGCAGATTACTTGTATTATATAAAATACATATAAATTTATGAGAATTTAATAACATTGTAATTTACTCCATATTTAATAACACTGTCATTTTAAAACTCTGTATTAAAATTGTTGCCGTCTAAACATAATACTGAAATTATTCTTCTACTTTTTCAACCCAAACCTTGGTCTATGCAGCCCTTCCATTCACAGAATTAGTCAATTTTCATATGCCTCCTCATTTTTTTTCCTGCTTTTTCTTTTCTGTAAAGTGATTTTGCTTTCTTTATTAAAGCATTTTGCTTCCTTTCCTTCTTTATTTCTTGTTGATTCTCTGACTTGTGTTCTAGTGTCCTAGTTGCACCGTCTCCCTTACATTTTTTTATTTCCAATTTCTCCAAGCTGAGAAATCGCTCCCTTCTGCATCTAAATTCACTGGTTGGTAAGGGCCAAATCTGCTGGCAGAAAAACTGCCAAGAGGACTGGTCCCTGAGGCTGGCTGCTCCCTGGTGGGAAGAGAGCCACACTTCTTCCACTCCCATCACCCTGCTCTGCTTTTCAGGAGCAGTGGGAAGGAAAGGAGGAACAAAGTACTGCCGGCACAGCCCCACTTTGCTGCTCTGCTCTCTGGATAAAGCCTGGCAACAAACTGAAGCCTAGAAATAAAGGTGTTGAACAGAAATATATTGCTTCAGTCCAGCCTCTCTTCTAGACTGACTTTCTTCTTTTGCTTCAATGGAAATTAAAGCTAATGGTGCCAGCTTCAGCATGCACTGAGGGATTAACTATTGTGATTCATGTTAAATTGCCACACTAATTTAATTCTATCAGACCTCACAGCTTTACTTTGAAATGGTTCTTATAAATTGCAAAGTGCTTTTATGGTATCCTGGGTTACCAGTACCATCACATTCCTATTTCCCCATTTTCATCTATCACAACAATAAATATATTATCTAGCTTGCAACCACAAATATCTAAAATAATTTCTCAACATACTAGCTGTAGCACATTAAATCTCTGTTCTATTGCTACAGAAACATTGTACAACATTACCATTTGTCAGAAAATACATGTTGGTTTATAGATTTTATAGTAAGTTCATAAAAATAGGTTGTTGCATCTGTCAAACCCCCCCCCTCCCATTTTAAAAAACATGCCAGTAAGTGCTGTCCAAGGACTCTAAATAAATGTTTAAGACATCATATGATTTTGCATCAGTAAAGTGAGTTAATATTACCCCATGAGTCACCTAGTTAATTCACTGTAAATGTATGTGATGGCATAAGATGGAAGGTGAACACATATTTCCACAGATCCTTCAGAGCAAATCAAATGTGCGAGCAGGGACAGGACAAATAATTACAAAATATTAACAAGCTGCAAAAATCCATTTTCTGCACTCTCAGCTTGGTATTATGTCAGTGCTCACATACTTATGCTTCCTTCCTGGTGCTGGGGACAGCGAGAAAGCAAAGACTGAAAATTCCATGTATGATAATAGTACCAACAGAACTGCAAAAGCCATGGCAGTCAGCTACATCCTCTTCTAATAACACACAAATGTAGCAAAAGATTTCTTCAATAATCTAAAGTAAATACTTCCCACATACTAAAAAAGAGTGCATCATTTTACTTATTAATAGGAAATAACAGTAATTAGCAGTGTAAGGAAATACATCAAAGGAAAAGAGTAAACCCAGTTAAAAGAAACTGAATTGTAGGCTATGATTTACAAGGGTGCATCTACAAAAGGAACTCAAGAGCAAACAAACACACAGATTCTCAATTTCTCTCTCTGTACCTGTATACTGCATCCATCCCTATGTAAAAATATATGGAAAAAAAAATCAAACACATAGAAGAAAAAGACGATTTTAGCAATGCAGTTTCATAGGAATGAGCAGTGCTGGCATAAATACTTGTATATAAAGGGGCATTATCACCAATATTAACAGGAGGCTGTCAGGCTTTGGTTTCTATGTGCTGGTTTTTGCTACATGTTACTCTGTATTACTAAGTAGTAATCTCATACATAAATAACCTTGAAATAATTATATTTGAATATTGCAATCTTATTAACTTTTGATCAAATAAATGTATTGTACTGAAACTGCCACATGCTGAACCTGTTTCTTGACTGTGTTTAACCCTTCTGCAACATGGGAATAACCACAAATAATATTGGAGAAAATACATAAATAACACCTTAACAGAATTTTCTCTCTTACGTAATCTGCACAGATTTGACTAAAATAAAAGAAGTCTTTGTCCTGTGCTAGTGAATGAATCTTTTTCCTTGATTTCTGCTGATCAGTGAAAAACTAGGAAAGAAAATACAACTCAGAATTACTAAAATCCATATAAATGCTCCTGTATTAGACGTTTAGCAACAAACTGGAACATCCTCAGTGGCATTTAAAATAATCTTGTTTTTGAAGCAGATATGAAAATTCTTTTGATGCGTGACATCAGCTTAATACTAACTGATATAGAAAGCAAGCATCTGCTCCCATTAATCATTATTCCGAAGTTTTTTGTTCACTACATTTCCATATACTTCTCAGGGAAACAACAGGACTGATTACTCCCAGAAAAGTAACTGGATGAACTAATTAACACCTTGCTCTAATAATTTCAACATCATCAAGTTAAAAACAAGTAAGGGAAGCTCTGGGTGTGCCCCACCTGCAGAAAAAAGGCGTCTTCTTACCACATGTGAAACTTTGAGTTTCTAAACTAGGCAGACCAACTGAATTCTGGGCTTGCTCAACAGTACTTCCATCAACCCAAACCCATCTGTCATTTCATTAAGATTTTACCTCACCACTGGTTACCAAATGTTACCTAAATCTGGTAAGAACAGACCTTTCCAGCTCCCCAGAGATGACCAAACCTTTTTCAAGAGACAGACTAATTTGATAGCATCTCTCAAGTCAGAAACAAAACAGCAATTGTGTTATTCTTTTATATACATATAGGAGTACTTTAAGCTTCTGAAAAAATTCATCAGCATAAGAAGATGCTGCTAAGAAACCCCATCCTTTCAGTGAAACAGGCTTCCTTAGTTTTTCAATTTATTTAAACCATTCAAGCAAAGAGGGCACTAACACAGAGCTTCTCTTCAACAAATATCCAGCAATCCCAGTTTTGTTTCAGGCAGCCCTGCTTCAGTGGCATATGAAGTTGTCTTTAAACATCCAGGGCTGTGCTGCTGCCCAAGCTTTTTCAATTCCTTTCTTCCTAGGTAACCAAAAGCAGTTGACAGGCAGAACTGTACAAAGCTTTTGCAACATGTATGACCAAGCAGACAGTGGTGACCTGTATATGTAGCACAGATGTCCAGAAAGACCTCTGGGGCAGGAACTTGTGCATTTTTATAGAGAGCTAAGGCAACAGAAGTCATAATGTGCACAAGCCTTTGAAGTGCTATAACTATATAAACACTGCAATATAAATAGGTACCTACCACACAGCTCTTTTGTCTCAATGTCTGACCTGAACCTTAAAAACCTGGGTTTGGTGAGCCATTCTGGAGGAGGTAACATCTCCTACATAACAGTTACCAAAATAGCTATGAAGACTTCTAAAATCCTGCAACTTTTTCCTCATTCTTTCCTACCAATGGAGTCAGCATACACATACATCTGCTAAACCTTCAAAATATTTTATCTGCAATGAAATTTAAACTCCTTCTAACATGTCTTTGAACTAACTATGATTGGTCACATCACCGAAAGTTTGATCAACCAATCTGGATATCATTAGAGGAACGTCACTCAAAATACCATCACATTTTTGCCTAGTTTTTTAGTCATGGTTTTATATTATCCCCATTTACCTGTGTATCAAATTTAATCAGCCTCTGTGCAAGGTAGATAGTACTGCTATGGCTGGGCCAAAAGCAATGAATGCCCATGCAGTAATGCCCTACCATGTACTGCTTATTTCTCCAAACACATTCCAAGGCAATAGAAAAACAAACCAGTATGAATTATATTATCATCTGAGGAAGCACGTAAAAAGAAAAAAGAAAAGATTCTCCTAAGAAAAGAAGGGAATTGGACAAAAAATTCACCTGGGTGGGGAAGGAAGGCAGCAAAGCCTACAAATGAGGGGGGGAAAAATACAACAAACAGGACAACTAAACTAGATTTCAGATTCTCCAAATGTTTTTTAGGAAGGCAAATCTTTTTCAATTCATTTCACAGCATATACATCCATAAGTAGCACACATTACACCTATTACTATGTGAATAATCTAGCAAACTACACAGGAGCATAATGCTCTGAAATGATTTCTGAAGTCTTAGTTGCTGACAACAGAAAAAGGTACTGTAGCACCTTAACTTATAAAATATTCCATTTGTTTCTAGTCCTGCTTTTCCATTTAATTTTAATATATTTTAGTAAAACTTTAAAATACAAGAAAGCTTTAAAAAGTATCTGCCTGAATTTAGTTCTTTTGCCAGATATTTTACTCCAGGCTTCTCTAATTCCTTTTATATGAAGTGGAACCTTAGAAAGCACGCTTTGATATTCAGAACCTAACAGTTCTATTGAAACCTCTTGACAGCCTGCTTCTCAGAAGCAAAAATACATTATCTCACCAAAAGACCTGTTCTCTTTTGCATATAGCTACCTAGCACTGCATGCCATGTTTCTTGTAATTCACAGAACTGCACAACAGAACAGAAGTTATTCTTCTGGTTAAGCATATAGCTATTTATATAACAGTAAGATGCTTTCTATGTACATAAATGAATTTGGGGTTTATGAAAATTCCCTCTGAGGGAGGGAATTCCAGTCTCTTATCAAATAAGTACAGAGAAGCAACATAATATTGCTTCTGAAACAGCAATACCAAGTCTGATACATATGCGATGATGTATATATGCCTGTCTACAGAAAGCTACAGTATATGCCCCATGATTTCAAAACATTTCTAGCAGAAAATTACGTATTTTTGTCAAGTCAATGTATGTCAGACACTTCAGTTCAATACTTACTTCAGGAAAAGAAGGTTCAAGGATCCCGTTTTGTCCACTTTATAAATTACCTCAGAATACATTTTACAACTTCATAATCTGTTAAAGATATAACATCCAGTCTTCTGTATTACAATAAAAATGGTTACTCTCAGCTTGGCAAATACACATTTCTTGTAGCTTTTGAATTAACTACACACTAGGCACCAAGCATCTAAAATATTTCCCATGCTAACTGAAAAGAATGCTGCATACTAATTAAAGACTGACATGCTCTTTGACCCCAACCATCTTTCCTTGAACACAAAACCTCTTGCATTTCCCAAATGTCAAGTCTCACTGCTTTTCCATAGAAGCATACAAGACTTCAAATGCAGCAGATATGCTGAGTTTATAATGTACCAGAGGAGAACGAGAGAAAGACAAGAAATGCTTGTATGTTGATTTTGTAGATACTCAAGTTAAAAGCCAAACACCCTTCATGAACATATCCAGCCTCATTTGCTCCACCTAATGTGCTCCCTATTTTGCTTGCATATTGAAAAAAGTTTTCACTGAAACTAACCTTTTATTCATTTTTCTTTGTTTAATCGCTTCACAATTTAATAATTTCATAGTTCAGCTGCTGTTCCAATAAAAGATGGTCTGTAATAGATTTGCTGGCAGTCTGAACTACATATAGGTTCTGTCCAGAATGGCATTTTCCCCAGTCTTGTGCTAGAAACAAATCTGATTTTTATGAGAAAATACAATAGTAATTAATGTATTTTATACATCCATTTCAAGTGTTTTGTGAGGTATCATCCTACCCTGAGCTTCTCAATTCCCTAAATATCTGCCTTCCCCTCAGGTTTGTTCTGAATATATTCACATTTTGTACACACACTAAATGTCACCTTCCAGGAAGACTAACATGTGCTATCATTACGCAGTTTCACACAGTGGGTGCATATTTATAATGAAGTAGGTAATTAATACTGTTTTGCTTATCCAGTTCCTAAAGAATTTGTATGTGCCCTGTTCCCTCACACTAGACAAGAAAGGTTTTTGAAGTAGATAAATGGTAAATTTGCATATCGACAAAACACTTCTGACAACTCCGATTATTAATGTGGAGCTTTCTTTCCTCTCTTCAATGCCTGTCCACATGATCATTCACATTGTCACTGATTCAAAGCGGTATCCTCCCACATATTCAGAGTTGACTAGGAGTTAGATTTTAGATTCTTTCAGTTGCAGAGATAACACAGGTCTGCCAAGAATAGCTTTGCTTCTGGATGTCTCTGAAAGGGAGCAGTTTGGTAATACGGTAGCAAACAAGGGGGTTACTTTTCAGATGCTAGGACCACAGAATTTTCTGTGAGGTCAATGCTTTAATTGAACACTGACGTGTGCTCCTGGGTAACTGCAGGCAAGTATCTCATCGCAAAATCTGATGACTTCTTAACCCGTTAGCCTCCCCAGTGATAGGCTTATACTGAGTGTAGTAATCTTCAGTAACCAAAACATCAAAGTAAAATAAAAATCCCAAGCTCAAGTGTTCTAAGCACATGTGCATGCACACTGTAATAGGCATCTGGACAAGCAAACAACAAACGTAACCACACAACTTGAACTGACAAAATTAATTACTACAGAATAATCATTATATAATTCCTCTTGAAATATCAAGCTAGTCTCTGAATTTCAGTGGTGGACAGCAAGTCTCCAAAAATCTGCAACTTTCACACCTGAATCAGATGTTTAAAGGTCCAGGGCCATGTAGGAAGGGACCACATAAATCCTGAGGAAATCAGGCTTTAATTAGGTTACTCATAAGCAGATTTTGTGCACAATGAGAACACACCAACAGACAAGTTTACTGTACAAGAAGTCAATCCAATCTCCTTCACAGTATCTGCCCCTGTACAGACTTGAGAAAAGTACTTCTTTCTTTTCCCTGCTTACAACCTGCATTTATCAGAGTTCTGCCAATTTCACTAGTCTCTCAGCCTACAGGTACTCAATTTTCTGATTTTTTTTTTTTAACTAAAAAAGACCATAAAACTCTATATGCCCTTTTTTGTCTCTAAATTAAAGTTAGTCTTCTATTTGAAAGTGCAAGCAAGTAAAGAAATTTTAGAACATTTTCTGAAGAATAAAATTAGTGAAAGCATATGACAGAAGGAAACTGTCAATAACAATAATCAGAGTAACTACATCTTATTGCTTTGACAAACTTGAAAACACTCACAGTTTATAGAAATTTAGTTCTCCAAGGAGCCCAGAGAATAATATCTACCATGGCAACCAAGCAAGCAGTCTTCTGGCACTTTCCGAATGAGTATTTAGGGGGAGACTAATTCAATACTCCAAATCATGAAAGGGCTCTTGAGATCCATAACCATTTCCCACAAATTACCGTGATTGTACAACTGGATGTTTAGAACAGATTGCACATTATCTATATTGAACTAGAGCATTCACAGCAAATTTATATGAAACAGATTAAGCCCACATGATGTGTCCCACTACTTTCACCCACTCCTTTCAGGGTGTTTACAAAAATGGGTATTTTATTAAATGGATCACTGTGGTTTTGCAGAATGTATTTTTAAGCTTATCTATATTTAGAAGCTACTGTAAGTCTTTGTACTATACAACTTTGAAATTTCTGAAATGTGTAAAAGCATAAAAAGCTTAAAACCCCCAAACAATATAGTATCTAACCAGACAGCAGAAAGACTGCCACATAAGTGAGCATTATAGTCTTTTTCATGCATTTCATGCTATTTTGAATTTACTGTGCATTCCAGTGATGACATACCTCAATAAATAATAATGTCCCTTCCCACTTATATGTATCAAACCACTTTTTCCATCATATGCAGCATCTCATTAGCACCAGACAGGTCAATGAAGACAAGTGTCTCATGAAAATATTTTAGAAGAGTATATAAAATATCTAGCTGCTTCATCAGAATCCGAATTACTACGGAATCTTGCCTCCTAGGATAAAAGTAATCTGGTATTTTTGCTGATTTCCTAGTGCAAACAATCCTACTGTACAACATACATAACAGAGGAAACTTCTAATAAAGCAAGATTTATAGTGCAAACACATTTACAAACAATTACAGACTAAAAGAGAGAGTCTTAGGAAAGCAGAAACATATGTTGTCTCTTCTGACACCACTGCAAGTTCTTCTCCGCAGACTAGCAATGTTAAAAGAAACAGCACTTCACTTGCTGTATCGAGCAACTAGCTTTCACTTGTTTGCAGTAACACCTGGATTGCACAGATTGTTATGGAGCACGTACACCTAAGTATCAGTCTTAGCCAGTCTGGTGAAAGTTACTTAAGGTTAAGGATTGTCAATTCAGTTTTGTATCTGGCAACTGAAATGAATGTAAGGTCAACTTTTCAAAAATTTCTAAAGGCAAGACAATTTGTAGTGAAAGACAGTGGAAATTAGACACTTAATCCACCACCATTTCTAACCCACTTCAGCTTTTGATTACATTATCATACATTATATCTCCAAAATCTCTACCTTCTTCACATCTCAGAATACACTAAGTAGGCAACAGAGAAACAGAAAGTAGTGAGTAATGTTCCTGATATAAGCCTTATGTATGACTCCCACTTATTTGCAGATGAAACATATCTGAATCTTCACTGCTTGAGTACAGATTGTGCTTTACATTGTGTAGAGAGGACCTGTATACCCTGAATAAGAAACAGCATGTAAATCAAGGAATAGTGGTTAGGTTCTAAGCAAAGAAGAAAATATTCATCTTGCCATTAACATGAAATGCAAATAAATACCTATGAATAAATATAAAAATATAAATAATTAGAAATGAAAATAAAAATAAGTTTAGGTAAAGCAACCTCCCCCACTGAATATCATTTAACTTGCCACAGACTGAGACAGGACTTTTGGGGGGAACAACCCCCAAAACTCTATTCCAGTACAGCCTGGAGTAATGAGCCAGAGCACAAGGTACAAAACTGGTTTGACAAGTTCCCTTCAATTCACTACTTCTCAATTTCAGCTGTACTTCACAATCATTATATCATTAACAAACCTTCAGTCTCCATTTTGGTATTGATAATTCATGCTGCATTAAATTTTAGGTCTTTCAAAACACTGGGCATTCTAAGCACCAAACATCACCAAAAAACCCCTCTGGGCTAGATCTCTTCAGAGTGGGAGGCTCTCAAATCTAATGGAGTTGTCTGGTAACTCCAGCTGAAGACTTCCGTGCTTCTCGACGCTCACAAAAAGTAATGAAGTGAAACAGATTTGTACATTTCACCATTTAGACTCAACAGGAAAGCTACAGAGGTTTTAATACCTATATTTTAGAAAACAACTGAGGCTTTCAAAACCGTTACAGCGATGGCTCTCAGAGAAGTATATCTGCTGATTAATAAACCTCCAAAATGAAGCAATCTTTTCTGCATAAAGAGAATTAAGTAGGTTACACTTTCAAGTTAATCTATTTCCATGGAATTAGAAACTGTAATTTAAGAAGTCTGTCCCCAAGGATTTCAGAAGTACTTACATTATTCAGCAAATCGCTTCTCACCAACAGTACTGCCTCAAGACAATTATTTTCCAAATCTACTCTTCAGTTCACAAACAAGCTAGACAAATCTCCAAAATGTGTTAAGAGTTTTAATCTGCACATTCATGAAATAAAACATGTAACTAGAGAGCAAAGAATCATTCGCAAATGAGAAACCTGTCTCAACACCAAATTCCTGTCTCCATGTCATGCTTCCACTCATCCAACCCTCTCTTCCATCAAAAAAACCCCCACCACCATAAACATCACTCTTAAAACAATCTTTCTACTTTGTCCTTTTGACTTCATTATAATTTTCTTCATCTAACTGTTCCTTTGCATGAAATGAACTTCTGCCTTTCAGAAGTCTGACAATTTATTCAGCACCCACTTGCTCCACTCAGATATGGAGAGCTAACTCCCACCGTTTTGTAAAAGAAACGCCATCACTGTTTCCTTGCTAGCATATTTCTCCCCACAGAATCATCATTCTTTCATGTTGCCACACAGGTATGGAAAAGCCCTCTGTTGAGCATCTGTAAAAAGTTTCCTGAAATCACTTCGGCTGTATAAAGAACATTTCATAAAAGCATGATCAGGCATGAAAAAGTCATCACAATCATGTGTTCCTTTAGGGCTAAGAGCTCTTCATTAGATCCCACTTTGATTAGATCTGGTAAAATAACTTACTATTTTTTTTTACCACATCCTCCAGAGCCTAATTTTTGCTATCATTCTAAAATTGTAGCTTAATGTAACAGAAAGTATTACATGAACTTAGCTATAAATATCACTATTTGTCTCCTATAATAGTCACAATGAAAAACTGGAAATGCAACTGTAACATACTTAGAATATAGTGCTGGAAAGTAATATATTTTGTAGGAGTGTCTTCTGTCTTTTGTAGTCTTCTTATGGCTGAGTAAGGATGTATTGAGAGCTGCATTCCGCATTATGAAAGTTTTGTAATTCCAAAGATTTTGACTGAATGTAGAATTACATTTAGAAAGATGTGCTCTGAAGCCAACCTTGTCATTTAAACACCCTGCGTGTCCTTAGGAACATGGCTGATTGTTGTCTTGGAAACAAAGACTGCTCTCTAGTGTGATCATTTCAAGGGATTCAGTCAATTTGAAGTCAAATTTCCAATTGCTAATTTTATACCTGGTGCAGGTGCAAAAGTTCTTAAGATCAGAACAGAAACTGCTTGCAATGCTCTTCTCAGACAACAGTATGCCTCTGGGGTTTTTTTTGCACTGCCCTTGGTGAACCACATCGTTCTTGTGTAACACTGCAGGAAACTCAATTTTATACTGTCCTTCAGTGTAAGACAGTGATTATGATAATGGAGGAAACAATACAAAAAGTGAAAATAGAAAGACTTTAAGGCATAAACAAAGAAACAAGCAGATAGGAATTACTTTGGTCCTACTGATCTTCCAACTGATTTAAGATATGTATAAAAAAAATAAACCGAGTAACATGCTCAACCACCATATGCTCTATTTTTATGCACTGATTTTCAAAATATGCATTTATGTTTAGACAAAGTATTTGTAAAATTGAGGACTATCAGATAAAAAGACATTTCCATTCATCCATTTCAGTCAAGCCATACTATTTAATAATGCTTAATAAAAGACATTAATAGACACTACCAAGCAAGATCTTTGATAAGGATGATAGATTTCCCTGAAGCTCAAATTCAGCCTTGTGTTAATGGGCCTCATTACTCACCCTTAAGTAAATTATGACATATCTTTGTCCCAGATTTTGTCAAACTAAAAGCGCTTTTATTTTCACACAGGATTCACACTATGGACCAAGTTCTTAGCTGGTGCCTATTCACAAAGATATTCACACTTTAACCTAAGGGAGACTTGTCTTGAGATGCTCGGTATATAGTTAATGGAAGGGTAGGTTCCTTCATAGATTGCTTATAACTCAACGTTAGGTTCCTTTTCTGAATTACCTTCCAGAGGAACCTCTTTTTCTGCTTTTCTTCCAGGAACAGGGGAGACTAGCATATCTAAAGCGAATTCTCCCAGTATGTCTATAAAATTATTTGCACTGACTGTATCAGCTATGATAACACAATGCTACTACTACACAAACACTTCCAGTTGGTTATAGTTTTATGCTGTCAAAATATTTTATCTTACTCACATGCACAGGGCTCTAACTTCCATTCCCTGACTTCAACGATTTAAGGTGTACAGCAACTATGTGTACATGTGGCTATATTGAGCATTAGGATTGTCCTTAGACAGTACAGAAATGTCCTTTAAGTAGCTAGTTTGTCAAGTGTATAAAGGCGTACAAAGTTTATCCAGGAGCATGCATCTTTTCAACACACTAAAAATGTCAAACTCACTGCATTTGTGTAATGATGCTTTTCTTATTTCAATTGAGCCATGTCTGGAAAATAACATTATCTTGCATTGCTTACAGATTCACAATGTTATGGTAATCTTTTTTTTTCAGCTGAGTAGTTAAAAAGCACAATCACAGCGCATTCATTCATCAATCCAGCCTTCCAAAACTGGTTTCCACTCAGCTGTAAAAGAATCACTGTTTTGACCTTCTTAAATCTGCATTCTTTATTCCCAGTTAGTGAAATTAAACCAACCTCTACTCCAATATTCCAGGGTTTAATATATCTAAAAATTTCTCATGACCAGCCTAGCCTTTCTAATCAAGCTGTAGTACTTTTATCTCAAAAAATTCATGATAGTGAAAGTTATTTTACAAAAGGAAGAACAGCTCATGCAGATAAAACTGTATTTCCACAAAAGCATATGCAGTATCAAGGCCATAAGCTATTTTTCCCCAGAGGGAAAAACTTAAAAAATAAATAAATAGTAAATGTGGTATCAAGGAGCTACAGAATGATTCAGTATCACAATTACTATTAAGCGTGTCGCTGACAAGCTGATTCAGAATTACCAAGAAACAGTTATAAAGGACATATGGCTATGTACAGACCCATATGCATGTGCAGATGTGTAAGGATGCGTATACATGCACAGGAGTTAGTGTATTGGGAAAATAAAAATGTACTTCAAACAGAAACAAGAGAATTCACAGTTAATGTACATTTCAGCATGATGATGAATGCAGGAATTGCTCATTATTTTTTCTCCAATGAAGAGAATGAAGTTCCTTGATTTTGGTATCGATGTGAAATGAAAAATCAAACAAAGGAACATCTTCCAAGTGTGCCATGTGCAACTACCTTTCCTGTCACTCCTCCATCTCCCTCAACTTTCAGATGTCAGCATCCAATTTTGTTTGCACCACGCTTTCTTTCCAAACCAGCACATTCTGTTATCACTGAAATTAAGGCCGTCGAGAACTGAGTATTTTGACTGTTATAACCAAAATGTGTGTACAATGAGGGTAAATTAAAGGCAATTTTTTTCTCCCTTAGTTCTTTGTGTCCTAGTAAAATCAATGTAAACAAACTGCCTAGTGGAGCAAGACTGGCATGCACACTTAAACAATTTTTTTTTTTTAGCTCATTTCTTTCCCTGAATTAATTCTATTGTCACTGTGCATAGAGCTGTGGAACACTCATAGTGGCAAAGAAATGGATGTTTTCAAAATACTCACTGTACAGGGACTTGAAAATGCCTAACAACTGATTACAGACCAGGGTGAACTGCAACAGGACAATGAGTACATTTATTAAATCAGGTTGGTGAAAGTCAATGAAGTAAGAAAACAGGTTGCAGCAATTTCTGCCAAATGTTTCTTCATACAGTTAACGGAAACCTGCGGCAGACTGAAACAGTAAAAAGCTTTTCACAGGTTAGTGATTAACATTAGACTGCCAACAGACAGAATTTCCTCCATTTTACTTAGTAAGTCAGTCTACAGAAAATTTTGTTCTTTGTTTCATGGAGAAGGTTTCGTGGAGAAGGTGAGCTGAACTGCTTCTCACTCTGGCAATGAATCATATTAACCCTTCTGTTAACACATCTGATGAGCAATGCTGGATATGAACACGGATCCTGTCTGCATTTCTGTGAAGCAGCATCAGCAAAAGAATTAAATAGCTTATAGACCGGACTTACATATTAGCAGAGTACCAGTACAATCTGCATCACAGTTATGGAGCATTAGGCATACCCTTTATTCCTCAACATTTTCAAGACCAGTTTGATTACAGGATGCAACATCCAAGACATGACTCTAATAAAAAACATGTTCACTTTAGTTAGATGTTTGTCAGGTAGAGAGGATTCAGCTTAATGGTGAATATTCCAGCTCCAAAGCAAAATGTTTCTGGACAGAGTGGAACTGACACTTGCTCCTGGTTTGTCTGGACAATGACTTCATAATGCTCTGTCAGCACTTGGTCTCTGGAACCCATGGAGAGGATGTGTCATCTGTGTTCCAGAATATCTGGATGAAACAAACTCCTTGCAAAGACCCCATGCCAACAGTGTGAAGGTATTCTGCCATCTCCCCCAACTCTGAGCGAGTTTTTGAGAGAAGACTGAGGGATGAAAAAAGACTTCATTTTCAAAAAGCTGAATTCAATTTTTCCAGTATGTTAAGAGAACATCTTGTAGAGCTGTCATCTCTTACCTGTTACAGTTACTAAATACAGTAATTTCAACCACTTAACCTGCAACATAAATTAAATCTGGCACACTGTCAAGAAGATGCTGCAGCTATCTGACTGAAGCGTGAAGAGTCAAGCTCTTCCAGCTACCAGTAAAAATCTGCTTCAGAGGGTGGAAAAGGTTCATCATCATCAGACACCTTTTGGTCTTGATCTTAAACTGTGACAGATTAAAGATGCCTCAGCAGATATTCCTCCACCATTTTTTTTGTCCCTCTGGAGAAATATGTACCCTTCTATTTGCAGGAGAGCTGCAGTTTCATCTACAGAAGATTCTACTAGCAGTATCAAAAAAGCTAGCAAAAGCTGAGCTGCAATTCTCTTTTCCAAATGCAATGAAATGCTTATTAGGACGGCATATAAACAGTAGCAGGTTCTCCCTGCTGGGCCAAAAAAAACCCCACCATTTCACAGCATTGAAACATATTCCACTGCAATACAAGTTTTTGTATGTCATCTGCTCTTTTAAAGTGATACTGAGTCAAAATAAAATTCAACTTGGTTTTTGTGGACATTTGATTTTGTTCTTCTTGCAAATCATTATATTACTTTAGAATATACTTGGATATGTATAACATGCTTCCAGTGCTGTAGGAATAATGTAGATGCCCCTTTTCCAAGCGTGCCATCTGTGATTTTTGAGCTGGTTTCAGGTGGGTGCTGGTTAGTTTTGGAAGAGCAGCAGGTGACCTAGAGCGCTGGGAAGCACTTACACAATGTGCTTACACACCTTACGTAACTCTTGCACATTGCGACAGCCAAACCATCTCCCAGATGTTTGACTATCTGACAGCTGTTCACCTCACTCTCTCTCACTATCTGGCTTTTGAGGAGATCATTTAAAAACTGCTAGTGATCCTTCCTCATTCCCTGCGCTCCCTAGATTACAGACACTAATGGCATCACACCAGCTACCAGCAGAAACAGATGAGGCCTCTGTTTTTTGGATATTTTCACATATATCCCCTGCCAGTAAACATAACTTTAGAAAAATCACACTGTGCACACACTACAGCCACTGTTTCACAGCAGGAGAAACCCCTGTTTTTACAAATGTTTCTCCTCAGTCCTCTATAATCCAATCCTTAGCCGAATGGATGGCAAATACCAGCTGAGGGCATTTGCTGATGAGAAAGGGAAAGGAAATTTGTTGTGTGCTACTCATTTATTTAATAAAGCTACAACTTTGGAAAATATCTTGTGGAAAAAAAAACATTTCTATCAATTGCATTGTTCTTCTTGACTGATATCAATGCAAAAGCCAAGACCTTTTGCTCTTAAGAATATTAGGTCTATTTGCCTTTTCTAGGATAGTTACAAAGTACATAATGCCTTTTTTCTTTTTAGACTATGTTTGCTTCTAATTATTTGTGGCTTGCAAGCAACAGCATTTGTAAAATATAGTTTAAATGTAAATGACTTGAACATTTCGGTCAACAAAGATTAAAGATTTTAACCCCTAGCACACTGTTGTAATGGAGCACCCTCATTTTGCACCAGTATTATTATATTGACACTGGCAGAATACAAAAAACATGGGTAATATTCTAAGTGTAATTCAACTAGCATTCTTCTTCAGTGCCAGCTCTAAGAAACACTAACTTGTTCTTGCTGTTGAAGTGGGAACCTTAATTGGAAGATATCCTCTCTTTAACATTACCAAGAAAAATACAACACAGAATTCGAATTTTGAAAGTAGCGTTTAGCAGTAGCATGCCTAGAAACACCCAGAGGATACAAGATAATGTGACCTAAAAAAGATAAGAGGCTTTGGGCATTAAAGCAGACTCAAATGTTTATCTTAGTGCAACAGTTTTGCCCTAAAAGCTCCTCATTATGCTGAAGGGTTGCTGGAAAACATTATGCACACAATGCACGAGGACTGTAACTTTTAAATGCATCTACTCCAAGGAAAGCAGCTGCCTATATTCAACTGAAATTAAAAAAAAAAAAACACGTCTGTTGTGACTATAAAGATGTCTTTAAGAAAATAAATAAAGGCATACAGCAGTTACAAAGGAAAAATGTAACCCAACTGTTAGGCAGAAAGGAGGAGCTGCAGAAACCTAGCCATGCATTACAGTTCTAGTGCCACCCAGAATTCCCCTAAGCAAAGTACCCCGCCTTGAAACACAGGGCATCCCAAACAGCAGAAAAGATTAAACCTCTTAGTATTTCTGAGCACTTCTGTCATGAAACAAATGCTTGACACTTTACACATAAATGCCTCTGGTAAGAAAGCCAGCATCACCCATTACAAATGGAGTGTTTACTTTAGATTTATATTTATACTTATATAAACCTATTCCTCATCAATGCAGTATCTCCTTCTTCTATAAAGTTAACTAAATTTGGAAGATGGACTTTTAAGTGTCTCAGTCTCAGGTGCTAGAAATAACCTTAGCTATTTTAAGAAACTAAACAATGTCACTTGCTATGTTGCAGTATAACCACCCGGCATACTTCAAACACACACAGGCCATAAGATCAACCACTGCCAACTCTTGCATAGCTCATCTAATGACAACTACAAACTGACAGCTACCAGACTTCTCAGGTTTTGGCAGATTAAATAATTTTCCATGAGAAAAGGACAGGATACTACACTCAGCGGCTAATATCTCTGCTATAGTGTCAAGGAACAGATTAGGTAAATTGGTTCATGTGCCATTCCTCAGTGGAAGACCAGAAACTACAAGAACCTTGCCAACTTGAATTTTTCCAAATTTGGTAATCAGTTTGGCTTTCACTGTGTTAGCAAAATGGTAACTTGGCCTCCAAGAAAGAAGACTCTGCACCAACTCCCATTATATACATGTATATATACAGAGTTAAAAAAGAAGTCAGCTAAAAGCCATAAAGCACATAATTTGATTATACTAATTTTCTTCAAGCAAATCTGCAAGCATCATTAACAAGCTAGAAACAAATCAGGACATCATGTTTTCCACAAAGCCACTGTTGTAAAACAAAATTATGGAATCTCAAACTCAGTTCCATGACAGTTCAGCCGAATACCTCCTCCAATGTGTAAAAGATAAAGACTTTCCACTAAAACCTGGTTAGAATATATTAAGATATCTGAAAATTATTAACCCATGTTCTTAGCACCAAGAATAACGAGCTGTAGCACTTCTTGACGAAGGACACTGTAGACCCTAAAGCTAAAGATGGTTAAAAGGGAGACAGAACATCACTATGGAATAGAAAATCACTGGAAATTACTAAACACAAAGAAACTGAATCTGGTTTAGAAAAATCAGAGCTAAAAATGACTGGAAAGTAAGAGAGCTTTAGCAGGAAGCACAGTACCTAGTTGCCATGCTTTCCTGCTTTTTCCCAGACATCTGATTGTGGCTGCTATTAGAGGTGGCATACCACCTTTGATAAAAGATTGTTTTGTTCCTGATATACTCTATTTCTAATCTGGACCAACATTCACCTATTTTCACAGATACAAAACTGTGTCTCCTCTATGTAACATCTAATTTAAGCCACTGGGCCACAATTACATTTTTATCAAGAAGGTTAAAAGGTCTCCCACTCTCCTTCCATGCACTAGTAAATACATACCTACACGACAAGGCATCTTTCAGCCCTTTTCTTGACAAGCTAAATAAGACTATTGTAAGACTATAAATTAGACTCAATTTGTCTTATGAGACTCACGTCAGTAAATAATCTCCCCTATATTATGGTAACAAAGGTTACAAACTGCTGGTGCACATAACTCAAGGGATCATTTGTACCTGTATTAAAAAGAACTGCTGATACTGGGACAAACCACTTACAAATGTGCCTCTGGTAGGTACATATTCCTTCCCACACACATCTTTCATGTGTATTAGCCAGAAAACCTACCAGAGCTTAACCACTGCAGACCTGCCATATTCAGTTTCTGCATTGTTGGCATGGTATCAAAGCTCCTGATTTCCTCATCTTTTATATCAGATAAAGAAAGACCAAAACCAAGTTCCTTTGGAAATACAAGTGCTACCAGTCCCTCCTAAGGAAGTTAGCAGGTTGCTCTGATGGAGCATATACATGAAAGGGAGAGAAAACAATTTAAAACTTCTTTCTGACTGATACCCCATGCCTGCTTCTAGCTGACTTAACACAAGGTCATGGTTCTGGTGTATGATCTGGCATGGAGAGAATATAAGACTCAGTATTCCTTCCCCTTTACATGTTCCTTTCTCAAACACTGGACATCCTACCATGCTCTGTTAAGGGATAAAAGCTTCGGCAGTCCCTCGTCATTTATCAGTTTCATTTCAATCCAGAGGCACCCATCACTGAACAATATATTTCAACCATGGTTGCACAATAATTAGTGAAAATATTACTTTCCTCATTTAGAATATCAATGAAATACATAGAGTAAATTTTTCTGGCGCTGTCCTGCCACACATGTATATTCAATTTGGAGTTAGAGGGCTTACGTCTCTGCTAGTGACAGAGGTAGGTCTTTTTGTTGTTACATATGCATAGAATGTTTTCACAAAGAGAAGACTCACACAGTTCAGTGTGTCCCAGAAACCAAAGAATTAATTTTGATTATTTTCACCTTCCAAAGCAAATAGGAGGAAAACCCACAAACCTGACAGTGTCAATCTGGAAGAAGCATTTATCTTAAAAATATGACCTTTTCTAGTCCACAAGAAGCTTTAGCTATATCAGCTTGGCCAACATGGGGGTTCTGGGCTGGATGACCTCTAACCAAATTCTAACCAACCACAAACTCTTAGAGGTCATGTTTAAATGTAGTCTAGATATCAATCTGGATATTGGTAAAGGGCAAAATTATTTAAGATATTATAGCAAAGATGTTTTACATATAGCAAGTCTTAGAGAATGGGTGTTAACACAGAACACATATTTGCTAATTATTTATGAACAAGTGGCTGGTGAGTGTTCTGATACAATACAGATCCTTATGTCAGACATGACTGATTTTCAGCTAACACAGATGATCATACGTAGGGTTTGTAGAAGCCTTCTAACGCACTGGAGTTAAAACAAATAAACCCACCTTTGTTGGACCAAGCTGTTTCACATCTACATCCTTCACTTGATAGGTTCTCCCCAAAATGAATTTTATTACATTCAAATTTGTGAATTATCACAAATTTTGAGAAGCAGCAAGAGAGATCAAGTGGACAAAACTAAACTGCCAAATAAAATGCATAAATTACAAGAATGTAAATGAAACATGAATTGATAATCTGTTCTTAAAATTATGAGTGGCACAAAAACCCCAAATGCTGCCATATGTTGCTCAGCTTGTGGGACCTCAGTGACTCCTAGGGGACACTAATTTGACTTAGAGTCAATCACAGTGCCTGCCAGGCAGGTGCCCTCAGTAACACTTCAGGAGCCAGGAGGCATTCAAAGCCTGAAATCTCCTGCAATGCAGTCTTTTTCTGTCTAGCTTTAGAAAAGAAAGAGCATCAATTCCACCTATCCTTAGCTACAGCTAGATGAGAGGATGCAGAACAGTGGCTGCAGAGCCAACTGCACGAATTGTCACTGCTTGTGTGACAGGGATCCAAGCCATGAAGGATAGGGTCATCCCAGTCTGTGATGGTCAAGGGAATGGTCTCTGCAATAAAAGATGCCTTATCAGACTGAATCTCAAGTTATAGTTGCAGCAGAAAGCATCAGAAAAGATGGTACTGGGAGTGAATTCAGTAGGGGATGGATGAAATTGTCTAGAGAATGTTTCCTCTCTTAACTCTGCAACACAGTCTTTGACTGTACTGAGGGATTTTGCTGTCTCTTGTGAATTAAGTGAAAATGTTCTGTACCCTTGTATACACTGGTGACACTCTCTACAACTGGTTTATTTGTACATATTTGTAATAGTAAAAAAGCTGTGGCCTATCCATTAAAATACTTCACCTTTTAAACTTTTATGTTCAGGTAAACACCACAAAATGAAAAATAGGAAAAATAATACAAAATGAACATAGTAAGTGCTAATTTCTGTCTTGTCTTGAAAATCATCCCTCTCAATATGTTTTCAACTACATAAACTCTTTAGATGCTGGGGAAGGTACAGAATTAGACACCTGAAAGTGCAAAAAAGCAATGGTCCATGATGAAAGCCTGAAAAATATCTGCATACCCTAGCATAAAAAAACGCATGTGCTACTGTCCTGGGTTCAGCAGTAGCAGTCATTTTTCTCCTTCTTAGTAGCTGGTGCAGGGCTGTGGTTTTGACTTTCAGCCTGGGAACAACATTTATAACACCAATGTTGCTAAGTAATGTTTACCCTGACCAAGGACTTTCTAAGTCTCATGCTCTGCCAGGAAGGAGGGGAAGCTGGGAGGAAGCAGAGACAGGACACCTGACCCAAACTGACCAAAGAGGTATTCTATGCCACAGTACATCACGCCCAGTATATAAACTGGGGGCAGTTACCCAGAAGGGCCAGATTGCTGCTCAGATTGGGGTGGGTATTGGTCAGCAGGTGGTGAGCAGCTGTATTTTCTTCCCTTGTCATTCCCTTTATCATTATTATTCTGGATGGTAGCAGCAGTGGTTTTGTGTTATACCTTAGTTACTGGCCTGTGCTTATCACAACCCGTGGGAGTTGCATTCTGTCCATTCTCCTCCCCATCCCTTCAGGAGTGGGAGGAGAAGAAGTGGGGGAAGTGAGCGAGGAGCTGCATGGTTCTGAGTTACCGGCTGGGCTTAAACCACAACAGCTACTTATACCATATAGATAACATATTAAATTATTTATGGACAATGTGCAATTCAAACAAAATTTACACATATACACCACTTATTTTTCATGTTATTCAGACAAGCAATTATATCTCATTTCAGAACAAGACCTATCAATCCAATATAGCAAGGATTTGCTTATTTGGCATGTGCCTTACCTACCTCACTGAAATGGCAGATATATATAGAATCATAGAATAGTTTGGGTTGGAAAGAACCTTAAGATCATTTAGTTCCAATCACCCTGCTTCACACTCGACCATAGCACCCAAGGCTCTGTCCAATCTGGCTTTGAACACTGCCAGGGATGGAGTATTTACCACTTCTCTGGGCAACCTGTTCCAGTGCCTCACCATGTTCACAGTAAAGAGCTTCATGCTTATATCTAACCTGAACTTCCCCTGTTTATGTTTAAACCTATTATCCCTTGTCCTGTCACTACAGCCCCTGATGAAGAGTCCCTCTCTGGCATCCAACACAAGAGTGCTATTTCTCATACAACAAAAAGCATGAGTATTCAAGGCAGTACAAGTAGGCAGAGAGATTTTTTTCAAGTTCAAAATTAATAAAACGCCAGTGGCTGGGTAGGTAACATATCATGTTGGATACTTGCTCTTAGAATCACCATGATCAGGCTGCACAGCATGTGCAAAGACTCGGTCATGGTGCAAGTGTCGTCCCTAGCAATCCACGGACTTGAACCCACTTTTACATTTTTGTGTCTGTTTCAGGGATTCCGTGGGTTCCTTCTTTTTGATCTTCAGTTACTCTCAGAAAGAGTTCTCCCTGTAGACAGGATAGGCAGGATGACAGAGGTTTGGGGGGGAGGGCTTATTGTTCTCATTGGGATCTTTTGAGGTGGCATAGGGAAAAGGATATTTAAAATGTGACAGGCATGTAGGAGTCCACAGCTGCTTGCAACAAATACTACCTTTCCATCAGCAAGTTCTATTCTGTTCTCTAAAGAAAATTTCATTATCAGATCATGGTGTGTAATCTTTTAGGATTCTTTTCTTCTGAAGGAATTTTAATGAGACAGATTTCATTTTTTCTCTTGCTGTAGTCCTTCACCTTTCAGTAACAGGTGCAACCATTATTCAGAAGTCTGTAACTACAGACATATGAACATCCTGTTGAAAGCTGCTTACAAGAATTCTTGAAATCAAATCTCACTGTGTACTTTACTCTCATTTGTATGGGAAATGGAATAGCCCTTTTCCTTGTATTCAAACAAGTTCACTTATAATTGGAATCCCCTCTGGGTTCTAAAGCTATGAAAATCTGAGGTAGCTGCAGTATTCCTACAGTAGGAACAATTTTAACCTAGTTTTTATCCTGTCCCCTTACTCCATGCTTCCTTGTTGAAATGATACCTTGTCAGTGATCTGAGACATCAAGGCAAAAGGAGAGGACTGATCAATATTCATTCTGTCACCAAGCTTTAGGTCAGGATTTGAGAAAGGTAGCACAGGTTGTCTTTCCAGAGAGACTCAGCTGTTACATTTTAACTCAGCTGTTGTCATTTTAACCTTGGCAATAGTCACAGAGGATAAATGGACTGTTGGAAAAGAAAATTACACCTGCTGGGAAGCTGGTGCACTGTTTGTTTCCAGTCCCATTAAGAGCATGCAAAAGTATCAGCTACCATCACATTATACTCGTATCTATTTAGAAGTTTACATTTATACTATTAGCTATCAAGGGTCCTACATTTAAAAGTTTTAACTTCTCCGTAAACCAGGCAGACTTGGTGTCATCTCACCTTCAGCTGAATAGTCACAAAAATCTTCTTCCCAAATTAATGGGCTTTTGATTTTATTTTTTTTCTTACAGGATCATCATTTGTTCTGATTTTGCTAACACTTTAATATTCAAAGTCTTTTTCAGAAACATACTTTCAAGAAAGGTCCAGCATTAAAGGAATTCATTTTTAAAATATACTGACAAAACTATGTTCGAACACAATCTGTTCTTCTATGACAGGGTGCAAGTCCTTCTACGCTTAAAAACCACATTATGAAAATATAATGAATCTAACTCGCATTATATCCCTGCTGCTACCAAACACATGCAAATGTTACAGTGACATGTCTGAAAGCATTCTGACTATTCACTAGGGAAAACACTGCATTTGCAAAGGTGAATTAAGCAGGTTTGGACTCTTACAAAACAAAACAAAAACCTACAGCAATCAACAATGATTAGTAATGGTTCTATTTTAACATCACTCATGATACATGTCTGATTACACAAACCAGTGGAGACTATCAGAAAAAGTGCTGCCACACAATTTTTTCTTTTTTGGGGGGTGGGGGTGGGAGAAGAAGAGAAAGGGGGGAGAGGAAGTTTTTGACAAAAATACATTTTTCTTTTCGAAGGAATATTATTTTTAAGGGGCTTTTGGTGGTTTGTTTTTATTTTTGTTTGGGTTTTTCTTTGTCAAAACATAAAGCAAGTGTTTTATTTCATCTCAGTCTGTTTTAACCTAAACTCAGTGTCTGAGCTCAAGTTTCACCAGTCTTTTGTATGGGTTGTTTAGCAAATCTTTGATTATTTGAATGAAATTATTTCAGCTACTTGCCTTTCCTGCAGTCTGACTGCAGCCTTGTATTTGCTCAGCACTGCCAGCTGGGAGCCAACAGGGAGCAACCTTCTGCTTTTATTATCACTGCTTTGAGGGTAGTCCTGAAGCTAAAGGTAGCTCTTTTCTGAGCCCTCTACTACTGGTGTTTATGGCACTGAATGAGGCAGAAATCCACTAAATTTGCTTCAGCCTCACAAAAACTGTTTTCAGTTCCCATTTCACAAGATAATTATGCAGGATGTTAAGAACCAATGACTCTTGCTCTCCCAATGTTAAATGGTTGTGGGTTTTATTTTGTTTTTTTTTAAAAAAAAAAGATGCTGTCCTCTTCCTTCCCCCACCAAAAAAGGGAAATTTCTAAGGCTCACTGGCAGTTCAAGCAGCTGTGGTGGCTCATCATACCCAGAATCATATTCCAAACTACACGTCAGTGTTAGTAAACAGGAAAATCTCTGTAAGAACATCATCTTGAGGTATAAGGAGCAAGCATGAATGTCACCCAGTGCAGAAGACCCTTAAGTTAGCAGTATCTGTTTTGCACTGAGCTACAGAAAGCTGTTCTCATAGAAGCTAAGCACCAGATGGGCCAGCACTCTCAAGTTTAGTGAACTCCTTCTGGAAAGGATGTGATCAGTAATAGTGGGTACTGCTTATGGGGAAATGGCAAAGTATAGCCATTGCAGTCAGAAAACTTCAAAATCGTTCGAGCTGCTGCCATGCAGTGAATTGCAATGTTAAAGCACTGAAATTACTTGAAGCGGAATGTTTTTGCTGGAGAGAACAGCAACTTTTACATGCCAGGATACCTGCAGAAAGAGGTTAAACTTTCCATATGACTACACTTGGACAAATAGACATTGGCTTCCTTCTGTCACTATCTTGTCATGCCATGCCTTTTGAAAAGAAGCTGAGCAACATACTATCATGTTTTGAAGAAGCTTTTAATCAATGAAGATGATGCACAGATCAGTCTTCTTGCATTTTATGGAGAGGGAACTGAGACACGTAAGACCTGTCTTCAGGAAATGGATGACACTGCTAGCGAAATCCTCATGAATGTTACACCTATCTTTGCTTTGGAAAACTTCTTATTCTGCTGGAAATCATTAAGAAGGAGCACTATTGACTTAGAAACACTTAGATTTCATGCTAAAGCAATTAAAGCAATTGTTTATGGATATTCAGACTATACCACAGCCACCAAGCAATTGTATGTAGATGGTACACCCACCATGAGAGATACTGTATGAAAGAGCAAAAGGTGTTTTTCCACTTGACCCAGACTGAATGACGTTGCTTTATCTTACTTTTAAGATGTCAGAGAGGATAAAGGAGGACTATTTTCATGGCTGATGTTCAATAGGCTTGACCCTTTTTATTACTGGCAGTTTAGAAAGGATGATAACTGTCAATTCGTTGCTGGGCCCCTCGCCCATGAGCATATTATTTATCTGGAGTCTTCTTCTGGTGGAACACGAGCATTTTTACGACAGAGCTAATACTGATGCTGTCTAGGTGTTGCACTTTGTGAAAAGTTAAGTCATTCCCCACTGTTTAAAACCTTATTTTTCCCTGAAAAACAGCTACTAGCTATGCATCACGCTGGAGTTGCTATTCTCTGTATTTCACGCACAGAAAATAACTGCATGAAGAATTATTTTATCCCTATTTGTCTCTCATTTGCTTTGCCTGGGTCTAGTTTCAGAGACAAAAAAAAAAAAAAAGGCATGAATTTGATGTTTGTTGAAGGTAATACTGGGAAGATCTCTTAATACCTGAAAACATGACTGTAATTTAGTCCACAAAATGCAAGTTGTGCTACTTAATCTGTGGTTGCCTTGTGTTTCTAGAACTTAGACCTTTTACAAGCATAGACTGCTGACCCATCTCCAACCACAAGGGCCTTTTGTCTATTCATTAAGCTTTGATCTGTCCAGAAGCTAAAATGTTTATCAGTGTAGCTTTCACTGTCACTGCCCCAAAAATGCTAGATAGCTTTACAGCATTAGCCCTTGCCCATGCCTATGGTAATTCCTGAACCACTGAAAAATTAACTGTTTCCTTGCTGCTTTCAGGCACATTTCTACTTGGTCTCTCTTCCTTAAAATAAGAACTGGACCAAAGGGCAAGGCATGCTTCTGCACTTACAAGAAACAGATGCCACACGGCAGAGTACTGCAAAGAAGCAAAGGGAGTCTTGGGCACCTCACCCCACTTTATAGCTAGCTACTTCCCCAGAAGAATCATGTTGTTCACCAGAAAAGGGTCCATCACCCTAGTAGCAGACAGTACCAATTTCTAGTTGCCCAGCATCCAGGTGGCCAAGAACTGACAACACTTTCAGGAGTGTGAATTGAAATCACTCCTGCTCCTTTTTCAAAAATCCTGATCCATATTCTCTTTAGCCCTCTCTTACAGAGTTCATATTAATTTACTCCCTGCTCCCCTTCCTCCCAGATAGAGTCTACCCAGCCTCCTCTACCCCTGAAAGACATCAGGGGAAACATGAACAAAAGTCTATAGATGTAGCACATTCCCCAATTTGGATTCAGAAACATTAAAGCATTTTGTCTGGAGTTATGTCAACAAACATTTATTATGATACTTCAAGTGTATTGTAACAAAGTGTTTGCAAAACAGATCGAATTATTACGGCTCATTCAACAGTCCACTCCCTTTCAACAAACTATGTAAAGACATTATACAAAGAAATATTTCAGAACTTCCTAACAACTTTTCCTGAAGTTTGAGAACTTCAAAACAAGACTGTCATGCCAATATAAAATTATTTATTATTATTATGGCATTATTCACTATATTGAAAGTTTTAACAAGCTCTAATGGTGACTGTCCATCTCTATTAGGGAGCTGAGACATTGCATTCCTGTCCCTGGTTTAGCAGTAGCAGTCATTTTTTGGGTATCCCTGGGACCTGCCTACTGATTGTGATGGGGATCAGCATGTTGGCACACATACAGACTGTGTTTTACCCACCACCATTTTGTCTGATCTCAAAAGCTAAGCAGAGTCGGGTTTGGGCCTTGTCTGGGGTTAGACGACGATATAGGAGGACCAGGAGATTTCGCCCAAGGCTGGATAGTCATGAGCTGCAGGGTGTGTGGGACAGTATGGGCAAGTATCTAGTCCACTGGGCCTCTCCAGTGCTCTGGAAGTGCCAGAGATGGAAGGCAGCTGTATGGAGTCCCCAGCAACAAGCTGCAGAAACTGCTGAAGGGGACAGTGAATTATTTTGAGACTGGTGGGCCCATGAAACTTCAGGCCATGAGGGCAGAGATGCAACACAGAGATGGACTCATGATCGAGGGGTGGACTTAGCAATGGACACTATTGCCCGGGTGATTCACGAGTGTGAACCCTGCACACAGCCTCTCTTGCTCTGAAAGACTCTTACAAGAGATGGAGCCTGACATCATGGACCAAATGGACTCAGCAGCTTTACAGGGACTGCTCCATGCACTAAGACTGAGCATGACGTGAATGGTATGCAATAACGGGTGGATACTGTCCTGGGTTCAGCAGTAGCAGTCATTTTTCTCCTTCTTAGTAGCTGGTGCAGTGCTGTGTTTTGACTTTCAGCCTGGGAACAGAACAGATAGCACCGATGTTTTTAGTTACTGCTCAAATGTTTAGGCTGACCCAGGACTTTCTGAGCCTCATGCTCTACCAGGGAGGAGGGGAAGCTAGGAGGAAGCAGAGACAGGACACCTGACCCAAACTGACCAAAGAAATATTCCATACCACGTTATGCCCAGGATGTAACTGAGAGTTACCTGGAAGGGCTAGGACTGGGGGGTTGGATGAGGTATCGGTCGGTGCTTGGTCGGGCTGGGGTGGGGTTAGTTATTGGTCGGCGGGTGGTGAGGTGTTGTATTCTCTTCCCTTGTTATTTCCTTTATCATTATTATTACTGGTGGTAGCAGTAGTGATCTGTGTTATACCTTAGTTACTAAACTGCTCTTATCTCAACCCGTGGGAGTTGCATTATTTTCGATTCTTCTCTCTGTCCCTCTGGGAGTAGGGGGAGGGAAAGAAGGGGGGGAGTGAGTGAACGAGCTGCCTGATGGTTTTAAACCACAACAAAACCCTAAAATTAATAAAAATGTAAAGGTGTTCACACTGTCTAAAGTCAAGCATAATCAATACATCTGTGTATTAGGAGATTTTCTGCCCCTGCACTATATAAGGAGCCTAATAATCTGTTTTGGCATCTTGGAGGTTGACACATCCCAAGACAACAATACTCTAAAAGCTCATATGGTAAATACAACGGCATACATGTTTGGATAGCACCAAGAGAGAAATACAATGCATACTTGCATTAAGGTATATAAATCAGTTTCTCCATAATGTGATCTCGCAACACATTTGACCCAGACTTTTATGACTGTTTTTTTTTTTTTTTAATCAGTGGTTTTGGGGGATTTTGTTGCTGTTTTCTGCTTGAAAGCAAGATATACAGCATAAATTACCATGACTCTCAGTAACAAGAACTAGAAAATGTGCTTCTAAAACAAACGCTTCAGTATCTTTTTACAGTCAATGTATTAATTTTAAATGCTGATCTTTTTCACTCAAAAAAACTAAGGCACCAGAAAAAAAAAGCCCAATTCTCTACACATCTGTGGGATACATAGCACCATATCAACCAGAGGAAATCTAAAAAGATGATGGTAGACACTTGTGTATAAAGTACCTAACAAGGCACCTGAAAAACAGCCATGTTCTTCCTAGATCCTGTAGGAATTAGGAGAGAACTGCTAGACTCCTGGTTCTTCCAAAAATTCAGACTAACTTTTCACCACTGAATTAATGAAACAACCCTGAAAACTGGGTATCAGGCACATATTACTGTAGGGGATACACAGATGCAAGAATAGGAGATGAAGTGCTAACTGCTGACATGCACACTCATATTGAAAGAGACTCCATATATATTCCAGTTGGTACATTATAATCAAAGGTGACTATATTCACTTGAGCTTAAGGTTCCAGTGGATGACCTAGTTCTGCCTGTCTACAAACTGAAAACAGAGAATGAACAACTGAAACAGAAATGTAATCCTGCTCCTTTTATCTAAAAAATAAATGAGATCCACAACCAGCTCCTGGTAACTCCAAATCAACATCTAGAGAAAGGCAAAACAGAACTATGAGGCATTAGATTCAATTGTAATTTGGGTTTTGTTACGGCTGATTACAACAGAGAGTACTGACTTCACTAGCGATGTCCTAGTGTCACACAGAACTGGGGGGTTTTAACTATAAAAAGCAGTGTATTATTTACAGGCTCAGTTTGTCCAAAATGAAGAGCTCATTTTGTCACATGTAGCTATGGTAGATGTTTTATAAAGTAACCTCCCAGCCTACATAAAAACTGGTACAGAGGAGCTTACACATCTGCATGTGGAGCACACAAAGAGTATGTTCACGTGAAACCATGCATTACAGTGTAAAAATATCTGATCTAACAATAAATAGGTGCACCAGTCAATGCTGGTTTTGGGTGGTTTTTTTTCTGATATCTAAGCTATCTTAGAAATCCTATCTAGCATGGTACAGTCAGAAACTCCTAAAGAACGCTGCCATAGCAAAACCCGCTCCGTAGAATCTGTCTCCTACTGAAGCTAATTCCATATGATTCTTCATTTCTTCTGATCTCTACCAATTTCTATGGAATCATTTGTCAAAACAGAAATTTTCAGTAGAAAAATCTAGCTCCTTATTTTACTACATAGCTCTGGAATGCTTATTAAATAAAAAATATTTTATGTAAAATATACCTTACTTATGCAATAAAATATACTTATGCAATGAGACAATTGTATATGGAAAGGAAAATAAGGCAACATTACTATGCCCTCATACACATTTCGTTCTCAACACAATTATTTCAAACATCTTCAGCCTGTTTACAGTTTCTGCCTATATTAGAGCCAAGTTAACTGTTTATTTGTGATGATATCTCAGCAATGAAGGAAATCCAACAAACACCTCCAGGGGATGAAAGGAGGTTTCATAAGAGACCAATGTCCTTTAGAAGTGACAATATAAACAAAGTATGTTTGCACACACAGGGACAAAAGACATTACAAGTTGCTACATTACTAGCCATACCAGGAATTTCATGCTGTCTGAAAAGGAAGACCATTTTTCTGGCATTGGCTCACATAAACTGGTGGGTTGAAAGGACAGGTGAATCTATTAAAACTTCCAGCTCTCCGCTCCACTTCTTAGGCAGTGATGGGTTAATAGAAAATGAAGCAGTTACCTGAAATGCCACAGTTTACAACCCAATGTGTAGAAGCAAACCAGCACTGTTTTCTATTTATTTAATACCCTGCGCTGTACGCTGCTCCCAGTGACTCACCACCCCAGTTCTGATACCGGAAACTGTGGGGCAGAGGTGGAACAGCTTTAGCTAGCTAATCTTAATACAGTGTAACAGGAATTTCAAAACCCTGGGATTTACATATTTATCCACCTAAACCCAACACAGAATCTCCCTAGGTTATCTTTCCTTCAGGCCACCAATGCTTTCCACAGTTCTATACGTCAGTTGCTCTTACCTGTCGTTTGAGAGCCTCTAGAGATTCAAATTCCAATTTGGCTAGTTTTGTCTGGATATCTCTTGGTTTATCCGGAATTACAAACGTGATGGTAAACTTTATTGCCAATAGCACGTGCTGGAAAAAAAGTAAAAAGAAAAATATTGTTCTGTAGAGTTTGAAGCATAGAGAGAACAGCATAATACTCTTTCCAAATTTTAGTAGTAGAGGTATAAAAAATTACTTCTTATGGCATGTACAACACAGCATACTATAATCACATGAAACCTCAGCTACTCCATGTTTTTGCTATTACAGTCACTCATAATTTGAATTTAAGCACATGGTTTGGCTTATTTTCATAATGATTCTATTTTCACTTAATATATACATTTCTAATTTTATTTGTGATTCCAGATAAAATAATAGCTTTTAGAACATTTTACTTGTGCACAGAAGTGGAATTATGGCATCAAGCACATATAGTTTCATAGTAAAATAGTTTCACCGTAGAAATATGTATGTATATATATCCACATATGTAATTACATGCATGTAATCAGATGCAATTATAACAACATAGACATGCATACACATATACATGCACACACACATATACATTTGGCATGATATAAATGAAATAAGCATATTGTAAAAAATATGAACAAACACAGAATTTTTGCATTAGAGAAGTTACTGAAACCTAAAAGCTCTCCTAAGAAAGCCTCAGAAGAGGACAAAATAAAATCTGACCTTTAAAGAAGTGGCACACTCATGAACAGAAACCTTCCAGGAAACAGAGAAACAGTGCATGTGTAAGATGCGAAATTAGTCATAATTTATCACAAAAGATTAAAATCTTATTTAGCAGAAAACAAACATGAAGTTCTGTTGAGCCTAGTCACTGACCAGTCTTTAAATTTCACTTAAACATGCACCATTCCCCTCATCTCACCAAAACTAAGTGCCAAACTGACAAGTCACTGGTTTTATTTCTTCATTTATGTCAACTATAAGCATCATCTAAACAAGAGTCATTAAACGTTATTCTATCAAGGTCTAAGCGATCAGTATGCTGCATGTTTGCAGGAAGAACTTGCTCCTAGCTGAGAAAACCCTGATCAATACAAGGCAACATTTAAATATATGTGACTAACTTCAAGCACGTGCTTAAATTCTACTGACACAACAATACTCATAGACATGCTTCAACTTAGATTGCATGTCCAAGCTAATCCAAATTTTACTGATTTTTTAATAAAATGAAAAGGATCAGTGCTCCTTTCTGAAATATATTTGCTGGACTAAATGATCTAGATGCGCTTGGGCACATGAGTAACAACATAAAAAGACCAAAATCCCTGAGCTTCGGGAATTATGTGAGCAAGCAGGTAGCAAAAAAACTACAGACTTCACATGAGTGCTAATGAAACTCTAAATAAGCCCATTTCAATACATAAAAGTTACAGTAAGAAATCAGATAATAGTAATAAATAAGAGAACAACAAAAAAGAACCATACAGGTAACTATTTCTAAACATGTATTACAGAAAAATGGTTAGTAGGTCTAGGAAACAAACCATTAGTGCAATGAATAACACTTTGTTTGAAGAGGTCAAAGAAAGGCTGAAAGTTAATGCAACGCTAATACATCGTCAATGAAAACCTGAACACAGATTAAGAGGTTTATGATACAAATAGCATATGGGTCATATGACATCACTAAAAATTATTTCAACAGTAGAACATTCCCCCACTTACACAAATATTTTTTCCCCACTCAAGTTTCTGCTACTAAGGAACTTTTCTTGCAAAAAAAAATTATAGCAAAAAATGTTGGTTTATGCTAGAAATAGGTAAAAAACACCAGCTGAGTTATTAACTTCCCAAAAAGACTTTAAAGTAGCTCCAAATCCAAATAATTTCTAAGAAAATAAAGTAAAATCATTTAAGGGAAACATAATATTATGGAGAACAGAGACTGACTAGGTTTTTCTCATTTTTTATAGGGGTGAGAAAGGAATAGAAGAGACATCTAGGGCAGCCAGAAATAAACCCAACAAAAATGTGCAGTTAATCCTAGGAAACACTGGTTTTCTAAAATAGATTTAGAAGGGCAGTTTTCATGCTAACACCACACATAGCCTGTAAACACAAAGATACAGCCTTAAACACAAAGGCAGAACCTCCAATTTAAAAGCTTTCAAGCCAGACAGGATTTGAAAGTTCAGAGTACAGATGAGGAAAGTCACTGCCTTTGCTTGCCCTACAGTTATCCTCTTACACCGGTACCCACTATGGAGCACTAAAAATAAATGACTGGGTTAGGTACACCTTGGGTTTATCTCATGACTTTTAATGTTCTTTTCCATCTCATCAAAAAACAGCTTTATCAGTCATAAAGTGCTCAGAACTGTATGGGATGTCACTGTGCACACTGTGACCTGAAAACACACTGAACTTGACAGATTGCAAATTCAGTTCAATTCTACCTTTAACAGTGAACCTAAAAAGAAAAAAAAAGACGTAAGAGCAACAGCCTTCCTTGGACAACTTCTCCAGCTGTTTCTATTTGCAAATTAGGAGTAATATTAATGAAATTGGGAAGGTAGCTGGCAGAAGTGATGAATGTGGGTTATATGGTTCACAAAGCCTCTTAAAAAGAAAATCTACCTAATTTTGTTAACAGTTTACACCGCGTTTTGGAATTGCCATTTGACTAAGGAAATATAAGTAGTTATTCAAGAGAATCTGAAGGAAAAAGTAGGGAGATAAGTAGTTGTATTCATTAAAACATCCATATTCCACACTGATTTGCTTTAGTATAATTTCTGCGATCCGCAAAAAGGAGACATCTGCTTTCAAAAGTAGAAATGTCCTAAGAGTACAGTATAAATCACCAGAAGAGACAGCAAAATTCTCTTTCATAAAGCTACATTAACACTAGTATGTATGCATTCTAAAAAGAAAACATGGAACCTTATCCAAATTCGCAACAACTAGTGCAAATGTACTTGTCCAGTACTAGAATTTCTTCATAGAGCTGGGTTTTGTTCCTTGGAGTTTGTTTTTTTGGTTGTTTGGTTGAGGGCTTTTTTTTTTGAGGGGGGAGAGAGGGGTGGGTTACTTTGCTCTTTTTTTTTTGTTAAAACAGTTACAAACCCAACCACTATTTCTTACTGCAACTGTTAAAAAGCAGTGTTGTTTTCAAGAACATGCCCTTCACGATTACAAGAGGACTATTTCACTGTGAGAAAAACCCAGGATAACAGTCACACAAGCTGTAAGCGCTCCAATGCCAACAGCAAAGTTCCCTCCTATTCTGCAATCTGCCAAGTGGGCACAGACAGAAACAGCAATGAGTCTCCCCTCCTTGAAAAATGCAGTGCCATCAAGCAATTTGTGGTCTTTTGCCAGGTGCTTAGAGAGCCAGAACTATTCTGTTGTGCAAAGCCACCAACAAGAGTGGAAGCAGCGGCTGTGTTTTGCAGCAGTGGGTCCCCAACCTCATCTCTTCTAAAACAGAAAATGCAAATGAGGGTTAAATACATGGAATTCTGAGCAGCTAATTTGATTTCTATAGCAGTTGTTCTGCAGCAATTCCTGTAAAAATCTACTCAACTGAAAGAAAAAAAAACAAACAATGGTGTCGTGGTTTAAACCCAGTCAGGCAACTCGTTCACTCACACCCCCCTTCTTTCCCTCCCCCTACTCCTGGAGGGACGGAGAGGAGAATCAAAAAGAATGCAACTCCCACGGGTTGAGATAAGAACAGTTTAGTAACTAAGGTATAACACAGATCACTACTGCTACCACCAATGATAATAATGATAAAGGAAATAACAAGGGAAGAGAATACAACACCTCAGCACCAGCTGACCGATAACTCGGCCCCCAAGCCCAACCAAGCTCCGACCGACACCTCCTCCAACCCTGCAGTCTCACAGCCCTTCCGGCTAACTCCCAGTTACCTCCTGGGCATGATGTGCTGTGGTATGGAATACCTCTTTGGTCAGTTTGGGTCAGGTGTCCTGTCTCTGCTTCCTCCTGGCTTCCCCTCCTCCCTGGCAGAACATGAGGCTCACAAAGTCCTTGGCCAAACCAAAACATCTCTATCAGCTCTGTTCCCAGGCTGAAAGTCAAAACACTGCACTGCACCAGCTACCAAGAAGGAGAAACATGACTGCTACTGCTGAACCCAGGACAAATGGTAAAGATAGAAAAAAAAGAACATAAGCAGTAGCTGTGTTGCTGGTTAGCTGATAAAGTTACGTGCCAAACAGCTTGGAGTGACTTTAATAAAATTTGTATCAAAAGTAGAATCTAATATTTATAAAAACTTTCTATTAAAATCAGAAATCTGGACCTAATCCAGCCTAGAAACCAGTGCATCCTATGAAACGAGATGGCCACTGGTTACTCATTCTGCACAGGTAAGGAACCCAGCACAAAAGACAACACCTGAGAATGGCGCATTGCTTTGAACCTCTGTTCTCTACTGGTATATGCAAAATGCCTTTGCAAATGTAAATGAAAATATCACTGCAAGATTGCTGCTGTAAGAGCAGAAAGCAGGGAGATCTGACAGAACTGGCAGATGAAAGGCTAAGCCACTGTCCATCGTACCAGAGAAGTCATAGCAGTCTGGTGAAGTTCCCATTGACTGGAAAAGGGGAAACATAACCCCATTTTTAAAAAGGGGGAAAAGGAACTACAGGCCAGTCAGTCTCACCTCGGTGCTTGACAAGATCATGGAGCAGACCGAAACCATGTTAAGGCACATGGACAATAAGGAGGTGATTGGTGACAGCCAAATGGCTTCATTAAGGGAAAACCATGTCTGACAAATTTGGTGGCCTTCTACAGTGGGGTTACAGCACTGGTGGATAAGGGAAGAGTGCCTGACATCACCTGCCTGGACCTGTGCAAGGCTTTTGACACTGCCCTGCATGACATTCTTGTCCCTAAACTAGAGAGGCATGGATTTGATGGAAGGGCCACTTGGTGGATAAGGAACTGACTGGAGGGTCACATTCAAACAGTTGTGGTCATCAGCCTGATGTCCGAGTGGAGACCAGGTCCCTTCCAACTCAAACCATTCTACGATTCTATCATTAGATTTTTTCCTAGGGCCCCAGATCACAGTGTTGTGACATTAAACTAAAACTCCAAAACTGAAAAAAACCTCATCCAGTGGGGAGAGTTTCAGCCTGTCCCATTAAAATGCGGCTGAGACAGATGAAACTAAACAGAAGCTTATTACAAAATGTGTCAGAAAGCATAAGCAGAGACAGCATTATTGAACCCTTTTTTCCTCTTAGATGATGAATACATGTATACACACACATACACATACACAGAGAAACCCACAAAGGCTGTCCAAGGAAAATTGGTAGTGACATTTCTGACAGAACATGTTGCAGGTCATCAGAAGAGCAGATTGTCAGTTTCCTACTGACTGTACCAGCATGGCTGTGAAATCTAGCCCCGCTCAACAGAGTATTTAAGCTTACGTTTAGTTATAAGCATATCTATAAATGTATTTATGGTCAGCAAAAACATTTAAGCCCAGGCTTTTTAATATTTTTACATAAAAAAAAAATGGTCAGGTCATTTGCTAAATCTGGGTCTTAAAATAGCTGAATCACAGTTTTTTCTTCCTGGGAGCGGCAGGATGTGATATATACTAAATTCATCTGTCTGAAGAGATGAATGCCAGGTTGCAGACTCTCCTTACACTTATTTACACTTCTGAAATGGTTTTAATTAGTGCAAAAATCCTCGTCTGTACTTTTATTATGAATCCACTATAAAACCTCACAAATACAAACCTACACTATAAAAGATACCAGGCTTTAATATGCAGTTTTGAAGTATATTTCAACCATGAAAACAAGTATTAAGCTACAGCATGAGAACAGTGAATTGTTTTATTAGCAGCACTGGCCTCTAGCAGCACTGAGACACCCCTCTTTCCGGTTAAATTTTGGCTTTATGTCTCAAGACTATTGGTTTCTTTCAAAAGAAGTAAATTTATTCTAAATACTACAATTACTTTGCATACTACCACTATTGAAAAAAAAAAGCCTACTCCAGACCAGCACTCCTGAGCATAAGACTAGCACAGAAGACAACATGGAAGTTTTAAAAAAAAAATAAAAATAAATCTGTGTTCATGTTTCCAGAATGTAACTGCAAAAGCAACAGGTTAAGCAAAGCAAAAACTAAAGTAAACCACTGCAAATGCCATCTTCTGCCCTTACGTATTTCTGTACTCTCCTTCTGTTTTCAAAAGAGCTCTAAAAGACTGGTTGGAAGGCAAGCAAAGCAAGCCAGTCCTACTTCTGAGACTTAGTCCTCCTCTTGGAAAGCCTTAGAAAGCATTTAAACCAGCTACAACTTTACACATAAGTCATCAGGGACAATCTGTTAAATAAATATTCTACTAATGCACATGCTTACTTGAAAGAAGTTATCTGATAAAATGGCACAGTCATGACATTTTTCATCTAATGGCACCACTATACATTTTAGAAATTCAGTACTTTTTAAAAAACAAATTTTCTAATTATTTAAAGATTATTTCTTGCTAATGTTTAAACCACAGCTGTTATACATCATATTCAGTCCCTAATGAACTAAGTATTACCTGATTTATCAGTCTTTTTGAAAAGATTTAGATGCCCCACTGTTCTCCATAATTTTCCCCAACGATAAAAGATGTGAGGCAGCCTAGAAACCTATAGAAATTCTGTCACTAACTTATCTGATGCTACAAAAAAAAGCCACTGGTTCTTTATTTCTCATCATTTACATACCTCTTCCAGACTTCTTATAGGTTGTCTTACATGGGAATTTTTAAGTCTGCTTTCAGATAACTTTTTCAAGACTGAAGTATGGAAAAAAGAGGGGCAAGTGCTGGTAAGGTAGAGTGCTTTATTTACATACCGAACAACACTCTCCCCTCTCTTCAGGCAAATAGCCATTTCAGCAAATAGCAGGTTCTAGAAACACCCGCTGAAAGAAAAAACTGCAAATAAAAGAACTTCTGGTATCAATCTTGTACACAGACTTCTAACTGTGCAGCTTGGGGAAAAAAAAACAAACCCAACAGTTACCCTAATATTCTTGTTTTATAAACACAGCACATTCTGCGACCCAAAATATTTTATGATACAGTGCACTTGCAAAACTGTCTCTATAAAACCACAACGTACACAAATGAGTGTTTCAGAAATGTTACAAGACCTGATTTTTCTCACATTTGTTTCATCCTGTAGTCAGTTCAAAAGACATGAAAAAGCAGATAACCTTTGTTATCTGATATACCTCTGTATCTTTTGATAACCCTGAAATATTTTGGCACAACCTTTATGTCAATTTATGGCTAGAGTTTAATAGGAATGGGGATAAGAGTTGCCAAAAGCCAAATTAGCTAATACTGAATGTAATGAACAGCAGAGCTTAGCTCAATGCTCTGAAATAAATTTTAAGTGAAAATGGGAAAGAAGGATGCCCATGGAATGAAAATTGACAGTATGTCCTGGGTTCAGCAGTAGCAGTCATGTTTTCTCCACAGTATGATTAATACCAAGCCATATGAAGTGCCTCTTAGCTGATTGCTAACATTACATTTTGACAGGTATAGTTTATTGTCAAAATGTCCTTATGTTCCACATCAAGAAAGGAGAAAAAAAAGTTTGCTATTTTCTATTAATCTACAAAAAATATACTTCTTTCCACCTTTAAGTCATACATTTTTCTCTGTGAAAAAAAATGGAAGTATGCACATACTGTAACTGTGCTTCGTAAGGAATTCTATTCCATTTGTCAGGATTCAGAAATTCCTCCTTGGTTACAGGACTGGATGAACCTGGATTAGTAATGAGATACGAAGCATTGTTTCTGCCAGGGGTTTGAAATTATTCAAGTTTCAATTCAGTTCAGTGATAAACAGAAATCGTCACCTATTGTTGGCATCACCGACTTCAAGAATTCTTTGCTCCTGCCTCAACCAAACCGCATTTGTTTAGTCCAAGCAAAAGCGAACAGGTATAAAACTCCCAACTGAGTACTGCGGACTCAGCAAAGATATCAAAGTGTACACACACAAAAGTGAAACCACTACACCTTTATAATCCTTACAGATGGTCTTCCCAAAACTTCATGGTTCTTGAGATTGTGAGACATTAGACTTGTCAATCTCATATTCAGTTTATGCTAGCAAAAGGCAATGCGGCACCTATATTAGAATTTAAACTATTTTTTAACATTGAAATCAATGTTTCTGTCTGTCACCTTGACAGCAAGTAACGCAAAATGTAACTAGGGTTTAGTTTTAAAAATGACGTCTCAGCCAGTTAATCTTCAGAGATGATCTACACCTAAGTTTTTAACCTTTAAATGTGAATAACAAGTTTTCTGACTAGATGCATTACATTCCCAGATATCTGCTTATTTCTCTTTTGGCTTTACATACAACTGCCTTATTACGCTTCCAAAGCTGATTCACAAGAACATTACTCCTATTGAAAAATCTGTTCACCTCACAACACCATTATAAGAACTGTATCTGAATAAACACATTTTAAACAAAACATAATATTTCACCACACTGCAAATACATCCTCATTGAACGATTCAAAGTTTTAGTGGAATGCATAGCTTTTGTGTAAGTGGCACACGTCTGTTTGAAGCTGTAAGTAAATTCTGTAGGACCAGCACATTTTGTAATGTGGACCGAAAAGTGAACCATGCAACGGTAAATAATGAAAAGAATGCTGCAGCCATGAATCAACAGAGAAGAATAACAGTATTGCGATATATCACATCATAAACAGCAGATTAATTGTTGTCACTATTCCTGTGCAACTTTAATCAAAGCAAATTAATTGAAATGGGTACAATAAAACTAGCTAATCTGAGACAACTCTGTAGGGGAAACTAAATAAACAATTTTCATACTGGAAACTCATCACCTGCATTTTTCTTGTAAAAGCTAGAAGGATTTTTCACTAGAACTATGCAGACTTAAATAATCTTTTGCTTTTCAACAAAGGTCAGAAGAAAAGCTTTTCATTCAGCTGAAGTATTTTAATTAAACATTCCAGCAGGTGTTTGGATATGCTGCCAACTCCTGAAAAGCTTGCATAAAAACTGTATCTTTAAAAAAAAATAAAGACCTGCACATCCTCAAGTCCTCTTTGTCTGTCTTTTCTGTAAATGGTTATTCATAAAATTACATACAAATTTTCTCTGTTTTGGAACATCATTATCTGTCCTTGCTACAAAAGAGTTCTCCAAGAGAGCTCTTGGAAGCTAGCCATGCAATTCTCACATCAACTGTTACGGCCACAGCAGATCTCTGCAAGAGAGCACAGCCCAGAGTTTATCCTTGGCTGCTGACCTGCTTTAGCTTGCTGGTAACACACCTGGTCTGTTCAAGCTGACAAAAAGAGAATCTTTAACTTCACTTTTGAGACAAAATACTGCAGTAAATTCAGATTCCTTTTTAGGCCATAGGCATGTAATAGAGTTCAGCAATAACACACCTCCCAGCTTTAGCTCTCCATACACTCAGAGAAAAGCAGCCTATGAAAGGCTTCCAGAACTGCTTACATTCTTAAGGAATGCAAAACCCATTGAAAAGTGCAGACTCCAGAAGAGAGGTGGGAGGAAACAGAGTGGAAGAGAAGAACAAGCTGTGTTCTCCACTGTGGCAGTTAAGTGATTCTATCAAGTTGTTCTGTCAGCTGAGAATGAGAGTCAGAATGCGAGTCCCAACATGAAGACTAGAAAGCAGTAACACTCCTCAACATTAGGATACACACAGCTGCATCAGTGCAGTACTGTTCTTCAAAACTAGATAGACTTTTGTCAGCATAATCCAATGCTTACTGCTTGACAGATTAATGGACATTTGGGACATCTCAAAACCCATCACATCTGAATCAGGAAGAGTTTCTCAATTGAATCCTGAAGTATGATGGGGAGAAAGGAATACCAGCAAATAAGATAATACAGCAACAAAGACTGTTATTCACTTAGGTTTTTTTCTGAGACTTGGTAGTTTGGCCTTTGGAACTACAGGCAGAACATAAACCCTATAGGTTACTCTCAGTAGTGTAACAGCTTTGGCAACATGCAGCAAGCAGAAGTTCTCATCTCCCAGTAAACAGCAAGGCAGAAAGAAAGAAAAAGAAAAAAAGGAAAAAAAAAAGCACTGCTTACATATTCAATTATAATTTTAAAACCATTTGGAAATCAACTTGCAGCAAGGGCTCAGCACCGCTTTGTTGCTATGAAACACTATCACATAGGAATAATCAGCCACAAAAACCTGCAGCTGACTCCTCCTCTGAATGAAATGATCTCATCTGAGAAGGCCGGGTTCAATTTGAAATGAATTTAGGAGCAATTCTGAACATGGTTCTGAAAGATGTCTAAAGCATCTCAAATGGGCAATGCTGAGATGTCAGACAAGATCTTGGACCAGTGTCTAAATCTGAACAGGTCCCTGAGTAACTATACACTGTAACATGCAAGCAGAGATAGGTGGGAAGCTGAGACTCACAAATGAATCTCAACAGGGCTGACCAGTGCTATCACAGGAATCTGGAAAGTCCAGGGACTGAAGTAAGAAATCATTTGTACCTGTGCCTGGTCTGCTACTCATAATTAAAAGGGATAACAGGGTAGCAAAACCAACTGTGTCTCAGTTTCAAAACTCATTCTGGCAATGAGAAAAACCTGTGAAGAAGCACTACCTCATGACAGGATTAACTCTAGCACTAGTGATTTAGCCCTGCTGTGAACCAGGAGGGTATCTTTACAGAAGTATCCTGCACACCTTGAGTCTTGAACCAGTCCTGGGTCTGCAAAGATAGACTGATGAAAAGCAGATTATGTATTTCCTGGAAAATGATTCTAAGTTAAGGAAATGCTGGAAATTTCAATACTCTACAGTGCCTTTCCTTCAGCTTCTAGATGAAGCAAACTGCTGCTCTTCTTTCTTCTAATGTAGTTAAGGAGAGTTCAGGAAAAATGAAAGCATACAGAGAAAGACAAAAGGATGTCAATGTACAGGACTGCACAAGCTTGGCACATAAGGGCAAGGCTGTTGCTGCAAACACAGCATGCCTTGGAACCAGCTGCAACACACCACTGTCAGCTCCACCGCCCCCAAACAGCAACGTGAACCAGCTTACGATCTCTAAGACCTTTTGTCTCCAGAAGTGAGATGACTCCTGGGGTGCAGAGGTAAGTTATCACCTTTAAAAATAGGCAGTCCTGATAAATGAATGCAATTTCTGTCTTAAAAAATATACACTGAAGATCACAGCACTTCAAATCTTTTATACGAACTCCTTCAACAGTCACGAGTCTTAACCAGAAACAAACTAGCAGCACAGTGAACACAGCAAAACATGAACAAAATTATCAGGATTCAACATGTTACTTTGCTGCAACCCTGCCTTTTTCCCTTAGACATCCTTTAAGAGCTGTTACTTGAGAGGAGATATCCCTAAAACTTGTCAGCCAAGATTCTAACTTTTCTTTCTTTTTTATATTCTTGACCAAGTGTTCTTTGACAACCTAAACATACACATCCTTATGTATAAGAGAAATACTCCCCATATAGTCAAAAAGGTTAAAAAAACCCAATACAGTGGGAGAACTTACCCTAGGATGTTTAAAAGATCTGGCAGCACTTGAAGTTGTGTGGGGTTTTGTGACATAACAATTGAAGAATTATATTTTAATGTAGTAAATTACCACATAAAAATCCTAAAAGGTTAAAGTCATGTCAGACAACAGGCTCATAAATCAGTTTTGCTACTTCACACCTTTTCCTAACATCTCATCTAGTATTTTTACTAGAAGAAGAAGTAACAGTATGTCTCAAATATGGGAAAAAAAAATAGTAATAAAAAAAATCAGTCAAACAGTATTTAAAAGACCTTCCAGCAGGACAGAAAAGTATTATGAGAAAAAAAATCAACTATATTTTTCTTTAAACCCACAAGAACATTACCTTTCCTTGATAGTACTGAATGGTTCTGGGTTAGACAAGATGAATTTGCTGTATAGAACAATTTAAACCCCATTTCTATGACGAATCATTTTAGCATCACAGATAGCTTCTGTTTCTAGCTTTCTCAAGCCAGAAAGTCTTTACTAGTCAGCATACATACATGATGAAATTATGTTGTTTTGCTCACTTCAATGGGAACAAGCATATTACCCTGCCATCTCAAACCTGAACGGCATCTGGATCCTTTTCAGAATGTGCAGGGATGCCTAACTTAGACTAGAGAAGTATCAAATTCACTAGGTAATAGGGTTCAAAACAAAAACAACTGGGAACCCCTGACACTCAAGATTCACCTGAAGATGTAAGGCAGGTTTTAGCACCATTATTCTTCCAGGATGAACACGTAGACTTTGAAATCAGATAAACTGTGAGCATTTCTTTGTTACCTTGAGTTGCCTGAAGCAAATACAAAATACGCTTTAGAATTCTAACATATGATTTCTAAAGAAAAGAATGTCATTATGGAAAAGTTTATTGCTGTAACACCAAAGGAGATACTAAAAAGATTAGTTCTACAAAACAAACAAAATACACTTGCATTGATGAGGGAGGTGCTTTGTTACCCTGTTCTGTCAGAGGTTTGATTCCTCGATCTCATTAAGGACATGCTTTCTTATTAGTACGGGGAATCTTTCTGACAATGCTTTCGTTTTGACAGACACAAATTTCATGCATTATGGTTGGGTTAATAGTTCACTCCTCTTTCTTTCCCTTCTTCCCCACCATACTAGCAATCTTATCTTCACATGGCCTATTAAATTTTTTTGTCCTTTGAGTATTTTTTAATGCTCAAATAGATACAGCTGACCTTTATTTTAAATTCTCCTTCATACTTTTGTCAAACTTATCTCCAAACGAACTGCTGCTGCACAGTAAAACTAGTCTTTTTTTGCACAGTTAGCAACAGAATATGCTTAATAAGATGAATTAATGGGCTTCTCTGATGAAGCTGTATCTTGTACAGCCAGTTCTCAACACACTGCATTTAAAAATGCACTCTAATGACTTCTCTTGTGGACCAAAGCACCTAAGGTGCTATGCCTCTGGAACCCTTACCTCTATTCCCTGTACCCGATGTTGCAGTGAGAATATCCATTCACATAACTAATCTGCTGCCTCTATGTAATTAAAAAGACTAATGCACAAAACCACTCATTTGCATCCAACACAGCAAGCCTGGCTCATTCCAAACAGGAGATGGTAACAGTTTAGATATCTAGGGTTATTACAAGAATTATAAAGATTCAACCATAAAGGAATTTCTATAAATATGAAACCTAGGGTGATAGCACAGATTTTGATTGTTATGCATGTCTTCTCTTTCTAGATATTTGCACAGAAACAGCACATTAAAAATGATACAATTTTCTAAACATATAATGCTGCTTGTAAATTTACACATGGATCTGTTTTTCAGAATACATACCTGCCTCTCTTAAATGAAGAGAAGGAATAAAGGAAAGACAACCATTACTTCAAATCTAATACATATTTTCTTTACATAAACCATTTATATATGCTTTCTGAAAGAAGAGTGGTTAGACTTTGTCACTTGGGAGAGAACTGGTGTTAAGATCTGGGACCTCTTGCTTTTCTCCATAAGGCAACAAGGATTTGCAAAATCTGATTTTGCCAATAAAAACTTCCAACTAAACATGAATGATTAGGAATCATGATGCTGATCAAAGCTTTGGGCTTGTTTCAATGTTCTTTCTTTTCCTGTGCTACAAGACTATGTTCAATAGCTTCACAGCTAACAGGTTAGAATGCCAAGCAGGTTGCTATCTGATACAGACATGTTCTTACCCTCAGTCCATAACAGGTCTAGGAGAGATGACTACACAAACTGCATTACATCTGTAATGCATTTATTTCTTATATGCAATTAGATGCTTTCCAGTGAACAATCTATTCTTCAATGAGCTATATTAACTTTATTATAGTTTTTTAAATAACAGATTTTCTTTACAAAGTAAAGTTACTTTATGAATTCTGGTTTTAAGTATGCTCACTTGCAAAGAAAAACAACCCTTGTATCCAAAAATGCTTGCAAGTGAACAGCACTCCATTACAAAACCAAGGGCTTTTTAAATAGACTAAAAGCATTTTCAGGAATACTAGCTTTGTTTTTATCTTGAATGATTACCAACAGTTTCCAATCACAAGGGGGTAGCATTGCATTCTCTTGCTCACTAACTCTACTTAAGCTTAAGTAGTGCAAATAGTCTTTGCTGCTTATAGTCCATCAGCAGAGCTTCTCCTCTGAGCAGAAGAAAGGCAGCTGAGAGCAGCAGCCTTCCCACTAAGCACACAAAAGGGCCACGTGCTGCATCAAGATGGGCACAAGCATGAGGCAGCATGACTGACATAAAATTCCTAATCCGGTTCTGGACAAGGCTATTTCAGGTCAGGCCAGCTAGGCACCTGCATGTTCCTTAGTCCTACACACTCCACGTACAGTAATGACACAGACCAAGAGCTCCTGCTGCAAACACCATGGTTTTGATCAAACACAAAGCTGTCAACTCCAACCAAGCATGAGGGCATAAATTTATGATTAGAAAGGATTACTGCTGAACAGTGAAGCTCATCTTGATGGCTTCTTTTTAAAACTTTAACATTAATAGCAATCTTCCTTTTTTCCTGCAAAACTCATTCAACTATGGAGTTCACAAGACAAAAAAACCTCTATGTCACACAGCATAGGGGCAGAACAAGACTAAAAGTGGAACACGCCTCTTCCTCCATATAACAGAATACCAAAATATTACCAAGTTTGGACAATAACTTCGTAAATCAAAAATGAAAAACAAACCCCTATCACCACATACCTCAGAGCATGATTTCAGAGATCACATGCTGAAAACCAGTTTCTGAGAAAGCATCATATCCTCTCTTTTTGTTCGTACAACAAGCAATGCTCTGAAACAATGCTCTGAAACAAAACAAGCAATTTCTGAAAACCAGGTCAATGCTACTTTTGTACTGATGCAGAGTTGACCAATGTACAGGGGGGTTGTACAAGGGGGTTAGAGGAATTTGCTTGCTTAAACAAAAGTATTGTCTGTTGTAAATGCCTGCTAAGTAGAACAAAGGCACCTGGTCCTATTGATAAGGAAAAGCAGACACTTGGTTCTATTGATAAGCAGCTATTGATAAGGAAATGCAGACACTTGATCCTATTGATAAGCAGCTAGAAGCAGATGGTTTACGGCTGGGATACCCACCAAACCCTAAGGCCATATGTGAAGACTGAAAGGTGAAAAGTGCAAGAAGAGGAAGACTCATTTACTTCATCTTGAAGACCCCTACCCACAGGAGGAAGACTCATTTACTTCATCTTGGGACCCCTGCCCATGACCAGAGGGGGCACTGCGAAGGTGCAGAGGACCTTCTGGCTCATTACAATACGAAGCAGGGATAGGACATGAATATGTATAGGCGTGTTGGGCAACCTTATGAATATATATAACTTTAGAGAATAAATGTAGAGGGAAACAACACTGAGGTACGCATGACTTTGAGGAATTATCCCCGTGCGTCTCAGCGCTGAATAAAAGCATACCTACTTTACAACTTTAACGAGTTGTGGAGTCAATCCGCACATCAGTACCTATATGCAGACACCTGTAATTTTAAAGTCCTGTCTTACTATACAATATTTACAGTTTGTCCAAGTATTTGGGTCACTGAAACAGACATGCACTATTATTATATTATTATCCTGAAATGAAAGGCTAGGCACGCTGATACAGGGTTAACCAATGTACAAGAGGGTTAGAGGAATTCACTTGCTTAAACAAAAGTATTGTCTGTTGTAAATACCTATCATGCCTACTAAGCAGAACAAAGGCACTAACTATTGATAAGGAAAAACAGACACCTGGTTCTATTGATAAGGAAAAGCAGATGCCTGATTCTACTGATGAGCAGCTATTGATAAGGAAAAGCATAAGCCTGATTCTACTGATAAGAGGGAGAAGCAGATGGTTTATGGCTGGGACACCGACCAAACCCTAAGGCCATACGTAAAGACTAAAAGGTGGAAAGTTTAACAAGAGGAAGACTCATTTACTTCATCTTGAAGACCCCTACCCACAGGAGGAAGACTCATTTACTTCATCTTGAGACCCCTGTCCATGACCAGAGGCGGTACTGCACAGGCGCAAAGGACCTTCTGGTTCATTATTATACGAAGTGGGGATAGATACTAAATATGTATAGGCGCATCAAGTAATCTAATGCATATATATACCTTAAGAGAATAAATGTAGAGGGAAAAACGACCCTTGCCCACACAGTAGCCTAGATAACTGGCTTCAGATGGATGTTAGCTTGCACATAGTTAAAGGTGAGTATTATGTTTTCCAGTTTATAGAAATTTAAGAGTAAATGGCATGAAAATCTCACTCAGTGGGAAATAAGCACAACAGCCTTTGAGCAGAATAAATACTCTAAAACCAAAACTGTGTTTCTGCAGAAAAGTCACTTTAAAACATTAAAAAAAGGTCTAAGTGTAACTTATGCAACATGAAATACGAGGTGATCTGTAATCTGAGTAACCTCCATTTGGCTAAATGCAGTAAAATTCAGCCTTTCCACTCCTGATACTATCATGGTGGTATGAATTAGACATCAGTGGTTAACTGTGAAGTCTTTATATGAATTCATATATTATTTTGATTTCATTCACGTCTCTGGAAAGCCAAGATCCTAGCTCACTGCCTGGTATATCCCAAACATTTCCACATGCACCTCAAAAGAAAATCAGGAAGGATACAGCATTTTCAAGTTTCTGGGATGAAATGATGAAACACTTCTTCATGTATAATAAAATTAGTGACTTAATTCACTTCCCCAAAATACAAAGATCAGTTGGCTTGCTGGATATCCCTTGTCATCTTCTCACTATGCAGCCTACTCTGTTACCAAGGAAATAACCACAGAATTTTGGAAGGTTGGAAAAGACCTGCAAGATCATTGAATCCAACTGCTGACCTGACACTGCCAAGTCCACCACTAAACCATGTCCCTAAGCCTCACACCTACACATCTTTACATACTCCCAGGGATGGGGACTTGACCACTTCCCTGGGTGTAGCTGTTCCAATGCTTGACAACTGCTATGGTGAAGAAATTTGTAGTGAGGGGCTCAGTATTTGTAGTGAGGGGCTCAGTATTTGAGGTGCGGCCTCACCAGTGCCCAGTACAAGGGGAACAATCACAACCCTGCTGGCTACTCTATTTCTGATACAGGCCAGAATGCTGCCTACCTGGGCACACTGCTGGCTCGTGTTCAGCTGGCTGTCGACCAGCACCCCCTACACTCTCTCCTTGCTGAAAATTGACCTTTCATCACACCAGTTTGAGTGTCTCATCAGCAAACATTTAACCTTGCATTTACTGGTTCAGGAGCATCTCAATTACATGGCTAAAGAAAATTCACTCAAATTACAGAAAAGCATGCACACAAACAAGATTCCACCTTTGCAGGAACAAGGCCCAGATAACAAAGAAATTAACTCTAATTAAAACCAATGAAGAGATGAAAGCATGAAAGTAGTATTCTTAAATTGCTGAGCAGGTGTTCAGAGATAATTTTCTTCTCAGATGTGGTCCAGTAATTCCAAATGAGAACAGGTACCCTGCAGTATCCCCACACACTTCCACCTATCCTCCTCCCTTTAGTCTACCTACTCTATGAGCTCCTAGTGTGAACAAGTGCAGTGAAACGTGCATTTAAGTGACACAATAAATTAGAAGACTCATACCTTTTCAGAAAATTTAGGTCAATTTGCCAAGAAAGCCCACTGGACATTAGTATTCCCATTTTAGTATTTCCCATCAACAAGGCAAATGCAAATGTTTTAAGCTTCACTAGCCTTTAGCAATCCCAAATCCCAGTTTCTTGATTACCTACTAGGTTGTTGTATACTATTCCATCTCTTAAGCTGGAAGAGGGATTACAGTATTACAAAATCACTTAGAACTTGCATCATAAAATAAACCTTTCATACCATCTGTTACAAAAGAGCGAATTTGTTCTCCCTGCTCTACTGCTGAAAAGAAGATTGAGGTTAATACACTTCCCCAGTGCTATGTAGGAAATTGGAAGAGTGGGCTACATTAAAAGGCTGAAATCTAAGGTTCCCCATTTCGTGACAATTCTATATTATCTTTTCAAGAACCCAGATGCACAACTACCCCAGGACATCAGCCTTATGTCCTAAGAATTCTAGGACTATTCTACTTCTTGAGAGTGCAAATCACCTTTTTGGTTTTGTTATTAGTTATAACATTATTACACCAGTAGCTCAGCTGGAGAACCCAGCCTCTGTCTCTGTGTGGTTATTTCAAGTGCTTAGGGTCAGTAAGTACTGCACCCCCTGTAAATGAGGTCAGGATTTCTCATGAGGCTTTACCAGTAACTTCATAAATACTAAATTAATGCTTTCATGTTGTCTTAACTAACACTACAGATCCCCCTAAAAAAAAAAAAAAAAAACAACAAATAAAAAATAGATCATTATGTTCTAGGAGACTTTATGCAAATAAAAGTCCGAACCCACATCCAACTGGAAAATGAAACTCCTGCATTGCTATCTTATTTATTGTTTGCAGAATGCAACAATTAGGATTTAGAAATAAATTCATTTTCATATAAAAATTAAAAGCAGCAAGCTCACTACATTTTCTCATGAAAGTTTTCTGATAGTGTGTTTAGACCAAACTCCCTTTCTCCCTCACTACAGTTCAGTTTCTGGTAATGACTACTGAGGTCATGAGCAATGCATCAAAAAGCAAAGCTAGGACCTTTCTTATAAAAATGCTTCATATTTGAGCTCAGACAAAAATACCTAAAAATATGAAAAGAAATACTGAAGAACAAGGTGAAGGTAAATAAAAATATTGCCTACATTCAAGTTCAATAGAGAGTGGAAATTCCTTTTTGAGTAGTTTCAGTCAGGTACTCTGTGGACACATACTATGATGGAGGGGGAGAGAAGGATCCTACAGTCAAAGCAAAGACTTAATCTGGGCTCAGGCCTGCACATCCATTTCCACAAAATTTGTAAATACTACACATACTTCGCTTCTGTAAATGGAGCTCTTAAGCTAGTTTATGTGATACTGCAGTTATTAATTGTTTGCAATGTAAAATTCATGGATGAAGAAAATTTGTAAATAAGATGGAAAAACTGGAAGATTTCATGGGCCAGAAAAGCTCAACAGGAAAAAAAAAAAAACAACCAAAAGCCAAAACCCCAAGTTACAATTCTTGGTTAAATTATCAGAAGAAAAAAGCATCACAGCTTTTAACAAACAACTAAAGAACTAAATTCTAGTTGAGTTACTTTAAGAGTTCAGGATGCATTTTTCAGTATGATGAAAGCCAAAAAGAGCTAATTATTTATTTTTTCAATTACAGGCACATAAAAAATATGCAAGGTAAAGTTCAGAGAAGCAAACATCTCATTTTCTTATCCAGTCACTGAATATAACAGAAGCATTTTAAAAAGATCTACCTACCCTAACATAACAAAAATGAATGTAACCATAGCTGTACCCATGTACAGATGCATACAAGATGCATACAGCATGCACAGATGCATACAAGCACTCTACATGACTTCAGTGCAAGCTTCAATTCAAGGACATAATATCCAGAAGGCGTCTTTGTACTTAAAGGTACAAAGCCACTTCAAAATCTTGCTCTTTACAATTCAGGTTGTCTACACACAGAGCAATATGGGTACACCATCGGGTGTTGATAAAATCCACAACTGTAATGGTGTTTACAGTGACTATGTATGAACAAAACCATGGCTTTAACAAGTGCAACAGAATTCCTATGAGGCAGAAGAAGATCAATGAACCATCACGCTCTTTTAACGAGTAAACACCTTTCTGTCTGTCTTAATCTTCACAATAAACACCAATCAATAATGCTAGGCTCTCCTCTTCATGCAGCATGACACTTAATTCAGAAAAGATAACTGTGATTCTTTCGACAACAAAAAAAGATGATGCAAAGCTAATACCAGCCTTCCTGGGGCATCAAGCTAGAATGCTCCCATATTGTAAATGACATTTATTTTCCAGTCTAAACTCACAACTGGCTACATACCAAGCCTGAAAAACATAAACTCTATCCTGAAAAATATTTTTGTTGTTATCCACCCACTTGCCCATTGTTGAACAAACACCACTCAGGGATAAAATAAAATAACTTACCCAGGTATATACAAATTAAGATTGAAAATATGCAGATTTAACACACGGCCCTTCTGGTTTACTAGAACTATAGCGACGTGCAGCATTCTGTCTTATTCACTGGGCTGCTTATGAAGCATTTTAATAAGGGAGTTTTATGAAGTTTAAAAACACAAATGAATAGATATGAGTATTTTTAGTTGAAAATTTAATGGTGCTCCCAAGATTTCTGCTTCCTTTAACATCTTCAAAAGGTCCCGTCCTTGTTAAATTTCTAAGACAATTTTGATGAGTGTATGAAGTACATGTCTACTGAAATTCATAACTATGAGAGACTGCTCTGAAATCAGACTTCACTGTCCAGCTTATTGGGCTGGAGGACTTAACCCTCTGGAAAGGGGTGGTCCCCTCACCATCACAGGGATAGTAAAACAGTTGGTAGAAAATGTACAGAAAGCAGCATGTCTGCAAATGATGTATGATCAGCAACTTAGACTCAAACAGAAGTCCCTGACGATGATACTGGTGGATCCTGAACGTGTGACTCCCCTCATTCGGGGTCCTCCCAACTCCCTGAAAGCTGGGGTGATCCAATTGCAGGGAAATATACAAGCAACATCCCGAAGTGAAAGGGGCATTGCTGCCCTGGAAGGACTATTGTCACCTGATTGAAAGACAGAGAAGAAAGTATGGACATCAGGGGAAGCTGCCCAGGAATTAATTACTTATGGAAGAAAGTACAGTCTCGTCAATATTTCTAGTAAAACTGATACTAATTAACTGAGGCGAACAGAGGTAAAAACCCCTCCTTGCCTGACTAATCAGAAACACCAGACTCCCTCTACTTGCCCAGGAGGTAGAAATATTTCTAATAAAAGGCAAGGGTTGTGGACATTGGGGTGGCAAAAGGGTGTTCCTAAAGATTTAATGGATGGGTTACCCACTGAAAAATTGGAAAAGCTGGTGTCAGAGTGGCCCGAAATAAACCCCATAGGCCCTAAAGAAAAGGAAAAATGTGGGAGGCTCCAGTACTCCCCCCCTTGATTGTGAGCCAAGGGGTGGAGGGTGGCTGTGTATTTGACAGCTCACTGAAAATAATTAAGGCAAATTACTTGTTTTGTGCGACCTGATCTGGTGCCACATTTTTCACTTGCTTTGTATGTTTTGTATGACCTCCTACAGAACTCATAATGCTATTGCCAATTGTCCCACAAGATTTCACAGGATTTTACAATTTTGTTAGATTGTTTCTCCCTTGATTGGGAGTGAGTGAATTAGAAAAGATTGTAAATATATCTGCAGTAATCAAAAACACTGAAACAAAATTATAGACGCTATACAGGCACTACAAACTGAGCCTATCAATCTGCCTGAGATACAGCCTATCCCAGGTGACACTGCAAAACTGTATGGTCCATGACTTGCTATTAGCTTCCTAAGGAGGCATTTGTGCAATTACAAATACAAGCTGCTGCACATACATACAGAGCACTAAAGTATCTACAGATCTGGCTGAAATTTGGGAACAGATAGACCTTGCACCAAATCACTAGAGATGGTACCTCATGGGTTTTGAAGAGTTATGGTACAAGCTTACCTCTTGGCTACCAAATTGGACATGGTTAAAGAGTTTTTTGGTAATAATTATGATTATTTGTGTCTGTACCCTACCAGGCATGATTCAATGTTGCTGCTCACAATGATGTTTCAGAATTAAATATGGAAAAATAATATGAGACAAGACTTACAGGATAAATGTGTATCCTGTAAGCCTCAAAGGGGGAAATTGTAAGCTGAAATGCTAAGTTGTAAATTAAAACCACTCTGTTAACTGTAAGCTGTAAATTGGGACCCCTCTGTTGAAAGCAAGATGCGGTCAGGTCTTAAAGGTAATGAACAAGTCAGAACAAACTGACCTAAACCATGGACACAGTTGTTAAGTAATTCACAAGAGTCTTTCGCACAAGCACAGAGGTTAATCAGCAGACACAGTGAGGAAAACTACCAAGGACCACCAGAGACCCCTCAAGTCCACCACCCAGCAAGGAAGGGCATGTGTGATTAAAATGCAAATATTGTAATCCCAGGAAATCTAGTAAATATTTGGAAATGAATTGTTGGGCCCGCAGGGGGCTCAGTCGCTTGGGAGGCTTTGATAAAATATTGTAACAAATTATAAAGCATTACAGACTGGCTACCTGGAACCCTAATGAATTAGTCAGCAGCGCTCAAGAGCCTATTTATGACTTAAATTGCATTATTCAGTTATTGCATTATTCAGATCTGTTAGCAGATCAGGCCAGGAAAATGCAGACAGCAATATTTCCACATTTAATGGTTCTTGACTACCTGCTAGCCATGGAGGGGGCAGTTTATAGCAAACAAAATTATTCTAATTGTCATTTGAAAATTGATGATGATAAAATAGTAAAAAAAATTGCATCTGGAATCCAAAAATTGGCTTATGTTCCTGTCCAAATCTGGAAAGGATGGGAGTTTGATCCTTTTTCCTGGCTGCCTGGAGGCCCATGGGTTAAACAAATTTTATTTCACTTGTTATGTTGCTTTGCTATGTTTTTATTTTTACCTTGTATTGTTCCTTGTCTCATTAAATTACTTCTGAGTGTTGTAACATACATGCAATTTGTAGCACGACAGAAGTAAGCAAATCAGATTAGTATGTCCACATAAACCACTGGTTGTAGAAATAGTTTAAACCACTGCTCTTTTCGTTTCTTGACCTCTTTTGAACTCTCTCTTTTCTAAAATCACCTGGATCCAGAACAATCTTTGAGACACTGGCTGGTGTGAGGCTGATCTGAAATCAGACTCCACTGCCCATTGTCTCAAAGATTGGTCTGAGAAGCTGAGATGGAAATCCACCTATCTTTTGTCTCAGAGACGGGTGGGAGGATTTAAGACTCCAATGTCTACTGCCAGGGAGAAGGGTGTGAAGAGCTGAACTGGGACTCTACCATCCATTGCCTAAGTGGGAAAGAGCTGAGATAACACTCTTTCATCCATTACCTTGAGTATTGGTGTGAGGTATTACCCCAAAAATTGCTGCAGACACACGTGTATCAAAGAGCTGGCTGGAAGACCAGGGGCGGAAACTGGTCCACCAGGAACATGTGATACGTGACATGAAGAGCAGAGGTACTCCCCCCAATTCTTTACAAAAGTGGAAAAGGTAATCACCAAGAGACACATCACCAAGAGGCATATTGCCAGGGAGCCATTGCCATGAGGATGACTCCAGAAGGACACCTCCATGAGGACACTCTCCACCGATGACTACTATGGATCCTGAGGGACACCCTCCATGAGACATAGCCATGAGGGCATCTCCACAAGACAGACACCATGGGGTACCTTCAAGGGGATTCCAGAAGGACTCCTCCATGAGGACACCCACAGTCGACGGACTCTCGGGGTACACTCTGTTCTGATACTACGAGAATACAAAACCTGAAGAACTCCCACCCATCAATGACTCGACAACAGATCCCTGGGACACCGCTGGATCCACGGTGGTGACTATCTCTGTCTCTCTGCACCTCAAATTCTTACTTCATTTTCTACCTTTTTTCTAATCTGCCCTATTGCTATCTCCTTTATTACAATAATTTCCCTTTTTTACAATAATTGTCTGTTTGTAATCTGCAATAAACAAACTATCCAATCACGGTACTTGACCTAGTTTGTGTCTTAATTTCACTCTTGGAATCACAAACTGAGACAGGGTTTGGCACTAGGGTTTTTCTCCAATCAGATCCTGACAATCATGTATCAATAATAATGCACCAATCACATTATCACCATTAACAGAAACAATTCGATGAGAGCCACTGTTTCCAAGTAAAGTCACTGTAAAATTTGGTAGAAATCAGCTCTATCCTATGGCAACAGTCTAGCAAGAGCCTTCAAAAAAATCACACATGCACAGTATACACAACTGTATTGGTCTACCCTTTCATTTCTTTGCTAAACATAATTTAAGCTCTCACTTGCAAATCTTTTTAAGTATTAACTTGTCATTTGAATACAGCTGTAAGACTTTATTTCCAAGATGTTCAAACTCAGTCAGTGTTTAATGATAAACAAGCAACCCAAAGATTTTGTTATGTGGTACATTCCCTTAATGATGAAGCTAAACATGTTCCCACAGTAGTGACAAATCATAACAAAAGAAACCATCTTAGGATAGAAAAGTAACTTCTGAACCTAGCTATAAATTAAGTAACTGTAACCTGGATACCACAGCACTAATACATGTACAGTCTGAACTTTTTTTCCCCACCTTCAAAATAAGGGGGTGGGGAGTAGAGAAAGAGTGTATGTTGCTCAGGTTATCTGTGAATGAATCATTTTGTCTATTGCTCATTTTAATGCTATTCCTTCAGTCTGAGACAGTAAAATCAATGCTTTTTGGTTAAACGACTTCATTTTTATTTACTCTCTGCGAATCTGTGGTGAATTCAAAAAAGTTTCTTGATCCTCTTCCAGAAGACCTGAGAGTGGAGGCATTTTTTTCCCCTACTTATTTAAAAATGACAGGTATTTATGATCTGATTTATCCCTCTCAAAAAAAATCCACAAAAAATCCCAACCAACCAACCAACCACAACACCTTAAACAAGTATCACAGAAATCGGAACTATGTATCATAGGTCGAAGCTACTTCAATCACTCTGAACTTGCCTTCACTGGAGTTAAAAACCCAACAAACAAAACAACCCTCTGTGCTTAAGCAAATCAATCTAAGGCAACATCCCACTGAAAAAAAAGTAGCTTTTTGTCATTTAGGATAAAATTAATGAATCCATTTGAAGTAAGACCAGACCTTCATCTTAAAACCCTCTCAGGAGATGATGAGAAATCATTACAGCATGAGCTCACTACATACCACCAACATGGTTCATCCCATCCACACATATACACTATTGATTCAGGTGGTTTTGTTACCTGCACCTTTCAGTTCAACAAACTGGGGCAGTGAGCTAGTTCCTGTGACTTGACACTTTCCAAGAAGAGAAATGAGAGTCATGGACTCCCAAGGTTGCCTAGTATAGTAAATCAACACTGATATGTGTGAAGACTGAAAACCTAACTATCTTCTACATGGGAAATGTTTAATTCATGGTCCAAACAATACCTACTGCTCCTCAGCCCCTTCAGGTGAAAAATAACTCTGAGGGCGCATCCACTTTATATTCCATTAACTAAGAAGTTCTGTATTTCAATGACAGATAAAGATAAAAAAGTCCTTCCAAGACATATTCCTTAACTATAAAAATAGTCTATGTTAATATACACATACTCATTATTCCACTGTATTGTGTTTGATCTTCTACTGCAATCCCAAACTATACCTGAAGGTTTCATGTTAAACCTGATCCTTGAAATCAGTAACATCTGTATGGTATGCGGCAGTCCACAGTTATTTTTTGGTAGTAGAATCAAGATCTTTACCTTTGATGACATCAAGCTAGAATTACAGATTTTCATGGAAGTGAAACCATACAAAAGGAATTATTGGAGCCATACATAAGTGTGACCCTCTCTTCATAAAAGAAGTTTTTGGGTTTTGTTTTTTTGGCGTTTTTTCAACCAGTTCAAAAGCCAATGACACATCTCCTGGAATAGTCTTGGTTGAAAAGAGGCGCCAGGCTTTATTCAGGGAAGATGCAGGGAAAGGAGCTTTTACTCCAGTGGAGAGTTTAATTACAATCATTGTCATGTGTTACCAGCAAATCAGAATACTCCTTATAAGAATTAGCATTTGCCATCTTCTTTTACTTCATTATTTTGTAATGAAGAAGTAAATACAGTATGTGTATTTACATACTAGGGCTTTCTGAAAATAAATCCTTGACATGCTATCAACAAAGAATACCCCAAGAAGGACTGGATATAAAGACACAGAGCAAGCAATGCAGGTTTACAGCATCACCACCCATTCCATGCCTGAGTTGCTGGCACCACGAACAATAATTAGTGCCAATCAACTTGCCCTAGCATAAAAAAGTACCTGTCAAGTTAAGCGGATACTCGTTCTTGAGGACATTGTAAAACTTGGTTGACAACAGGCAACAATTTTGATGTTGTATACTTACAGCTTCTCAAAACACGTGACTTGAATTTACACAATATTTTGATTAAATACACTAGCATGATTAAAGGGGCTTAAAAAATGAGATGTGATAGAGCTCAAGGATACCATACTAGTATGGTTATACCTTTTCCGCAGCAGCACATGAAGCATCTCATAATGACACAGTACTGATCAGAATATTCAGCTGCTGGTGACTTCGAAGAAAAGTGAAATAATTTCTGGGAAAAACCTGTGGCGCCTAAGCAATGATAAATTCTGAAGAAACCAAGGTGCTGATGTAAAGGTACAAGATCTCTTTGCTGACTGCATACAACCAAGAAATAAACTTTCCAAAACAACCAAGTGAAATGCTGTACCTACAATTGGTCACAAAGATGACATAAAGAATGGGGGAATCACTGTCCTCAGAAGCTACTCAAAAGAATTAACTTAAAAGCAGAAGTAACTCAACGAAAAAAGAGATCTGGGTACTGATTAATAATCATTTGAGTATTATTCCTTGGACAGCATGGGAATATTGTACTTGACCTGGTAAAGGAACTGTCGTGGTTTAAACCCTAGCCAGACAGCTTGTTCACTCACTCCCAGGGAGTGGTGCCGGCCTGTAAGCAATCGAGTTGTGCCCCTCCCCCCGGTCTCTCTCTCGAAGGAGAAAAATTGACTGCTACTGCTAAACCCAGGACAGTAATCTAGAGAAGACAGGAAGTGAAATTACTTTGCATCTGGTACTGATTAGACTAGTAGCAGAAAAACACAGGAAATCTAGAGTTTGCCACTCCGAGAACAGTGCTGAAAAAATGGGAGAAGCTCAAACATGAATGATTAAAGAACCACAGTGGCAGGGTAAAGGACCCTTTATTTATCAAGAAGGAAATAAGTGCAATTTGATTAAAGTATGCAAACGGGATATCAAGGGAACAGATGAGACAGTGGCACAGGCTGCCCAGAGAAGCTGTGGCTGCCCCATCTCTGGCAGTGTTCAAGGCCATGTTGGATGGGGCTTTGAGCAACCTGGTCTTAGTGGAAAGTGCCCCTGCCCATGGCACGGAGTTGATGCACTTTTAAGGTCCCTTCCAACCCAAACCATTTTGCAATTCTATGATAAGAAGAATGAATGACAAGAAATGGCAAGGATGATTTATACTTGAAACACAGTACCGAGGGTCAAAATTTTTGCAATTTGTATACAAGAATGCATAATTTTCAGCAATTATTTGTTTTTTTAAAATTATACTATAAGCTCCATTTTTTAAATGCCAAAACTGAAAACATGCAACAGAAGTCATGCCAGTAGTAGGACAACTTCAGTGATTTTCTGGTTTAAAGCTTGGCATCTTTGGAAATGCTCAATACAAATAAACTGCAGGCACCTCAACAGTAATTTCCTATGTGCATGAAGCATTCTCTGCAAAATACCCACTTTCAAGGTACACCTATACCCTAAGGCATAATACTTTCACAAGTGCAAATGTCATTCAGCAACCTTGTAGCTCATAAAAGAAACCTGATATCATGCAAGATGTTTCTATTATCGCTAGTCTTACAGTCTACCCTGTTTAGACTGCGATAACCAGTTCAAACCATCAAGTTTTATACTGCTTCATAAATAATACTTGTAAAATATGTTCTGCATAAACTGGACAACATAAGGCAAAGGCTCATTTTAATCCAACACGAGTAACTTGAAAAGTAACATCTTTTATAGCAGAATTTGAATGAACACCTTGAAAAAAAACCACACAATAAAGTGCTCATCTATGTATCACATACTCACCAAACTTCTGTTTAGCTCTGTTTAGTCAGATTTAAGAAATCCTGTTACACACAAAATGGAGTCCCAAAAGACTAAACCAATTAGAGCATTGATCAGTCAACTGCCTTTCCAGTCATCTTGTTTTACTTCTAACTTACTTGAAATCTACTGTAACGTCATTAGGTCAATGTACCAAATACTGCATACACATTCACTACATACACTCTACAAACAGCAGCAACAGAAAATTAAAACTTCAAAGCTCCACAGTTCCTTTTTTCAGGCAAGTTTTTTCTATTATATCGGAAAAATCTTCGTAATTTTACAGCAGTAGCGAAGGAACTTTCCTTCATTTTATGAGTGGAAAGTGTCTCAACAGATCACCATGTTGGTACTAACTAAAGAATTACCAAATGTATTAAGCTTATGCCTCTTTACATATAATTATTATTATAAAATAACAATACAGCCCCCTTAGAAACCAGGATGCTTACATTTCAAAAGCCAAACAAATCATTTAATTAACACTGAAATAAACTGTCTTTTCTCCGATGTGGGAAGCAGTAAGAACAGACTGAAAACAACAGCAGCAGAAAGGAACCACTGGGATAGTAGCAGAATGAACAAACAAGACAAGAATTCAGAGGCTCTCCTAGCAAATGACTCCAAAGCAAGTTTAGTAGTTCACTTACATTTTACAATCAGTTTTCCAATAACATACAGGACCTAGCAATCCTGTTGTCACAAACAAAGTCTGATGATGCAGAATTCTGTTTGCTGTTTAAAGAAGAAAAACAGATAACCCTGTGATGCATCAATTTGGGAAAAGCCAGTTCTTCACATGAAGTATATTTTCAGCCAAATCTCAAGAATGTTTTAGCACCAACAGCAACATTTCAGTGATGTATTTTGAAATACACAGCTGTTGAGTAACGGAAGTGGTGGGTTTTTTTTATTGTCCAGTTTAGCTTCTGCTTATCATTCCCTAAAAGGAATGAAGCTTCTCAATGTGTTTGAAAAGAAGAACTTCAAAGAAAGGACATCAAATCTCAAGAGAGCACTCAGACGGAAGATAAAACACTTTGTATGATGAACTGTGAACTTGAGCATAGGTAGCCACCTTTTACTGAGGGGATGAATACCAAGAAATATAACAAAGGAAGACAAATTTATCAAATTGTTCAAGGTGTCACTCTCCTGCAGATATCATACAGCCCTTGTAAAATGCAGTTACCTTGGAGGGCTTAGAAAATACACTAAATTCAAATTCCAGCTGTTCATACAACATTAACATAATTTTTTTTTTTTAATAAAATCAAGTATTGCTTATGTGGGGTTTAGGGCCTCACATAAGAAAACAAGTAACATATCATATGGCTTAATGAAGTTAATAGGCTGTTATATAATAAATATTTAGGTGTACCCTAGCATGATTTTAACAAGCAACGGGATCTGACATATCACAATATTCTTCTGAACTTCTGTTAATATGCAATAAAGGATGTTTTCAAGGAGGAAGAAAATGGGAGTGGATAAGCACCCAGGATGCTTTAAAAGACATGAGATTAATGGAGCATTCTTTGTCCTGTCAGTTCCCAAACGAAGGGAAGTGATACACTCCCATTCTAGGATTAACTGGCAAGCAGGTCAAGCTAGCTGCCTGGCAGACCTAAGAAGCAAAATAATGGAAATGTATCAGAAGAAAAGGATGCTAACATCTTCCTACTCTGGAATGAGAGCATCTCATGAGGCATACATCTGTGTGTTTCAATATGCAATCAGACAGGAAAAAAGGAAAGTGAAAAGCCTGGAAATCCCTACTAGAATTCAGGAGGTACTGCATGCAACTGTAACTGGTGAAGGTATTTTATTGTTAATTTCAGAAATGTGACTTTGTTTTCATAGATGAATTGAAGATCCTGGCAGCAATCAAGAATAGGAAATACAACATCTGTGAATGACAATTACAATTTGCAAAGGCTAGTTCCATGAACAGCTTATTCTGTAGATAGAAATTTCTGTGAAAGATTTAGAATTTGCATAAAGCCATCAAGGTCCCCCCCTAAAATGTCTATGGTAAACTGAGCTATCTTTTCTTTTCAGAAGTGGGTGATAACTTTGACTCATCCATTCTGTTCTATATTAACAGTGGCATTACACAACTGCAAAAGGCTTGCCATGTTGTCGTGGTTTTGGCTGGGATAGAGTTAATTTTCTTCCTAGTAGCTGGTAGAGTGTTGTGCTTTGATTTTAGTCTTGAGAATACTGTTGCTAACACAACGATGGTGTAGTTGCTGCTGAGTAGCACTCTGATCAAGGGCTTTTTCAGTTTGTTGTGTTCTGGTAGTGACCAGGTGCAGGAGAAGCTGAGAGAGAGCACTGGCCAAGACAGCTGACCCGAACTAGCTAAACGGGTATTTCATGCCACAGTTCATGGGTTTCCTGAATTATATTACTCCTCCTGTCTCCCCCCCCCCCCCTTACAATTACTGTATTTTACTTCGGGGTTAACCTATGACACGTCTGATTTGAGAACAGAAAAGAGAACAACAACCTTCACGGGAGTAAATAAGTACAAGCATAGCTTTAGCCTTTCTTTTCCATTCTTCTTGGTTTAGTGGAAGGAGGATCATTCAAACAGTATCCCTATGAGGTAAGTAAAGATAATTGCCCAGTAAGAAAATTGAGCCACAGAGGTAAGTCGCTCACCCTGGGCACTCTGGAGTGCTCCACTTTCAAGTTCATGCGGTTCTGTGCTATTCGTCATCTATGTTTCTCTCAGAACTCTAGAACAGGTTTATGGAATAAATCTGTCACAGACACAACAATGTAAAAGGAGACATGCACAGAATCATTTAACATCTGAAACTGTTCAATCCTTTGGAGACACTTACTGCAAATTTCCAGAGGTTGGCCCATGTAATCAGTTATGCAGTACTGAAACAGACTAGTAGCATTCCCTTTCCATCTGGATTAAAACTCAGTCTCACTTTCTTACACAGCTATAAAAACTTGTGAAATATCTGCTCAGCTTTTTTCTTGCAAGTATTTTCCACATCCTTGACCAATTTTAGGTTGTTTCATTAACGTTTCATAAAATGTAACTACTGGCAATGCAGGAGATCAATCTAACACATGTGTAAATTACTTGTTACATAGCCCCAGCAGTTTACACTGGACTATCTGGATGAGCAGTGCAATGTGAAGTTGCACTTAAGTCACAGAACACAAGTATCTTTGGTATTTTCTGCAATATTTCCTTCCAAGAAACCACCAACCTGCAGATCCAGATGTGAACTGCACTTATTTTGATAAACAAGATTTTTTTATTAATTGCTTTCTCTTGGCCAATTTAAACACTGCTTGCACTCCAGTGCATCTTTGATTTCTGTAGGCCAGAAAATCCAGCTCTCGGTCTGGATAAAGATTTTCTAGTAACCATTTATCCTCTCTCCTAAGCCATGAACTTATGGTATCTACAGGGAACCTAAGACCTCGCATATACATTATGTTTACTGTTTACAGTCAGACACAAAACAGGGAGGTTACTGCATCTACCAACATCAATTTCAAATAAAATTCGAGACCTCCTGCAGCAACACCTTTTTTACAGCAACCCCTACAACTAACATCCTCTTTTAGATTTTATTAGCTACCAAAGTATAGGGGAAAAAAAAGCAAGGGTATTTAATTTAGCTGCTCAACTGTACTTTGAATGTCACATAGCACTGCAGAGTTGTCCAGAAATAAAAATACAGGTCTCAAAAGTCTCACCTCTGTATGTTCAATCAAACTATTTTTCTGCTGAAGGACCTGATTTTCAAATAGGCAATCCATACATTTGTCCACACTCCCCAATACCTTCCTTAAAACTTACAAAAAAAAACAGCTGAACTTTCCTGGAATAACTTCCTTAAATTCGCAGCTAACAATAAATAGTAACAAAAATGGATGCATGACAAAGCTGAGTGCAGCAAACACACAGACTTGATTTACATATATTCCTTTCCCAAACTTCTAACCTATTATCTATCTTTAAACATCCTGCTTAACACAAACTTTTCTGCGATAGAAGTATGAACTCACCAAGAGGAGCAATGGACAGAAATGCTGAATATATGCAATTCGTCCTGCAGTGCTGGGTGATGCAGTGATTACTACCTCTCAGGCTCAAGGCACAAGCAGAGCCTTCCAACACCACCCACGAAGGAGGCTATCTACGTGTGTTCGTTACATGCACTCATTTTAACCCTCAGCATTTGAGACATTTAGAATGTGAAAAACTGTTTAGAGTTCCTTTATGAACTGCTAAGATTTCAAATCGCAGCAACTGGATTTGTGTGTGTCTGGGACAGAGATGCCTGGATCTTTACAAAGACTGACAGGTTCAATGCTGGTCTGCTTTCGAAAGCAAAGCACAACCCATTAAAAAAAAAAAAATCCATGAAGCTCTTGTCACCTCCATTAGTCACTTTTTCATAGTGAAATAACATCCATCTGTAAATTATCAGTATGGAAAAGGGGTAATATTAAAGTGGCAAAATGCACTTAATTCTATTGACTTTTAATTAAAATCAAGCAAATTTCTATTAAGCTCCGAAGCAGCCCTTACATTATCTCATCAGAAGTTTAAACTGTCCTCCTCCTATCTTCAGCCAGAAGAGATGACAGTTTAAAAAACAGAAAGAAGATAATCTTCTTATACAGGACAAAGCAATCATACTTAGCTGTAAAATAACCCTGCAGCTTTTAATATGGCATAGATTAGCTCTTATGCCAAATTACGTCCTATTTTAATAAGCACTGAGGCATATTTCTGTAACAACGTTAAATCAATTGACCTCATGCTAAAGATACATATCTTGCAATAAACTATTTTCTTGATTTCTCTTGAATTAATGCATAGATAGTTAAAGCAAAAAATAATCATCTGCAAAGACAAAACTCATGTGAAGCCCAACAAGAGATCATCCCAACACACAGAATAAAGTTTTAAAGTGCATTTGTAGTTACTGAAACTCAAGTTGTAGTGCTGTTTTAGTAAAATAAGTTTAACTAAAAAAAATCCACATCTATCAATCCAGCAATTTCATAGTAGTTGCAGTGGTTGAAATATATTTTAAAGGTAGAAAAGTTACAGGCTGACAGTGCTGAAAACTACTTATTTCACAGTTATATGAAATACATAGCTTAGAGAGTGAGCAATTTTAAGACTGTCCCCTGCATTGCTCACAAGACAGACACTAAACAATTCATTTTGTTCTCTGTTACTCCAAGTATTACACCAAGCATCTCTACTCAGTACCCTGTGCCTGTTTATTTGAGCAACAGATATGTAATTTAGATCTTAATTTTTAGCTTCCGAAGAAAAAAGGCAATACAGTTCTGAAGCAAAAATCATCCACTGAAAAGTCACGCATGTAATGAAAGCACAAGCTTTTAAGATGTATGGAAGTACTCTGAATGTGGAAAGTGTGTACAACAGTAGCATACTGCCTGCAAAAAGTCATTAATGTACTCTAAAGCAGTAAGTTATGCCACCTTGTTCCTTCTTGCTATTCACTACAGACAGCATAAGCTACCGCTCCAAAAGCTGTTTCTCACTGAACACTCTGCCCTATATCATTAGGCATGATATGGCAATAGCCAGCACTGCTGTGGCAGAGCCCTGATAACTACCAGATACTTTACTGTAGCACTGTTAGGTGGAACAAGTGTTAACCAGAAAGCAGTGTTTAATAACTAAGTGCAGTGTTATAATTAAGAAAGCAGTATATAAAATCACCCTATATGGATTTAATGAAAGCAAGCTTGTGCATCAGATAAGGTATGAAGGCTGAGACACACAAGCACTGTATACAGAAACAGCCACGAAAACAAAGGCAGCTGTAACTTGGGGAACAGAAGGAAAATGGGAAGTAGGAGATGGGTTTGAAGTCCAACTCTATAATAAAGGAAGAAGGGAACACAGAAGTTCAACAAAAATCACAAACAAAATTAGAAGGAATTATAGTAAATAGAGTTTTGATAAGAGTAAACAAGCATAAAATTAATTTTAGGGCTTTCCACACGGGAGGCAGCAACTCTAATACTAGAAATTTTCAGTTTATATATGAAAGCACCATAGATTTCTATTTAACATTCATATCTATCCTAAAAGAAAATGTATTTTAAGTAACTGAGAGGTTAAAGATTTCTTTTTGGAATTAACATCAATGTATTTATCTGAGTGTAAGTCTTAGCACTATCGGTCTCACTTGCCAGTCCTTACAGAAGGCCACCATGTTTCTGGCTAAAGGATATTTTATAGCACTCTCTGCAGCCCTAGCGATAGCCTGGCAATACACCTCGATATGGATCCAGCCCTCTTTCTAAACTTCATTCCCAGGAAAGTCACATATATTTTCTTACCTTACATTTCACTGCATGCTCCAGAGACCACAGGAGCAGGTACAGGAGGAATGATCAGGGATTTTAAAATGCAGATTATTGTTTTTAATACTGTTATGAGTGGATTTTTTCCTTTCAAAACCAAACCAAGATTTGCCAATATACATAAAGACTCCTCATTAACTGATACGCTTATGTTACTAGCAACAAGAGAAAAACACAGGAACATTATTTATTACAGAGTAACAGATAAAGAGGAATAACTTCACTGTAATTATTTATCATTTCCTTTCATGTCCTTCCATACATAAGCTATCAAACAGGGCTACAGTAAGCATTTGCTCACTCTGTTTAAGACAGGTTTTCTTAGTAACTACGTAGTAAGTAAGATTATTGTCAAATACAGGAGAAAAATATCCTGTAAAGCAGCAGACATCTCACAGTTACGTAGCATAATTATAATTTATTCAAAATACTTGCCTTTAAAAAAAAAATCCACTTTGAGATGTGGAAGAAAATTGTTATTACATGTAATTATGTTTTTTCTATCACTGTTTCTTCAGATAGACAAGTGGGAGAGACCATAAGGAGTCCTCCAAACAGTAATAAACAGTAATTCTAATTACTACTTGCATGTCCTTTTAATTTTTTTTTTTAGCACCCATTTCCTTATGCACATTAAGTATACCCTAAAAAACAGTCAGTACATATTCTTGATGACATACTGAATCAATGAAGAATATTCTTTTTGAGCAGTTCCTCTAAGCACTTTGCGTAGCTTTTGCGACAAGCTATTCTCGAATCTTTGACTGCATGGACAGGGTTAATAACCACCAACAGTTTGTCACTATCTGGCAAGAAACAGCAGCAGTGCCATCCAATAAAGTTCAAAAATTAGGAAGATACCAGGGACCAAGAAAATGGCTTGAAAGCCTGTTTTCTGAGATCTCAGGAGGAGATCATTTCAAGGAGTACAGCATTAAATGTACAAAAATGCAAACAAACCCCACACTTTTTCAGAGAACACCTACCCAATGCTTCTGCCACCCTACTCAGATCCTACAGTCTCCAAGCACCCCCAGCTCATCCCTAGAGAGCCTAAATTCTCTTTTGCCCTCAGATGCATACTCTGCCATTCTCCCCTTGCCATCATGCACTCTGCACCACTGCTCAGGCTTTCTCAGACATGCAGTGCTCAGTCTCTGCCCATTGCACTTCTTGAGGAAAGGCAGTCACGCCTGCAGCAGCACAACAGCCATTCCCCTGGCTTCTTGTCCTTCACTCCAAGTTCATTCTTCTTTTGTCTGTGTTGCTGCTCACTGAAACAAGTGTATCTTTTCAGTTTTGCCTGCACAGCTCTCAATGAAAAAATAACCAGCTGCCCTGCCTAAAACAATGCACTCTGAAGAAGTCAGTGCTGACAGCAGTTTCACGTTACAGATTACCTACAAAACATATACTAGAGAAACTGTATCTTTGCCATCACCTTCTGAGTCTCCTCAAACTTTATGGACCCTTCTCCTTCTTCCTTTGCCCTACCTGTTTGACAGTGGTTTTAAAATTGAAGAATGTGAAAGATGATTTTAGAAGGTTACGAAAATAAATGCTATTGTGTTACCCAAGCACAGAACGTACAAATACCCAACACCCTGTCCCTAGAAGAAAGTGCAGAAAAAAAGACAAGTGGATAATGATAGCTTCCTACAGTGCGTCTCTAAGCAAACCACTGCTTTAGGACTCCTCGTACCAGAGTTTGAATCTTTTTTTTTTGCTCATAAAACATCTGAAAAATGTAATTAAAAACACAGCAATTATTTCCACAGCCTGATCACTGTGCAGCTCTGCTAAAGGGAAACAAACCAAATAAGCTGTTTTCATCAACAGGCTATTTTTAACCCTAACATTTACTCTAACGCTAACATGGATGAAGGGCACTCCTGACAAAGCATCCATCCTAACAACATCTTTAAAAAAATATATATATTACATTCAAGCAAATATTGCAAAACAACTCTGACAGCACTGATCAAAGCTAGCATTTGTTTCATCATTAGCTTCCTTTAAAAGGAGATGGACTTACACAACAATGATTTCATTCTCAAAGTATCTTCTAGATGTTAAGAAGACAAATCTGTGCTTTAATACATAAATACATTACATCTGAATTGCAGAAGAAGAAAGCAGCTAAATTAACCCCACTGGGGCTCCTGCCTCTGTTGTTTTGCCTGTTTTCTTTGGTTTTGTTTGCTTGTGTGTGATATAAATATTGAAACATTTGGCTCAAAATACTCCTGAGTATACACAAGAGACTTGCAGAGCCAGTTCAGTGTCAAGCAGAGGGATAGGAGAGCAAATGACATCCCGTCTGCTTATGTAATATTTTTTCCAAAGTTTGCTTCCCACAGTTGGGATTTAAAATAGCATATTAGCTGCACTGTAAAAGCAGAGTTATATGTTCACAAGAACCTTATCACTTACCACAAAATAAGTATATATATCAGATAATTAGACAGAATAAATTAATTGCCCTGCATCAAATTCTAACCCCATTATTACACATTTTTCCACATACTTTAAATCAACGTAAGAATACATGCCTAAAATGGGGTATGAAACAGAATATTGGTCTTTGTCAGACTATTTATTTGTGCTTAGACAATTTTCACAACTGCTGAGATAATAGGGCAACATATATGGGATCACTACCTACTCTGACCCAGGATTAAAACATTTTTCTTCACTTAAAATGTGGTATTGTTCCAAGGATCAGCAGCCCAGTTTTACTGTACTGCAAAACAGTGTGTCTCTATAACAATGAAACAGATCTTGTTCTGTGTGCACAATTCATAAAGCTTGCAATATTGAGTGAAAAAGGGTTTAAGTGCCCAAATAACTCTCATTTCAAGTCACTATGGACTCATTCTTCTCCATCGAGCAAATCACTACTTTGCTTATTCTGGCCTCACACCTCTGTTATCACTGATCATAAAAAGATACCTGTTAAAGCTATTGTAAGCCAACTTTCATTGGGTTTATTTTCTGCAGCCCAAACATCCTGTCACTAGGGAAACATCTGTAGGCAGGAATGCAAATTATCACTTACATCTGGGGAGGCATAAAAGAAAAAAATGTAAGCCTTTGTTCTTCAAAATATTTTTTAAAACTGCTTCCATAGCTCTGCTAGACTGAAACAGGTTTGGGGTGTTGTTTTGTATTGTCTTTATCTTGATTCAGTGTGTTTTGTAAAAACATCCAAAAATTATCTTTTATCAGAATTCAAACACATTTTCCAGTTTAGTGCTGACCCAGACAAAAATTTCCACCTCCTACACAATACTAAGAATTTCTAAAACCCATCAAGTTCCTGAATACACTTAAAATGCTAGCACAGACATATTTAAAGCTCTAGGAATAACAAGCAGAAACTGTTCTGAGTTCCAGGTACCTTACTAAATCGGTAGGGTGAAATGGCAACTTCCAAAACAACAGAATGCATATTGCCAGTTTTTAGAGCTTGCATAATCAAGAAATGACACCAATATGAGATTAACATGTACACTTATACTACTAGGGTTATTTCAGTATAATTCCTTGCAGATATTTTTATTCTGGTACAAGAACAGATTATATCACCTGGGGGCCTGTTAGAACTTTAGCTCATGCAGTATACCGGTATAATTAATGCACCAAATAATTATACTGGTACCATTTTAATTTCCTCAGGCTAAAAGTCAGAAAAAAAAAAAAAAACAGATCATCAAAAAGAAAAATGAAACAGCTGTCTAAATTTTGACAAAATGGTATTTGTCCAGGCAAACTTTTTCTCTATCAAGATTCTTTTTGGAGCTACAGACAGATGTAACATTTTGATTTATTCAATATTAAAAGCTATTAAAAAAGAAGTAACAAACTTAATTCTACTTCTCTATATATTTTTTACTCATCCTGCATTTCAAAGTTATTTTGGAGGCAACTAGCTGAAAGGAAAAATAACCCTCTACTGACCAAAGATTATGAACAATCATGTGCAGCATAACATTGCAAGTGAAGATAATGATATTGTATTCCTAGATGCACCCAGTAAAACTGTATAACATAAAACCAAGTGACTAACTTCTTGATACATACTCTAATTATCTAATGGGGATCACAGTTGTAAGTATATACGGTTATTCAGAAAGAACCAAAAGTATTCCAGGAAGGCAGAAGTCAGAGTTCCTCATACAAGAGAAACGGTTTAGGAACAATTCCTACCACAACATAACATACAAATATACATTTAATAAAAGATGTGAAGAGTCCCACTCAAAGCCTGACTCATTTTTTCATGTAGTAACACACCTTATTAGTTATCAATGTGAAATGACAGACTAGAACTTCAAAAACTTACCAAAAAACTTCCTTTGAATTATGCCTGTTCAGTACCCCCAAAAAGAACATGCTGCTGTTGAGAATGTGTTAACTACTTTTATTCTTTTAACCCTATTGCTGAGATGTTCTGTGTTTGTGCAGGCAATCACCACTCAGCACAACAGTGTTAAATGCAGTAATGGATGTGCATTATTCACATAGAAAATTTTAAGCACACACACAAAACTTTAGAGTCAACACATTCAAAAAACAGGAGATGAGAGATACAGTTAAAAAAATACTGCCAATTTATATTTTAGGGCCTATAAAATTGTCTTTCCCATTATAAACTCCATTTTCATAGTTAGCTCTGTCCCATAAAGAGGCTCTTCAATCCTACGTGCTATGTTTTCACTCTGCTAACAGGCTGGAAACATACTACCCCTCCTTTTTCTTAAACTTGGCTAATTAACCGTCAGCTAGAAAACACACATCTGTCTTACAGATCTTCTTTTGCACTTTAAACAAACTCTGGAATAATAACATTGTAATGCAACTGCGCTAACCAGAATTTTAACATAACATGCACAATTTTAAACAGCAAATAAAAGCTTATCAATTTGAGAAAAGTAACTTGAAAAAACCCAATTAATATAGGAAATTGTATGATTTTTTTTTTCTATTTTGTTCCCCACAGACATGATCCTTTTCTGTCTTTTCACAAACAGGCTTTTATCAATGTCAATATCATCACAATACTGAAGTGGAACAGAATGCTTTAGTGATTTGAGTATTGATTCAACCCAATATTTGGAATATTTTGTCATGAATGCACTGAGGTTTCCATTCCATGTATATCAGAGAATCATAGTTGGAAAGGACCTTAAGATCATCTAGTTCCAATCCCCCTGCCATGGGCAGGGACACCTCACACTAAACCATGTCACCCAAGGCTCTGTCCAACCTGGCCTTGAACACTGCCAGGGATGGAGCATTTACAGTTTCCTTGGGCAACCCATTCCAGTGCCTCACCAACCTTCCAGTAAAGATATATCTATATCTGTATATCTCAAAATGCATCTCTAATAAATACATTGTCAAAGTGCTGCATTATGAAGATATGATGCAAATTACACAATGTTATATATGAAAGGGTACTGTAATACTGACCGATATGGATATAGTAGTACTCTCAAGAGTAGACAAACAGGGATATTGCCTCTGTCAAAGGAGTAGAAATCGTAAGTGGAAACATACAGCTTGATCCAGAAAAAGAAATCTGCCTACAGACTTATTGCTAGCAGAAAGGAGCCTGAGCTATAAGTCTATAATGTTGATCACTTTGGACAGCGGTTCCATTCTATAGGAAGAAGATGGCATTAGCTGCACTAAGTTGACCAAAATCCAAATAAGATATTTATACTTATTCCATTACATAAGTCAGATAAATGAAGAATTTTCAGTTCCTCGTTTTCCTTCCACCAATACATGGACTAACACTTAGCTCTGCTAAAAACAACCTCATCTCTCAACTCCAGCTTCCGAACCCACAAATACCGAAATTCAATTTTGGTTTAAAACAATTCTAAGAATAAATATCATATACCAATTGGTTAGGTTTGTGTGAAACAATAGAGACATAGTGCACATTCTCCTCTGTATGCACAGAAGAATTATCAAACTTTGTGATTATCAAATTCACAGAGTATCTACATTAATTCTTTTCCTTCAGTTAAACTTTAGTTGATTCAAGGTATCTCCAGCTAATATTCTACAATAAGTAAGTTTTACCAAGCAACATGGCAATTAACCAGGAAACAAAAACATCATGCAGGGACACGGGAGATCAGTACCTTCATTTACAATGTGTGAATCCCTCAGGCAGGAAAACCAATCCTCAGATAAAAACAGATCAGCACACAGCCAGGACAGGTTCATGCACTGAGGGCTTGACTGAGCACTCACCAAAAAACTCCAGAAAACACACAGAGTGGCAGAAGAGGCTATATAAAGTTAGGGAAGCATACATTTGGAAGTGCCTGCCAATGCTCTCTAGCAGGCACCAGGAAGCAATAAATCTGGGATGAAAAAGCGCAAATATAAGAGAATCCTTTAAGCAAAGTATAACATCCCCCTCGTATCTCAGGTACAAGCGAAGTCTTCAAGGAATGCCCAGCATTCACAGCATCCAACATTAAAAGGGCCTCTCCTGTACAAAATAAAGGCAGTGTTCTGCTACATGCCTTCATCAACAAGAGCTGAAACCTTGATTCAATATGTACCACATTAAAAGATTTCCAGAAGTCAAAGGATGAATATTTAGGCTACTAATGGAACAGCCTGCATCTGGGGGTGGGTCTGGACAGAATTTTAATTTGGGAACAGGTACATGTAACTGGCTAATAAAAAGAAAACCATGTGTTAGAAATTCACACACTGATCAAGATTTTGCTAAACTATACTCATTAAGAGACACAAATCAGCAATGCTAAGTCAGTTCTGGATTTACTTCGCACTTAGAATAAAATCTTGGCATTCACAATCCCAAATTTATTCTTATTTCTGTTACTAACGTTTAAAATGTAAACGGTAGAAATTACAAACTGGCTATAGTATGGAGTTAATTTAGTTGTGTAAACTACAGAGTGTATTTCTGGAAAGCTTTAGAAATTTAATATATGCCTTAAAATTATGTCAAATTATTAACTGATATGCAAATATGTTTTAATAATTCCAACTAGAAGAGCTTTGATCTAGTCCTTTCTTTCGTTTGTGCTTTGTAAAGTTAGGCACCTGGTGTTCAGTATCTACAAAAAGCTTCCAAGTACTGAAATGAATCATGCACACATTTCATTTTGAACTTCTCTTTTTTATTCCCTCTTTCTCCAAACAGCTGAGGCTGAGAGCATGACATACCCTCTCTTCAGTTCATGGAAGCAGGGAGTATTAACTCAATATACAGTAGTGTCAGGAACTGTTGTGAGAATGAAAACCCCAATTAATCAGATTCTGGTTCTTCCTAAGCTTCTATTTCTGCAGACTGCAGCTGGTTTGGATTCTTATTCCTACAGTTCCACATTTTCTCCTGTAAGACACTATGCCTTTCTGCTACTTTTCTCTGACAAACAGATACGCTTTCACATGGGCAACTCCTTTCAGGAATCAATTCAGATTCATAAACAACGGTGGCCAAACCTGTGGGATGCAAACTGGCAACAAGACAGAAGGATTCGGCATTTTATATCTTTTGGTGGATGCAATCAATTCCTGACTACCTCAAAACACCGTGAGTCCCTAAAATACTTGACCATATGGAATTTCCAAAATCCAGCTTGTAATCAGAACCCAAACTGTCATTTATATACATGGTCCTTGATATACAGAATAACTGTTCTTTCCATTTCCTCCAGCAGGATGGGATATTGGCTTTTCTGAATCTGTTTATTTCACAGATATTTTGGACTGGTTTCAGAAAGAATGTTTATGCTACAATACACTGTGAGTAGTTAGGGTCAAACCTGTTTTATTTCCCCCATCATCTTTAATACTGAAATGCTCAGAAACAGTTTACATTCCTTTATTCACTATTTGTAACTGTCTCTTCTGCTCCAAAATAGAATCACAGGCAGTGCAATAAACATACTGAGAGGTTATCTAGTTACGGTTTTCTTAAAACCCTGCATATCCTCTGCCAGTGTGCAACCATGTAATCCTAAAAGGGCTGATTTTGGTCCTGCTTTGTAGTTGTGTCAAAGACATGGATAGCGCTTGATCTCTAACCTCATTAGTTTCTATTTCCACACTCTAAGTGGGACTTTAATGATACTGCATTTCAAAAGACATTTTTGTTAGGCATTAAAATTTCACTTTTTGCTGAGATAAATGAAAGAAGATACAGTAATTGTTTCCTTTTCATATATTCCAGTTGTCTAAAACAAGGTTTAGACACACCACCCAGCCCTGTACCCCGTATTTACATGTTTACTTCCACCCTTCCCTCTAATAAGTCTACTGAACCTCTTTCAAACCAGGTTAGACTCTCATTATGCATGGCTACCAATACTAAATGCATGAATAGGTAACACATATTCAATATATGCTGGTCTTCAGATTATAAACACATCCCTTCTGAGCCATTTTAACCATGTCTCAGACAGACTTACCCTACAAAAGTTGCTGAAATATTTCATACAATGAATGTAGACATTCTTTTTATCCAGAAGACTAGGCCAAACAAAAACATCAGGGATGTAGGATTACTGTTCTTTGTGCCATGTATTTATATTCAGACTGGCTTTACTCCAAAGTAAAGTAGAACAATACAGTTTCCACTAATAGTAGGAAAAATTAAAAAATCAGTATTTGTAATCAGAGCAATTTGAGAATTTTAAGAATACTCACTCTCAGAATATATTAAAAACAGATGGATAATTCTCACTGATCTAAGTCTAAGAGAAGTGGCATCACCGCCAAGAAAGCAGAATCCAAACAAGGCAGCTTTGCATCAGTCAGCTCTGGAGATGATTTCACAGCTGCCACAGCAACAAGCAAAGGAGCCAGCCCAGAGATCAGAAAAGAAGCAAAAGGAGAGGTCAAGGCTTGGGAGCCAGAACTTGGCATCCAGGTCTTACAGCTGTCAGGGACACCCACGAGAGAAGTCACTGTTGTTTGCAGATTTTGGAAACAGTTGGGAAACAGGAAGAGGATTAAAATAAAAACCAAACCTAAATCTTTATGTACAATTGTGAAGAGCCACGCTAGTGCAGAAAGGTGATACATGCCACCATTTGCTTTGTCACAGCATTGCGATACCAAGCCACTACCCCAAATGCGAAAACTTGCCTACACTGAAATACTGTTTTGTAGTGGTGTCAAACTTCCAAAAGAGATGGTTTCTGTCAGAAAAGATGTATCAGTGAACAAGACAGAAATAAAAACTAGACAACCATGTTTTTTCTGTTTCAAAATAAAAAATTTGCCTTTTTTTTCTTAAAGGGGACATTGCCAAACTTTCCTTTAAACTCTTCATTGTGTAATCACTACCAGCACCAACAAGAACTCTAATTATAGTCTATAGTATAACTAAGCTACAATCAAGTTTTGTTGCCAAGTTGTATGAACTTTTTATTAAAAAAGCAAAACAACTTATGTTGTTGAGAAAACATGAAGCTGCACTGTCTGTATTAGGCATACCATACTTACTAATGACAGACAAAACTCAGAATGACAACTGCACATTATAAGACTCATTGAATAGAATTTGCAGGATCTCTGAACAAACAACAGAATCAAACCAACAACTCTAGTTTTGCAAAAATTAATTTTAAGTGCATATGCATGCAAAACCCCAAAGCTATTGGCAGTTTTCAGGAAAGGTGTCTCCACAGATTCTGTGTTTCAAAACAAAAGAGAGGCTCTTGGTTAAGTGCCAAAAGAGATGTTATATTCTGCCATTACAACTCAGGCTTTATGAACAGGAGAGGACACTTGTACTGCAACTCTCATTGGCACTGTGAATGAGACACATCACGTACTAAAGCAGAGTTCCAAGGAAGTATCTCACGTGCTAGTGTAGGCTGTAAAAGTTAATAAATATTCAGCTGTGATGAAAAGAAAAAGAAAAGTAGAAACCAAAACAATGCAACTGATGTAAAAAAAAAAAAAACAAAAAAAAACGCACAGCTCTGTCAAAGCCTCTGTCAAACACTTTATTTTCTCCAATCTTTTCCTACTCCTAATCAGCCTGTATATCTAGTTGTAAACTGAGATGCAGTCTCTTCTATTTTCTGAGTTTAGAAGAACTACCTAGTTCATATTATCCTTAACTCTGTAGTCCAATATCCATCTCCTCAATGTCACACTTCCATGTGTAGAGTTTTTCCTCTGTTTTTCTTGGACCATATGAAGCACCAAAAAGCTGTCTCAAGGCAAACTGCTCAAGCATACTTTTCACGGCTACACAAATAAGCCCTCTAGTGGTAAAATAACCGCGACACTTACCATATGCAGAGTTTTTATGCACCTCCTCTCCAGGATAAAAGTTTTTCTCTCATAATATCTCCTAACCCAAGTTGAGCCACTAATAGCCTATCTACATCCTCTTTTGAAAGCTAGTCATTGAAGATGACAAGCTTATTTTATCTGAAGTATGAGTGCGTAGCTTGGTTATTAAATTCAGATATAAAGCCATAATAATCAACAAATAACAGAACTGTCAACAAATGCACTAAACTAACTTATCTTGTTACAGAATTCTCCACATTTTACGAATTTTTATGAATACTAATGTACAAACTCCACCACTCACTTATTTAATGAGACTCTTTGATTACCAGAATCCTAAGTGAGCGCTTGTTCTTTCCATTCAAGCTACTCCACTTCCTTTCCCTTTTTCAAGCACATTTATTTACCACTTTTAAATACTAGTCAGTGAATGGAACACAGAAACACACCCAATTCTGACCTATGTTTGTAGACATGATTTGCATTATGACTGGCAAAATGTTGCCAATGCATTAGGTATTTCACCTACTAACAACTCGGCTTCAAACACTGCCAGACTTAACGCTGCCAAATATTCCTCACTATCATGTCACCATCTTTTAATGAAAGACTAGCATACTGACTAGTTTTAAAATAAAATTGCTGTATTTTAGATTAGCAAGTGGGGGTAAAAATCTCCTATCTACATACTTGTCCTCTTTCTTTAAATGCAGCAATCCAGCGTATTGTTATTATATGAGAAATGGTCCAAAGGGACAGTCATTCTCAAGTGGTACATATTTCAGCAGTTCTCATGAAATAGAATTACCTGGTGTTTGGCCAGATCAGAGCTTTCACTGATGGTACCTTGGTGTATCTGCAATCTCACATGCTGTTATAACAAAGGAGACTATGCTGGTAGAGGTCATTAATCACCTTTCACAAAACACTGATTATCTAAGAATACCTCAGAGTTGTTCTGCTGAGTAGAGGTGAGCGTAGGAAAACTTGGCACACCATCAGCTCACAGAATAGACCCTTATCATTTTGCAGCCTGCCAGGAAGAATTAACAACTAAGACTTCTTTGGAAATGCAAGTGCCAACAAAATTCTATCAACACAAAAAACAATTAACAGTTTGGCCTACATAAACCTTTAGTGTGTGATTTTTGCCTCTTGCGCATGTTTTAAGACAGACATGCCCCTGCCTTGATATAACACTAATTGGTTATAATTCACAGAACAGCAGCAGAGGATGAATAACACATTTTGGTATAATTTGCTTGATAGCTAGAAACCAATTTCTGAAAATCAGTGTCTATCACTGAAATTCCTTGCAAAAACATTCAAAAATGAAACCAGAGCGCAGAAATTCAATGTAACCTCAAATGTGGGTTCAGAAGCCACAATAAAAGTAAATGTAACCACTCTGACAAGATTGACAGTAGTTGTGTCCCTCTCAAAACACTCTAAATCAAATAACTGAATAGGGAAGCACACAGCTGACTGAAAAAGTCCTCTAAGAGTAATCATTAGCAACTGTCAAGCTGGAAGGACTATTCCATGGGGGCCTACAAAGATCTGTGGTGGATCAGACCCTGGTTCAACAGTTTCAATAGCGATTTGGCCAAATGAACAGGAAAATCTGCTTAAGAACTTAACATATGATGTCAAGTAAGATAAAATCCAAGTGCTCTGAAGAATGGGATTAGAACTCAGCAATCCTGAAAAACTGGAGAAACTATCCTAATGAACAAGATGAGATTCAGTAAAAACACACTGGAAGATGGATAGCACCAATTCACGGAAGACAAGATACAGTGCAAGGGTACTGCAAAGAAGACAAAAAACGACATGTTAGAAAGAGCATCACCTACAACAAAGGATGCACCTGAACATATTTTATACTCAGAAGTAATAAAACTTACGCTTTTGTACCTGGTTTCAGGTATCACCATTTTAAAAGTAGAGACAGTCCTGGAAAGGACAAAACCAAGTGTTTTGAAACAACTTACCTGCAAACATCTGAGTTCATGCAGTTCAGAAAATAGAAGACAATTATATCATAGCAGTTGGAAAGTCATCTTGAAGGGAACAGTGACCAATTACTTTTCTGTAGTACAAGCAGTAGTCAGGTTAAAGAGATTTTGGTTAATGAATATGTTACTTTGGAAGGCTGAAAACCTTCATGCCAGGAACCTCACATCTCCTGGGTTTGGTCACAATTATGTGATCCTGGTTCAGAGTAGGGAGAGAAAAGTCAGACAAGCCAAATAAACATAAAGGCGGGGTCCACATAACACTTTGAATCTTCATTCCCCAATCAGCCAGACTGGGGGAGCTGTTACACTGCACTGCAGCTCCTCCACCTACGAACAGCCACCCATGTCTTCCCTGATAAATAGGATAGCAGGAGCAGAGGGAGAACAACACACGAGTCCCATCCTGACAAAGTCAATGTTTGCCTGAGGTAGACACTCAAACACTAGGTAACCTTCTCAGGCTCTCCACAGTTTTGACACTGATTTTCCAGATGTAGCTCATTATATTTCTCCTGCTTGGTCCTGCAGTTTCTGGAATTACACAGGAAATAAAGCAGGACTACCAAATGCAACCAGTGTTAGAATAAACTAATACTTCAGTTTTTTCCAACCTACTGTTCTTCAAGGCACATTAACAATTTATCTGTTATAAACTACTCCTAACATAGCCATCTTCTTTGTTTAAAATGAAGCCTTTTAGAAGCTAGAACAAGAAAGTACTTGAATTCAGAAACTTTATTTGCTAAACTATAACAGTAAGAGTTTAACCATTTCCTTCAATAAACTGTTTATTCCCACTTCACCCTATTTGCAATGGTTATGGGCTTCTGAAACAAATACACTGAGATGCAGATAAACTCAAGTATCACAAACTATATATTTCAAATTTAATAAAAGATACTCTTATATCTGATATCAGCTTATCTGTAATCCCTGTAACATGCACACACAAACACACTTTTTATCTTACAACAAATCCTCTGACTAAAACTAACTTGATCAAACATATTATGGTTTATCAATTCCCAGCAGCTTCTAACTGTATTTCCTTTGTATTATTCATTGTAGAGATTCAGCCGATTATAGGCATGCTTAGAAATCTCCCGTGATTTCAAAAGGACTTTCAAGGTATTAGAACAGAAAGCAGCGGCATACCAGGCAGCTTGCACGTTGTCACAGCTAATGAAAAATCCCTCTGAAAAACTACATTCCACTCATTTCTTCTGACCAGAAGGGTGAAGTTCTGGATTGACACTTCCTTCCAGTACAAGACAGAAATTCAGTGCAGCAAAACCAAAGTAATTAAGCCCCTCTTCTTTTGACATTTACTTTACAGCATGAGTCATGACCAGCTTTAGCCAGTGTTTAATAAAACGTTTTCACAGAGGCTATATGAAAAAAATTAACTTTGTACTACATACAGCCTTTTAGTCAAGTATTACATTTTCTTGCACAAGTTCCAAAATCAGTTTTCAGTTGTGTGCCAGGTGGTTCTCAACACTTAAAAAACAAAACAAGCACACACACCCCAAAGAGATGCTTTGGGGTTTATACTGCTTTAGAACTTTTTCTAAAATGGATCTGGAGGGGAAAAACTATAGCAACAAATTCAGATAATTTTTAAGTAAAAGACTGCAGAACTCATACTGCAAGTTTCCAATAAATGACTACTAATTAAATTTATAACATTGAGGAGGTGTGTAACAAAGTCAACAACATGAACACAAAAGTCAATACAGAAGGCTTAACTCTCAAAACCAGAGTGTTAGAAGTTACTGCAAAGAAATTTAGTAAAACCAAATTATTCTGTCATTTCATAACTGGAAAACAGGGACACAACAATACTGTATCATGAAGACTCTCTCTGACAAGAGGTGTTTATATCTGAATCAACAATATGGAGGCTCCAACACATGTAAGACTGGCTTTCTCCTGCGATTTATAGGGAGTTGTCCTGATTTTTCTCCATCTCTTTTCAAACTGCAGCCGCAAACCCCACAATTTCTTCTTTTGGATTCCCTTACCTGCTCAGAGCCAATCATTTTCCATCTCAATCATCTGAGGATAAAAATGATGAACTGGATTTATCCTTCAGTGCTACACACAGTTTAAAACCCAACCAAACCAACCTTAGACAAAGAAGTTATATAAAACTTTGGAGACAGGAAGAACATCATAGTCACTGAGAAGGAAGGCTTCTAGTAAAAACAATACAAAGAAATGCTACTGCAAACTGCATCACAGATATATGGGAATATGTTGGTCAATGAGAAAATGAACATGAGCTGGCTTCAGTGTGCGCTCACAGCCCAGAAAGCCAACCGTATCCTGGGCTGCATCAAAAGGAGCGTGATCAGCTGGTCGAAGGAGGTGATCCTGCCCTCCACTCTGCTGTCATGAGACCTCACTTGGAGTATTGTGTACAGTTCTGGTGTCCTCAACATAAAAAGGACATGGAACTGTTGGAACAAGCACAGAGGAGGGCCATGAGGATGATCAGGGGGCTGGAGCCCCGTACAAAGACAGGCTGAGAAAGTTGGGGCTGTTCAGCCTGGAGAAGAGAAGGCTGCGTGGAGACCTCATAGCAGCCTTCCAGTATCTGAAGGGGGCCTAGAAGGATGCTGGGGACAGACTCTTCATTAGGGACTGGAGTGATAGGACAAGGGGTAATGGGTTAAAACTTAAACAGGGGAAGTTTAGATTGGATATAAGGAGGAAGTTCTTTAAGGGTGGTGAGGCACTGGAATGGGTGCCCAGGGAAGTTGCGAATGCTCCATCTCTGGCGGTGTTCAAGGCCAGGTTGGACAGAGCCTTGGGTGACATGGTTTAGTGTGAGGTGTCCCTGCCCATGGCAGGGGAGTTGGAACTAGATGATCTTAAGGTCCTTTCCAACCCTAACTATTCTATGATTCCATGATAAATATGGTAAGCTCTACCTATTCTCTAGGAAATCCCATTATTCAGGAATAATAAGCTGGCAGCTACAGATACCCCATTTGCAGAAAGTTATTTAAATAATTTCACTGAATAAACTAATACGTTATTTACAAAACAAAACAATTCAGTACCATGAAATGCCAAGCCAATCTGGGAATGGTTGTGAAACCAGGAGGCTTTGGATGTTCATACTATATCTTGTCATTAAATAATTATTAATTTTAATCAAGTGGAAGGTAAACAATGAATATTAATAGGTATTAGCTTGGCTTTTGTCTGCTTGTTCAATTTCCAACTGCCAGCAAAGAAGCTGTACATCCAGATCAGGCTTGAGCTGGAAATACATTTGTACATTAAAGAAAACGTCTTTGTGACAAATATTAACCTAAGTGGGTTTTAAAGAGATCCTAAAAGTCTGATTCTTAGAAAGTTCTTTAAAATATCTTGTCATTCTCTCCAAAGATCTGTTCTCTATTCATCTTCCCTTCTGAAGTTCTATCATTTTGGCAGCCTTGCACGATCCAAGAAGGAACAGAAGAAACATTCTTCAGTCTTCTCCTGTCAACCTTTTTTTCTAGGTTGACACTTCTGAAGCACTTCCGAAGAATAAGGAACAAGCTCCCTTCCAGAAAGAATTCCTGAGGTATCTGACCCACTCAACCTACCTACTATATGGATGGTTTAGAAACACAGTAGTACCTACTAGATAATGCTAAATTCATGAGGAATGGCACAATCCCAGAAAGGACACCCATTTCTGCTCCTTACCAAAGGGACCCCAACGTGAGCTAAAAAGCATTCACGTCTTTCAGCTATCTAGCACCCGATACTTTTGTAGCTCACTGTTCCTACCATTACCTGGCTGATAGCAAGAATGGAGTATTCCCTTTTTGCTATCATGGTTTCTACTAAGGCGCCTCCTAGGTTTTCCTTGGCAATGAAAGGGCTTCCTGTGACACCAGCTTCTTAACTTCCACTACAATTTCCCAGCCACACTGGCAGTATACAATACAGAGTTAAAAGTCCTTCTTACATAGAAAAGACAACCAAAAAAAGAGCAAAGAAAAGCTAGAAAAAAACAAGGTAGAACCAATACATGATGATTAATTATTAAGCTAAGAAGATAATAACATCAGTTGCTTAACTAGCTTTTTACTATAAAATAATTCAAGTTCTTTTGAAAGACTGGATACACCACTGTACAAAAGCATTGCACATTTCAATATCCAGTTCCGGCCAGCTCATTTTCAATAATGAGACAGGTCCTTAAAAAGGACCACAAATCACCAGATGCTGGGAATTAATTTTGAGGAAACATGACTATGTTGTGGCTATACTAATACACTCTTCCCTTGGCTCTGCTGCAGACAGACCCTTGATATGACCTAGCTCAGCTATCCCTTTGCATCTATTCCAAGTTCAATTGGATCAAAAAAAAATCTGTTTAAAAAAAAAAACAACAGTAAAGCAGTATTTCATACACTAAGTCTGACCCTTATGAGCAAGACATGTATTTAAAGATAAAAATCATTTTCCAAATTGTGTCACCCTAAAGTACAGAATGAAAAATTACTGTCAAAACACAATGCCATGAGCTTCAAGCTTTGTTGTTAGCCTGTACTTTACAACTACTAATTCAAAATACCCCTACCAATGTGCTGTTTGAAAAGAAAAGAATCACTACTAAGAGCTGTACATACAATAGATTTCTTGGACTCAACTTTCAAGAGGAATCCTGAAATGGATTTAATCTGCATTCTTTGAATTTATGAGAGTATACAATTAAGAAGAAACAGTCATTAGGAACAAAACCCTTTGCCAACAATTTAAAAAAATAAAAAAGCACTGCAGAACTAAGGTTACACCTTGTTTTAACCCACTCCCCAGCTGTTCACCAAATAAGAGTAATTCCCTTTATTTATTCAAATCACATAAGAAGTCAGAGGCGATTTGGAACAGTTTCACATGAGCACAGACACTTGTTTGGAATACCCTACTTTGCGCCTGTGGTTCACATCGTAAGTATGTGTCTATGGTAAAGCCTGAAGTACTACACAAACTATGGGGTATAACTGTTTTAAAATTATGTTAATAAGGACTTGCTGTTTCCTGCTTTAAGGACATTCACCTCCTTCTTTTTGTTTCAAAACTGCACTTGCTGCAGTCAGTCAACACCCATCCATAAGAGGTGAGTTTCATGATTCTGCTCCTGGTTCAAATCATGTTGGCATGTGTCCTGGGTTCAGCAGTGGCAGTCATGTTTCTCCTTCGTGGTAGCTGGTGCAGTGCTGTGTTTTGACTTCCAGCCTGGGAACAGTGCTGGTGATACCGATGTTGTCAGTTGCTGCTAAGTGGTGTTTACCCTAACCAAGGACTTTGTGAGGCTAATGCTCTACCAGGGAGGAGGGGAAGCCGGGAAGAAGCAGAGACGGGGCGCCTGACCCAGGCTAGACAAAGAGGTATTCCATACCACAGCACGTCATGCCCGCAGTGGGGGGTAACTGGGAGTTACCTGGAAGGACACAGGCTTCTGGGTCAGACTCATTTCTTGGCCGGTGGTATTGTATTCTCCTCCCTTGTTATTTTCTTTTATCATTGTTGTCGTTGGTGGTAGTGGTGGTGATTTGTGTTGTACATTGGCTGCTGGACCCGTGATCGAGGGGTGGACTTAACAATGGACACTAGTGCCCAGGTTATTCATGAGTGTGAAACATGTGCTGCAATTAAACAAGCCAAGCGGTTAAAGCCTCTTTGGTATGGAGGACGACGGTTGAAGTATAAATATGGGGAGGCCTGGCAGACTGACTATATCACACTGCCGACAGCCCGCCAAGGCAACACTATCCTGGGCCTTCAGCATGGCACTGAGTGGGTATATCACATCCCCTACCACGCACCAGCCTCTGGGAAAATCAAACGGTACAATGGGCTCTTAAAAACTACACTAAGAGCAATGGGTGGGGGAACTTTCAAGCATTGGGATGCACACTTACCAAAGGTCACCTGGTTGGGCAACACCAGAGGATCTGCCAACAGGGCTGGCCCAGCCCAGTCAGAACTTTTACATATTGTAGAGGGGGACAAAGTTCCCATGGTGCATATGAAGAATTTGCTGGGGAAGACAGTCTGGGTTATTCCGGCAGCTTCAGGTAAAGACAAACCCACTCGTGGGATTGCTTTTGCTCAGGGACCTGGATATACTTGGTGGGTAATGAGGGAAGATGGGGAAGTCCGATGTATACCTCAAGGGGATTGGATTTTAGGGGAAAACAGCCAATGAACTTAACTGTATGCTGTTGCCTGCTGTGTAATACTTTTATAGCACATCAATTAGATGTCTCCAGGTCACCAGCGACTGGCCCTGACTTCCCTCCAACCATCATCCCAACAGAGAATGAACTTAAATAGAACCAGATGAGCTCCGCAGTAAAGGAACGACCAGCATCAGCAAGCAACGATCCAATACTGCACACAGCCTTTCCTGCCCTGAAAGATTGTTACAAGAAATGGAACCTGACATCATGGGCCGAATGGACTCGGCAGCATTATAGGGATTGGTCCATGCACTAAGAAAATGATCTCTTTCTCTTGGTCTGTAGGTATATGGATGTATATATGTGGGAGAGCAATGGTGTATTGAAAATGTGGGATCTGAGCATGACATGAATGGTATGGAATAAGGGGTGGATAATGTCCTGGGTTCAGCAGCAGCAGTCAAGTTTCTCCTTCGTGGTAGCTGGTGCAGTGCTGTGTTTTGACTTCCAGCCTGGGAACAGTGCTGGTGATACCGATGTTTTCAGTTGCTGCTAAGGGATGTTTACCCTAACCAAGGACTTTGTGAGGCTCACACTCTGCCAGGGAGGAGGGGAAGCCGTGAGGAAGCAGAGACGGGGCGCCTGACCCAGACTAGACAAAGAGGTATTCCATACCACAGCACGTCATGCCCGCAGTGGGGGGTAACTGGGAGTTACCCGGAAGAACACGGGCTTCTGGGTCAGACTCATGTCTTGGCTGGTGGTATTGTATTCTCTTCCCTTGTTATTTTCTCTTATCATTGTTGTCGTTGGTGGTAGCGGTGGTGATCTGTGTTGTACATTGGTTGCTGGACTGTTCTTGTCTCAACCCGTAGGAGTTGCACTCTTTCAATCCTCCTGCCCGTTCCTCTGGGAGTGGGGAATGGGAGAGCCTGGGGGGGGGGGTGGGGGTGGGGGGGTGGGGACAGGCCTCGATTGCTCTCAGCCTGGCACCACTCACTGGGAGTGAGTGAACAAGCTGTCTGGCTAGGGTTTAAACCACAACAGCATGGAAGCGGATGCTAGACTGATAGAAATAGGACACTGGTTTAATACTTTAAAATAATTATTAAATATTATTTTTATGCTTCACATTATTTACTGTGAAATACTTATTATTCTATTTAGTTAGCATTTACTTTGCTCATACAATAGGCATTTCCACCAAAAGTCCAGACAGCAGTAGAGTTAGTGCTGTTAATTAAAAAAAAAAAAGAACCACAAGAAAAAAAACACCAAAAACCATTATTTTGCATAAATCTGTAGGGGCTGGGTGCAGAAAGCTTACAAGAGTATCATGTGCAGTTCTTCATTATGTCCACACTAACTTATGTCAAATGCTGTCATATAAACATGTCCATTTGAAGAGCATCAGTATTATTATTACCAAGAGCTATTTTTTTTGTTGAAAAATAAAAAAATATCAGGATATTGCTAATATCCATACTCAGCCTCAGCAAGAACAGTGCTTCTTCTGCTAGCTTTCTATCAAATAGACACACAAGTGTCCAACTGGAGTCTCAATTACTTAAACCTGATAGAAACATCTAACGGCAGCTAAGATTTAAGTCGATTACCCTATCAATTGAACACGTGAAAGCATATGTAGCCTCCTAAAAGAAATTTGTGTTCCTTAACATTTTCACACTGCCTATCAAACTGCTGTCAAAACAGCATAAACACACCATAATATTCTCATCTTCACCTGCAGCAAACATCAGAAAGTAAAGTAACTCACCTGTACCACGTGTTTCTGAATCTCTACTAAGCAATCCAAAATGCTTTTCTGTCAACACCCTGACACATCCAACAGAACTTTTTCCTACCTTGATACTAACATACTTTAGACACACCAAGTCTGCCCTAGAGGTTTAAAGTGATATATTCTGCTCCTGAATTTTTCTTTACAACTGAAATGCACAGTTTAATCATTAACAGATTTAGCAGAGGTACATGGGAATACTGCCAGTATGTGAGATTTGTACTCTTCTTGTAGTTCAGGCATCTTCCTGTAGATGACGTAATACTTACCGGAGAAAGACTCGGAGGTACAGAAGTCCCACATATTTAATCCAGCACAAACCTACAGCATTACTGTGTGTCTTCCACACACAGTTGCTTCCGTCCTGCTCTCTTTCAGTAGTGAACTGGGTCAGACAGCTTCTCCCAGATCAGCTCCCTAATCTGATTCACCATGCACCAGATAAAAGAAAGTGCCAGCATAACAGATAAGAAAGGAGTAAATGCCCAGGAAGCAAAGGCAAAAATAGACCCATCTCTTTAAACTGCCATAAATCCATATTTCTGCTGTTCATAGCCCCACAGCATCTAGTAATTCTCCCTTCTATCTTTTTAAATTCAGTGTTTTAACCTGAAATATGTACAATATAACTACTGTTGAAAAATAATTTCTGTAACTGAGAACATGTTTAACTGTCAACACAAATGGAAACTGCCTTCAACAGGAATGAAATCATGTTTGTTGCTTTCATCTTCATGCATTTTTTTAAATAAAATTTCTATGTAAAATGCGTTTCACTCTGGACTCTAGAAGCTTTGTAATTTGTGTTTCAAAACTCCCTGCAAGATTGTACAACCCGAGCTATTCATTGACACCTTAAAGAAGCCAACTAAACCCACACCCATGAACTTCTTAAATATTGTTTAAAATGTATGGAAAGACTGTTCCTTATGAGACTGCAGAAGTTTTAAACTTAACATTAAGCAGTTTTGGAATTGTTTATAACCAACAACATTCCTAAACAATCACACGGCTTGTTATGCTGCAGAAAAGTATTATATGACTCATATGATAGTTTTGTGTCTTTGCTTTTTCTCAGACAATAGTCTGTAGTAACACAAAACAAACAAAAATCAGAGCAGCATACTTAAATGTACCCTGCACACTGGATACTTGTGATTAAAACTGTTTTTAAACATTCCTTTTCTGACCAGCACATTATGTCATTATGGTTGTTCAGGGGGTTGTATTTAACTAAGAAAAGCAATAAGAGAAAACTTGACTTTTATACATATGAAATGCTTGCCTTTCCTCTCTTTTGGCTCATCCTCCATTAGCCTCCACCAGTCTCTTCATACAATATTCATTACAAATCAGTGGTCATTACCAAAATTGCTTCTGTGTACAAAACAAAATAGCCCTATCTCTTTAAGCAGTATGGACTTATGGCAGCTTACATTTAGTGATACAGTTTTCATAATACAATCTCCCTGGATAAATTGTCCATTAATGAGCCACAGCATTATGCTTAAACTGCCAAATTAGTTTTATATTAAAATACCTCACTAAGGTTAATGCAAATCTTCACACATGCGTAAGAGAATACATCAGGGTGTCTGTAGACTCAAACTTTAGTAAATCAGTTGACATTATTCATATTTAGGAGTTAACTCTGCAAACACTAAGATATGGTAAAAAGCACTTAAAGCAAGCTCATAATTCCCTGCATAATGCTTAACACCTGTAAAAACAACACAGTGTGTGCACCTGCTGCACCTCTGTAAGGTAATGCACCTTAATAACTACAGGCAGAGAAACCAGATGTTTTGCCACAGGAAAAGTAATTGAGTTCCTAAAAGCCAAAATAGCACAATGATGAAAGTCAAGGCAACGAAACACAAGAAAGCTCTGAAAGAAAGTACCTAAGGACAAAGTCCTGCAATCTCAGTTATTACACAAAATGGACAGCAATCCCCCTCCTTATCTGAAAATGAATGACACTCAAGTGTTTAGTACACAGAATTATTAAAAAATTGAAACCCAAACGCTGTTACAATCACTAGTATGTTACAATCACAAGTCATCACACACACTTGTTTTGGATAAGCCTTCCAGGAAACATCCATAAAGATTATGTAGGAGGTTTTCATAAGATATGCTGGGGTCACAAACCAAGCAGAGAAATAACTAGCTGTCCTGGGTTCAGCAGCAGCAGTCATTTTTTTCCTTCTCAGTAGCTGGCAGTGCTGTGGTTTTCACTTTCAGCATAGGAACACCACTGATAACACCAGCGGTTTTAGTTGTTGCTAAGTAATGCCTACTCTGACCAAGGACTTCCCTGAGTCTCATGCTCTGCCAGGGAGGAGGGGAAGCCATAAGGAAGTGGAGGCAGCACACCTGACCTAAACTAGCCAAAGAGGTATTCCATGCCACAGCATGTCATGCCCATTATATAAACTGGGGGCAGTTACCCAGAAAGGCTAGATCGCTGCTCAGGTCGGGCTGGGTATCAGTCGGCACGTGGTGAGCAGTTGTATTCTCTTCCCTTGTTATTTCCCTTATCATTATTATTGGTGGTAGCAGCAGTGGTTTCGTGTTATACCTTGGTTACTGGACTGTTCTTAACCTGTGGGAGTTACATTCGTTTGATTCTCCCCCCCATCCCTACATGAGTGGGGGGAGGAAGGGGGAGAGTGAGCAAGTGGCTGCATGGTTCTGAGTTACCAGCTGGGCTTAAACCATGACACCACTTCACAAAAAAAGTGGTTATTTTGCTTCTTGAAATAACACTATGAAATTCTTGAAATACACGAAGCAGCAAATACAGGGCATCTTGCGAATGTATGGAGAAGTATGGCAACAACATTCACAGCACACGAAAACATAGAAAGGAATCAAAAAGCAAGAGTTTTGAACACTACTTTGATAGGGAAATCTTAATTTCCTTTTAATATAAGGTTGGGAGGAGTCTACTTCCAGGTATAATTTCCACTGTTTATATTTCATGCTACTAAAGCACATGCAGTGTTTGAAGGCAGACTTACCTCTACCAATGCCACAGTCAGAATATGTTCCATTTTTGAGTCTGGGAAAAGGGCATTCACTTGTGGAGACATTCCAATCAGTACGCAGTTAGTAACAACGGATATTACACTCATCGTTTCAAAAGCCAGCTGAAATAAAACACAAATATATTTATACTTATGACATTATCTCTAATTTACAAGTCTTCAAAGTGCTCTGTCTTCGTTAAATCCTCAGAAGTTCCATTATTTGAATTTTTTTCCTTCATCTTTTGAATTCTACAACCTAATACTTGCTTGGCAAGCAGTCCAGACTTCATCAGATTTAAGAACAGGCAAAGACAAGACCACAAGAAGGTCTGCAATACCACAAAGATCATCTAGCAACCCTGAATTTCTCTCTAGTCTGATTTCTCTATGTGAATGTTATATGTTGGCTGTGAAGAAATTAAACCCTATTCTTCCACAATTCCCTAGTATTGTGAAGACCTTGAGAAGTTATTAAGAGACCATTAAAACACTTCAGATGTAGGCAATGCCAGATCTCCACCTGAATAATTTGGAATAATCTTAAAGGAAAAAAGGGGACAGGAAAGCAGCCTTATCCCTGGTATCTTCATGACACATAACCTCAACACATAGAAGTGTGTTAAGTGTTCTCATCTCACACTCATCTACATAAAACACTTATCTACAGTTGTATTACTGAACATGTATTTCCTCCAGGATGAAGGAAAAAGTGCTAAATTCCTAGCAGGACTGTCAGTCCAAACACTCTCATTTTGGAGGTTTTGTCCGAATGTTAAGTAAAAGGAAAACGTAAGGATCAGTCAGAATGCCTTTTTTAAAAATCAGTTACACAAGCTGAAATTGGTTATAAAACAGATTTAAACACATGAAATTACACACATCTAAGAAGCTCTTGACTGAAGAGCTCCCACAAAATGTTGGAAAATATTACTACAGTGTGACAATTAATTTTGTAGTATCATAGTTACTTATTCCAAGGTCCCCTCTGGAACGAGAAAGCCTGACATTGAATTGCAGCAATTTTCACAGCAAATTAGCAGAAGTAACTTTCTCCTTGACAACAAGCTGGTGACTCAGCTCACCTGATTCAAACAATTCCAGTATTGCCTTAACAAATCTTTCAGCCAATGCTCTAACTTCCCACATGAATCAGGTAACAAAATGTTTAAGTCATTACTTTTAATTCATACGAAACAAATGCACTTCTACTGTTAAAAATCTACACTATAAAAAACCCAACATGACTGTAGAATCAGTGTTATAGTTTTTCAGTCTACTCCCTAGAATGAAATAAACTATTCTTGCAAAACCAAATGCTATTACCACACCTCCAGCTACACCTGGGACTTGTGACCACAGCTTCACTTATCTGATGGTCGCACCACTGGTGAATGCCACTATGCCATCAAGATGCTGGCAACATAAATTCAGACTAAGAAAATGCACCAAATGTTTAAACGCAGATTATAATTTACACATTTAAATAACTTGATAATAAAAATTTTCTCTTGTAAGCTCCCTTCATTAAAACCTATGTATGTGTATAATGACTGCACAGAATACTCAGTCGGCATATTTTTACAGTATGTTTTATTTGATGTTTCCTGATTTGATTTCTTCCATCCCCCATTTGTTTCATTTGGTACCAACATTTAAAAGCCCACCAAATTAAATGATCCACTAGTTTATTATTCCTCTGTCTCCATTACATACCATTACTAAAGTTGTTAACTATAACTAGAATATGGATTGTCCCCTGGAAATTTCCTCCAACCTACTTAGCACTCATTATGACTACTATTACAGAATGCTGCAGTCTCTGGATGTGACTCGACAGTATTCTTTCTTTTTGGAAAAAAACTTTGGGTTTGGAGGAGTTTTACAGGGTTATTTTCAGTCAGAATCAGTTTACTGACACAGCAGGCTCCAAACTAGCTGGCGCTAGCATGATTGCATAAGCAAGCAACGGAGGACAGGAAATCCTTAACCCACTACTACAAGTGTGAAATTGTTTAGATAGATTACAGTGCTCAGGCTGTGCACAAAGATCCAGATCCTGCTGACAGATTCAGGTTATTTTAAAATTAGTCAGCTTGAGTACAAGTAATCACAAGGGCACACAGCCAAGCACGGCTTAGGAATCCACGCACTTACCTACCATTCTTCAATGTTTTTAAACCCTTGCTCAGCTCTGTGCTTCTGAGATTGCATCAAATGTTACCCTTTCTAAAATATGTTGGCCGTAAAGAGTACTAGGCAGTATCTGGCTGCTTTGCTTTGTTGCAGTTGCAACAGGAGTACAATACACATATATACAAACACTAAAGGCTTTGTTTTCTTTTCAAAGGCAACTGGAAGACATCTGGTCAAAAATCCTACAAAAAAAAAAAAACCAACCAACACTTGGACATACAGTTGGATAGATACTATCCTAAGACATTGAAGAGAACAACGTACCTGCTAAACTTTAAAGTGGCAGATAGGTCAAATAGCTTAACATGTTTGCTGAAACCTCTTTCAAAATATATAAATAGAAAGACACAGAAATTACCTGCCAAACACCAATATTTGCTGTTGGTTCTGCAAATGGACGCTTGTAAACATTACACATCTTTAAGGCATCAGAATATATCTCGGTAATGTTGTTTAACACTGCAAAGACAGCTGCCAGTGGATAAACACATGAAAAAAGACTCACATAGCCAAACTGTAAGAACAACTCCAGGTAGTCATCAAAAGTTCCCTGAAAAACAAAGCAAAAATAACTTTTATCCACAAAAAACTGTGAAGAAACACAGAATTAACAATATAGTTATAAATGTGCTGCCTCATCCCAAATCAGTTGCTTGGAATAACTGGTGATAGAAAACAACAACAAACAACCCAACCATCTAGTTGACCTGGAATTCTTCAATTACTTAAAACTTTTTAATATGAGTAGGCCAAAGTTTTAATTTTTGCCTAATGCATTTTTTGCAAGTCATATTTCTTATCCTTATTACATGAAGTAATTGTATAACACATTAATCTCATTCAAGTTCCTGACTAGTTCAGTGGAACAGTTACAGAATGAATTGTGTGGGACTGGAAAATAGCACCATGCATTTAAACTGGCAGGACATTCTCCCAAAAGCACTGTGACAAGAAAAGTCCTTGTATTTCAGACTGTCTATGAAAGACCTAACCAGAAAGGTAGGCTGGTAGATAGGCGACTCTTTTCTGGTATTTCTACTTGCTTATTTCAAATGGGGTAAATCAGAATCAGTGGCACACTAGAAGGCTGAAATGACAGAATGCAGCACTGACATCTGAAAGGAACAGTTAGTGCAACAAAAAGCCCTGTTTTAGCAACTCTGCAATGCATCTATCACCTGATCTTTAAACCAAGAATGTGAGTACATAAATGCTGATTAATTATTCACATGTAGATCATTATATATATTTGCATATCAGTTTTGTATTACTTATAGTGCTCATCAGATTGCAGCAATTATTTGTGAAAGTGAAGAACCATTTTCAAGTAATTTTCAAGCTGCACACTATATAGTTGGGTCTGACAAACCGATCTGCAGGCCAGCCTGTGAAGAGCTACCTAACTTAAAACCACTGAGATTTTTCTACGAAAACATTTTGTACAAACTCTGAATTTTACTAAGGTCATCCTCAGGGACACTTGTCCAGGATTACTCAATGGAGTAGCAGTCCCACATTTGTCCCTGCTATCACTTTCTCAGACAACTGTTGCAAGCAGGGAGCGATCCTTCTGTGTTCCTCCTGCTGGTAACTGCACAGTATTCCCACTGCTTCCTCACACTTTTCTTATTTCGTTGCCCAGTACCTACTGACTTTTAGAGTATGAAAAGAAAAGGAGTATTTTTTTTCCTCCTACTCGATTTATGACACTTTACGCAGAAAAAGGAGTCTGATATGATGTTAAAGCAATTTCCAAGTGTGCCATTGTCAGCCACAGGAGCAGCACATGAACTATATCATCAAGGGAACAAACTCACCAAAGAAATTCAGGAGAAAATGAACTAGAAAAGAGAAGCAGAAAGTTTTAAAATATATATATTGCAAGATGGTTTTACAGCTTAAACTCAGTTAAAGGCTGGAGATTTGAAAAGTGAGAGAGAAAGAGGACAAACAAGAGAATTGAATGTTAGAGTAAGTGAATGAAAGAAAACAGAAGAGCCTGAAACACAGAATTCTGTCAAGACTCCTGCTAAACTCCTCATCTACTAAGCATAGTCAAATGTTTCCCCCTTGTGACAGATTTAATTTTAAGAAATACTCTTGGCTGCTGGCAGCTCACAGCTTGCAGACAAATCAGTGGTTTAATATTGGATATTCATAAACACAGCACAATTAAAATATTTAGATTCAAAATAACACTAAGGCCTTGAGTACACAGTATCTTGAACTGAAACTGGGGCTAGCAGTGGCCAACTCCAAGGCAAAGCTGTAACTCTATAACTGACCTGTCAGGTCCCAGTGGTAAACTACTCAGGGCAGAACAGTTCAAAAGGTGCAGGTATATTTATCCAGCCTTGCACAAGAAGCACTGCACAATGTGACTCAGAGACAACGCACTGGCTTTTCATGTGCCAGCTGAGAATGAGAAGTCAGTTCAGGTCCAAGAGGCAGAACTTACTTTGTCACATATATCCATGCCTCATGCCAACACACAGCTTTTGGAGCTCTGCTGGCCTATTTGCAGGCACAGTGCTGGACTGTGCTGACTTACCAGTTCAGACACTAACACGGGGATTTCTGCTGCGCTCTCCCTTGACAGACAGACACGCTCTCTAAATCTATTTCCCTCCATCTAAAATGTTGGAAATACCAACCTTCCCAGAGGAAGGCAAGTGCTAACATTTGTACATTTTTCCAATTGCAAAGGTAGCATTTCTTTTTCCTCTTCCCACTTCATGGCACTTTATGCAAGAAGAGAGGAATCTGATATAGTATTACCAACACATTTCAAACTGCCTTACACAAAAGGTTCACTGTCCATATAATTCTTACTCTGGGAAAGTATAAATCATACAGTATTAAGACTCTTGTGACTATGGCTGCAGCATCTGATCCAGCAAGCTGTCGGTCAGTCTGTAAGGCCTTAGCATATACACTGATGTCTACTTTGTCAATTCCTTTAGAACTGCATGTAATATATTGCAAAAATCTGTTAAATACGATTAAAATTAAAAGAGGTGGTCAGGAATGGAACTAAGAAGACAGCAAATGCCAAAGCTGTAGTTTAAAGAAGCAAGAGCTTCCAGCAGTAGTACTGGTTTGAAGAATTAGTCTCTTCTGCCCCCTCCATTTCTGGCACCACCCAGACATAAGTGCACTCTCTCAGGCTATATTAATTGACAGTTTAAACTAGTATCGCTGCAAAACCAAACTAAAACAGACACCGTCTCCCCCTTCCCTATGCCAGGCTACTCATCATTGTAGCTTTCAAGCTACCCTTGGAGATTAAGGGCATATTACATAAGCACTTCTTCCAGTGATACAGCGTTAGGTAGTTCCAGATTCAGCTGTTCATTCCTATCCTTCAATCTAGTGTAACTGGGATCATGCACTGTTCCATTTTCTTGATCCAGCACATCACAGGCCTGTATAAACAACACTATCAGCAGAACTGATGAAGCTGGAAATAAGCTGCCAGGCCAAAGAGCCAGAAATAATTCAGGTTGCACAGGTTCATATCTTTGTCAACTACAACCCAGAAAAGTCTGAACTCTTTTACAGTAATAAAACATACACAATAGGTGCCCATTTCTTTCTCCAAGTTGACTTGTTCAACTAATGACAGGTCTTTATCAATTTTCGGAGAACACAGGTGTTTCTTCATCCTCTTGTTATACCTCTTTTGGAGCCAGTAAGGAAGCAAGGACTCTGCCAACTGATTGAGGATCTGCGAAGTTATCAGCAAAGTGGCCAAGCTCTTAAGATACAAAAAAAAAAAAGAAAATGTAATTAAAATTAATAGAACTGTGACAAACCTATGATCGCTTCCAATTTTGTGCATTCTAGTAACACTAAGTTAGTATACTATGACAAAAGAGGGCCAGCCTAACAGAACTAGCAACAGCATATGAAAAGTATAGGTGTTCTAGTCCCCATTAGAATCACAGAATAGTTAGGGTTGGAAAGGACCTTCAGATCATCTAGTTCTAACCCCCCTGCCATGGGAAGGGACACCTCACACTAGACCATGTTGCTCAAGGCTCTGTCCAACCTGGCCTTGAACACTGCCAAGGATGGAGCATTTACCACTTCTTTGCACAACCTGTTCCAGTGCCTCACCACCCTGACAGAAAAGAACTTCTTCCATTCATTGTTCTGTGCTGAAAATAACAAAATAGAGTTAAATGTCTAAGTACTTTGTGGATTCTGGACATGTCTTGGAGACAGTACAGAACACATTGAAGTATATTAAATGTCACAAATTTCATGTCTGGTATAGGTATGTCAATTGTTTTGCTAAAGCTCTCTTCAGAGAAGAGAGATCTTGAGTTAAAGTTCTGCTGTTTTGTTAATTACATTTAAAGAAAAAGAAAGCTGATGTAAAATACCAACTACAAATTATTATTGCATTTACTTATTCTCAGCTCCTCATAGTAGTTATAAATTTGATCCTCAAGAGTATCTCATTAAGAGCACTACAGAGAAAACCATTTTCTAACAAAAAGGGAAAGAAGGAGGAAATGAAACTTTCCCAGCCTCATCTGTGTGAGGGAATAATGAATTTATTAGAAAACAGTTCCTCATTTAAACAAAGGGAAAAACTGCTCCATTCCAATTACAATTCTGCAACTGTGCCAGAGGAACTGAAATATGAAAGTTGGCTTTCTAAGAAAATACATAGGAAACATATTCATTGTCAAGTTAATAATTTAGAAAAGCAATTAAAAACTGAAGTCGTGTTCCAGTCAATCCTTTACTTTTCTAAATTTGTCAACATTCTGAAGATGTTCTTGAAACTCACCTGCCTCAAAAGGTGCATATCAAACAGCACAAAGGCAATGTAGAAGAGAGATGCAAAACAATTTAAGAAGTTGAACTGCAAACAAAAATCTGTTATTAGTACTTAAGCAAAAGTTCAAATGCAGAATATCATCTAACTTAACCTGACTAACAGCTTCCATGCACATGCTCAGTAAAATTTTCAATTATGGTCTTATTCAGGTTTTCATTTGACAAGCTTAATACTTTTCTAAAGCATGATGTACAAAGACAACTAAAATTCAATTATGAAATGTGGACATTAAAAAAACATGTTACCTTCTACTTAAGTTTCATCTTTTGGCAGTTTCCCCATAGGTAATACAATAAAAGGGATACTCTAATCTTAATTTAGGATAATGATTTTTTTTTCAGACAAGTATTTTATTAAAGTATGTGCTGGATGACAGATCTCTCAACACGTACAACTGTTCCTCAATATATATTAACTAAGCTTTATATTTAATTGCTTCAAGAGGGTTTATGACCAAGAGAAATATTCCCTACTTCTAAAATGAGATATAATCACAGTATTGTACATCTGAAAAATCATAATCAAGCTCTGAAGTTTATATATACTTGTGCTGCATACTTACCACTAAAACTTTCAGAATTAAATGATTTTGATATGAAGATTCCAGCCTGTGATTTTCTAAAATACCAACAAGATTATTGATTAGTAAACAGCAGAAGCACTTGCCATATCATAGAATCACAGAATAGTTAGGGTTGGAAAGGACCTTAAGCTCATCTAGTTCCAACCCCCCTTGTCATAGGCAGGGACACCTCACACTAAACCATCTCACCCAAGCCTTCGTCCAACCTGGCCTGGAACACTGCCAGACATCGTTATACAAAGAGTAAACAGACACCTTCCTCTATCTCAAAATCACTTAACTAAGAGGTTTTGGGGGCAGAAAGAATTTATACTATACCAGTGTCTCTCTTGACCTGTCAAGCTAATCTGATGCACAATATTAACATTCATATTTTTGGATATGACTCCAGTTCTTTTTCTACTGCAAAGGTTTCTCTTTTTATATCTTTCTTCCTCAGAAGAGCTGTTTTATAACAGAAAAAACACCCATCATTCTAAATACTTACTAAAATGTGCCTAGTTATTGATTGTTCTCTGGTTGAATAAACGCAAAACTAAATTGGAATACATTATGAAAATTAATATCAGATTTGATTCAAACCCAGTAAATGCTCACAGAAATATTCCCATCCATGTCCAAGGGATTTAGATCAGACCCTAAGCTCTAAAGCAAGACTAGAGTACATGAAGTTCAACAGATGCATTACTCATTCTAAACCCAAGATTTTTCAATTCATTTCAAATAAACTACTGGCAGCTAATGTTTGAGCAAGGCTGATTACTAGGGGGGAGGAAAGGGAAATAATGGGAGATTTCCCGTTTCTCTTTGCTATTTTGTCAGACTGTACCTTTAAAGCTTTGGCTGAGCAGTAACTGAGAAGGCAGCACACAAGCAAGAGCTGTGTCAACAAGGCAATAAGGAGACACCTTCCCCTCCTGACCTTGCTCAGGACACAACAGCAAAGTTCTACTCTGACAAGGGGCATGAAGGTGGACCCAACACATGGAAGATGCACTCAAGTGACTAAATGCAGTTTTTGCTTTTAGCTTTCACTAAATGACCAGGTCTCATGATAAACAGGCATGCTTAAAATTACCCCACATAGTTTCCTATGCTTTGTCAGTCTATCTGTTTAAGTCAGATATTAGCTGCCAGGTAGAAGGGGAGGTAGGACAGCCAGATGAGCTCTTCATCCTATTCATAGCATGGAAGCATAAACACATTGGATAGCACAAGTTGGCAGTGATAGTGAGTTACATAAATACTGTTGCTACTTAATATGAAACATCAGCTTAAACCAAAAAAAATCTAGGTTAAAAAAATCCTTGGGTTACCTCTTAAAAACATTTTAGTCTACCTGGTCAACACAACTGGGCATTTTGCATAAAGGCTTTTTCTTGCAGTATAGTGGGGAAAAAAACAAAAAACAAAACAAAACAAAAAACCACCCCTCCCCCCCCCCAAAAAAAAAAAATCAATTGAAACCTAAATATGAATTTAAAAGTTATTATTTAAATATAAACCTTGAACAGTCATAGATCAAGAGACTGCCTGCTTTTGCTATTGCTGCTGTCAAGTACAGTTTGCTGAGCCAATAATTTCTGTGTGCCAAACCAATGCACACTTTAACACCTCTTTTTATTCTGACTTCTGCATGAATCTCCCTTTTGCTTAATCTTTCTTAGGTTAATTTTCTGGGTGCCCAGCTTTAGTAACCTGGATTCTGTGCTGTAAACGTATGACATACTGAGCTACACAAACCAGTTAACTCCCCATTAGCCTCACCTATTACCTTTGTCTGAAAGTGACTGCACTTGTCTATAGAAGTGCTAAAATTCAAAATAAAGACTAACATCTCACTATCCTTATGTTAGGTTATAAAACATAACACCCAATCTGTTAAGTCACACCCACAAGGGAAAAAAAGCAATCTATTATAACACCCCATCTCTTCTGAGAGCGCCCAGAGGAAAATATTTTAATAGGGATGTGAAATCTTAGTCTTTGTTTTACATATATATAATACACAAACACTCTCATATGACATTTAGCTGGTGTTTTTAGATTTTGTTCCACTATCTCAGTGCCTCCATTCTCTGGACAGATAAATCAGTAGACTAAGATGTACTCAGCAAACCCAGGCTACAGGTGCAACTGCCAGGGCAGTCCCTCTGGTCACCCACCTCTGAGATCATCTCAGCAAAACTGATACTTAATTTTGCTACTGATACAGCCAAATAAAGAGCTAAATGGAAATGGGATTTCTGCAGCAAAGGCAGAGAGAGGCCAAGGAGGAAGGCAGGATCACTTCTGATGGCATGCTAGACTTAAATCAAATTAAACCAAACATGAAACTACAGTTTCAGAACACTCAAAGTTAAAATAGCCATCTCTTCTACCCCACAGTAAAAACCTACTTCAGGAAATTTCATTAGCATCCCATTGAACAAGAACTCAAAGTAATGTATTCTACAAAGAAACAAATTCTAAACATCTGTGACTCCAGCTTTAGGGAAGAAGAGTAAACAACTTTCTTACCCCATGATGTTAAGAATTCAGCAGCATACCGATAGATACGGTTCATAATTTCAATCACAACAGCATATATGATACTGGGCACAAACAGCATCAAGCTGCTGAAGTTAGAGTCATTCTCCTCATGGTAATCCAGAGCCCACTCTTCCAAATCAAAGTAAATCATCATCACATACAGTGAGAAGTAGAGGCAAAGGCACACAAATGGTAAGGACACCAGATAAATCCGTAGCTGTCTCTTAATACTTGAGTACACTGGTTCCTCCCTCCCAGTGATGGGATTAATACCCAGGACGCCATGGAAGCCTGGTCTTGGTTCTTCAAACTGGCGTTTCATCAGCAGCGTCCCCCAGCGGTATGTCATGGTGGCACAAATCCGCTTCCAAACTTCCAGTATCACAGTGGACCAGAGCAGGTTGAATGTGGCAAACATCACGTATTTGTCATAGTCTTCCCAAGCAAATACATAATAAGGAATCCCAATAACAGCCATTGGAATCAAAGCAAATGTGAAATACTCTAAGAAGGCAAAGTAGAGTGCAATGGTTTCACCAAAGTAGCAGCGTATCTCATCTGCGGAGAAAAACAAATCAATCACGACTACACTTAACATAGATGTCAGTATAATATCAAACTTGACTTTACATGAACCCCTTGGCCCTTTTTTTTTCTAAATAATGGTGTATATTATATACCTTTTTATTCTGCCTTCTCCCATGTTCCAAAACCTCAGAAGGTTATCTGAATGATTATTTTTTTATGTTACATATAAACGCATACAGAAACATATGTACATATAATCACATGGCAAGGAATTCAGGTATCTCAGTACTTACCATATCAATATCTAATATATGGGGCAGAGAGAGAAACCAAAAGCATTCTTGTGAACAGCACCTACCACTGAATGGCTAGGATGGCACAGAAGACAATAGGTATCATGAAAAACCGAAACCAAACTTTAACAGCAAGTGACATCTAACTTCTGAGGCTTGTCACTGGCATATATACACTTGGGAAACAAATTTGTTCCAGCCCACTTGTGGCCAAAAAGGACTAGTTGTGCTTTGCCAGCCCTCAAGGAACTAAAGGAATAGCTGGAAAGGTATACTGAAATCTTAAACATGTCAGATAGCAGAGCCAGGCTGAGACATTCCCTTCAGCAGACAACTGATACATGAAATACACACTGGTTGTACTCACCAAGACTGTCTGCCTAGTTGTTATAAAGACTTGAAAAGTGGATGCTAATGGATACGTTTCACAACAGATGTATTACCTCCAAGGAAGCCATGATGTTAACTATCTTACTACTAATAAAAAAAAATGTAGGAGTATTATCCAACACAACCTAGACATGGCATCCCACAATAAGATCTAGAAATTCCTAGCAAACCAAGTTTAGAACACTGAAATCTGCTTTATCTTTGCCCACCTGGAAGACCAGTTTACTTGTATGCCACTGCTATGTATTCACCAGCTTAACAGAATTATTCACCAGTCACGACATCATGACCTCTGAACTGACACTGTAAATGTCATCTCTGTAATAGACTAGCACATCAAAACCTTATGTGCAATACCAGAATATTCTTACAGCTTATGGCTCACAAAACACTAGAGCAGATGTTCACAGTTGCCAATCAGTCACTGAAAGCAAGAAGGAAAGGCAAACAGAATCAGCACTGCAACATCCCTCTTAATACAAAATTTACTAACAAGTTCAAGTGTAAGTCATTAGTACCATTTCACACTCCAAACACACAGACAGAAAGACAGCCCTAAATTAGTACACACATAACAGGGTTCCTGGTATTTACTTTGAAATTTTGTGTGTATTCAGTGTCAGTCAAAAAATATATATCTCTTGCATAAACAAAAGACATGCACACAGTAAGACCCCTAACTCTGCAGGCAGGCATTATCAAGTCAGATCTTTAAATTCCTGTAGCTCAAAAAACCTATCAAGCAACTGCAAGGTGCAGAGATTAATAATTAGGCAAACTCTCATATGATTATTTTCTTATTTTTAAGTAAGGTTTACAGGTTTAGAATCCAGAACTTAACTTTCCACATCACCAGGCTAGAAAATCATTTTCATTTTAAGCTTATTCAATGTGGAAAATATACTCAGTGATGCTGGCTTGCAACAACAGAGTCTTCATACAGATAATGAATTTAAAACAAACAGTTGTAAACACACTTTTGACGTGCCTACAACTCAAAATAGTTTTGGGAATTCCAGACACTGAGGAGCTTTCCTGTCAAGAGAAAACAGTCTTGACTTTGCCTATTACTGCTTTACAGATAAGGAGCACTTGTAATGTACAGACTTGTTATATGGAAGCTTACAGACACTGAACCTGCAGACTGAACTACCAATTTCACAAGCCTTGAACCATTTCGAGAGGTTACATAGGGAATGTTAGAATAAGAAAAAACTTCCCCATCTGGTAAAAGAACAATGGTCCACGCTTCAAGATGATCACAGTGCAAAAGCTAAGTGTTGACATGGGAGTCACAGACAACGCAGAGATGATCAATGTGATCAAGCAATTGCCATTTATTACAAAGCCTTAACTCCTTATATACTATTTCTTACATGTACTTACAGTGATTTGGCATATTATGATTGGATACATGTCTTGAAGACCCTTAGTGACTAACATGTAATTGGTTAAGCATAGGTGTCAGAACTTGACCTCAAAAGCTTGCCAACAGTCCACAGTTCTCATTAACTCAGTGAATTCCAGCTTCTTCTTATCTTGCTTGCTTAAGCTTCCTCGGGCGTCTCATGGCCTTGCTGTATCTTTCAGGATTATTCAGAGTTTATGTACCAATTATCCATTCTCCTGTGAGAACACTGCTTCCACAGCTAAGCCTTTGAACTTTCCCCCAGCTCCAACTTGGAAACGGACCAAAAGCCTATGTACAGAACTCCTACAGCCATAAGAAAGAAAATAAAGTGCACATCCAGTGCTTCACTCCAGAACAGTTGCGCTGCAAGTTGTTACAACAAAAAATTATCCTATGGCCATCTTAGAATGATGCAGAATTTGATGTATAAACCTCAACTGCACATGTCAACAAATCTGGAAACATGGATCCTTCCTTAACCAGAGCCTAAGCCACTCTGTCAATTCCAAGACCAGTAAAAGCAAAGATAAGTAAAACAAGGACTTTGGTTCACAGCAAATCAACTTGGGCAGAAAGGTAGTGTTAGGAGAGGTGAACTGCAGTGGGTAATTGGGGATGTGAAAAAGTAAACAGTCACTGAAAAAAAACGGACTTCTTGGTATAATACTTACCTTCCACACAGGAGTTTCACTTTTAGGAAAGACCCTTGGTCTTCTCACACAAACTGAAGAGAAAACTGCTTCAAAAGAAACCCTCCACTTTATCTGTAGTGGAGTAAGTATTCACATACCTAAAGGTTGATAACCAACTTTCACTCGACCATACCAGCTGTGACAGAGCTTTTTCAACTCCTCTCTATCCTGCAGTGGGAAAATCTGAACTAGAATACCACTGGTCAATAATCTTCTCACTAGAAGGAAAAATAAAAAAAATGGTACCTAGTACTCCTTCAAAGACAGTGAAGTTGAGATAAGCAGACAGGTTACATGATGTACTTAGCAAGCCTACAGTTCCTTTGAAATAAATCTAGCAGTTAAATCCTAAAACCAAACAAATTATCTGCATGTTAGTTGAAAATTATTCACTATAGAGAGCAGTTGGACCTCTTCTGCAGCTGCAGTCCACTGGAAGAGAAAGAGTAATCTTTTTGTATCAATTAACAATTCCATAGGTTTGTACTATAATCAGTTGCAGCTTGAAAAGCAAAAAGTGCTATAGGTCAGAACTGAAATGCCATGCGTAGCGTTGTGGGAAAAGGCCTGGCTCTTGCATGTGAACAAAGAAAGACATAACAAAACACTAAATTGAAGAACCATTTTTATATTATGGAAAACATACTAAAAACACTTTTGAATTACCAACGTGAAATATCAGTTTAGACTAATTCATAAATTACAACACATCTCCATTGCAAACAAACCAAATAGTCCACAATTTGTATTTAACTTTGTTACGGAAAGCAATACTACCTGTATGGATAAACAACTAACAAACTGGAAGTTACAACCATATAAATATTAAAAAGAAAATAAATGCAAAACAAGGAGAGGGTAGGCACTGGAAGCTGTATAATAGTTATTTACCGCTTCCACTCAGCATTTACTTGACATAACTAGAAAAATACCATAGCTATATAAACAATTATCAGTGTAAACTCATCTGACATTTACATTCATTCACATTTCTTGAGCTACTGATATGCACATCTCTTTCTCTGATGATCAATACTAGTGAATAAAGAAACTATTATTAAAAGGATGTACAAGTATAAAGAGAAATTCTCCTAAGAAACTGCAGCATCTCTGCCAATGAATTAGTTCCAGCTGCTATAAATACAGCACTAGCTCTCATTGCTTCTTTCTCCTATGAAAAGGAAGCTCTTGAAGCAAAGGGGAGGATAAATGAATTCTAACGACTGAAAAACACCTTCCTTCATATTGTGAAATTTATAGCTCTGAAACACTGTTATTCATTCCAGCCATTTTATACAAAACCAATCCAAGCAGATCATTATGTAATTTTTTTTAAAACCAAATATTTTTGGTACTAATTATAAAAATAATGGATGACATCAATATATATGACAATTATCCAACTGAAAAGAGCATAAGGCCAGAGTCTCATCCTCACAAAAAACTGAGGATGGAAAACTCTCTGGGAGTCATCTGGTCCAACTTGCTACTCAAAGTAGCTCCAGCTTGTATCAGGCTGCTAAGGGCCTTGTCTAGAGAAGATCTGAAAGTCTCATAGGGCAGTTACCACAATCTCTGTTTCAATGTTTGATTACCCTCATTGCAAAAAACATGTTCTCAATATTTATTCACAATTTCTCTGGTTGCACTGTGCATCCGTTACCTCTTGCTCTGTTGCTGTGGAGTGATGAGAAAACAAAGTTGATCAAATAGTGGGATTTCAGTGTCTGAAGGATTTCTCTTCACTGCAGGACATTTACATTTTTCCATCAGGATGAACGCTATCCTACATCAACACAGTGAATTACACGGGACAAAATATTTGGCTTACCAATTGACTTTCCTGGATACAGCTTTGCCTGAGGATATCCAGGGATCATTTTTTCATCTTTAGCTCTCAAATTTTCGAGTTCATGTTTGATGATATACTGACATTCTGCCATTGTAAGAAATTCATGATTGTCATCTAAATCAAAAAAGAAGGTAGTATGAAACTGCAGCAGTGAAAGACAACCCCGGCAGCAATTAACAATCAAAACCAACCAGAATCAGGAAAAAAAAAACAACAAAGTGACAATTACTGCCAATCAACATCCATTAACAAAAACTCCACTGTTTAAAATACACATCTTGGGAAGATGTTTTCTCTAACTGGCACATGTTGGCCACTACAGTTTTGAACTAAGAGAATGAATCACTCAAGAAACAAGAACACCCCTGAAGTGCTAATTGCTGGCGGCTGGGATAGTATACCAGCAAATACTGAATACTCTTGCCCTACTGAAAGGCTATTACTTAGGCATCCACTATTTGCCAATCCCAGAACCTCCTTTCTGCCCAGAACACCTTTCTGCCATTCAGTTACTGAAGTATTTTCATCTCAAAACACAGTGAGATGTCAGGACAAATCTCCAATAACCATTTCACACCAAATATCACAGTATCTTGCTCTTTATTGCCCATACAACCCAATTATATGCTATTTGAGACAATGAGTTCTTATAAAAATAAATAAGATAAAACAAAGTAAGAAACATCTCAAAAAAATCTGAATTTTTAAGAGCTACAGCAACAGAACTACTGTCAACCCCATCAATTTACCATCAAGGAAACTGTAATTTCCTTGAGATAATGACCAACTGATTATTTTTTCCCCTCAGGAATAAGAAAGTATAAGGATGGCCCTGAATATACTAACTAAGAAGCTAAACCAGCAACAAATCTCTTAAGATTAAAAATAAAGTATCAGGTAAATTGGGGAACTAGAAATCCTAGTAAGAAACACAGGCTGCAGGGTTTCTTTTCCAGATGACACATTTTTTACCTCATGTAAGCATGGTCAATTACTTTATCCTCTGATCAGATCTGGATAAAACTAAAATTATATTAATTTTTGGTCTTTTTTTTAAAAACTATCTTTCAGGTACAGTAGTTTGAGCTCCTGCTCCTACTACAGAATCTGTTAGCAATGGCAGTCAGATTAGCATTAAGGATATAAACACATGAAAGAAATAAAAATGACCTTTGCAACTGACAATTCTTCTCCAGGCTTTCCAATTTCAGAAAAGTACGGGTGGAAGAGAAGAGACACTGCAAACAGTTACTGTGCACAGCAGCAGCGGGAGATAAACTGACACCAAACAAACAACAAAACAGTAATAAAGCTGAGTTTCAGACAGACCCAAGCAGCCTTGTATTGAAAACATGGTGAAAGTCATCACCCAAACAGGTACAGGAAAAGTATTTGCAATATTAAGGTTGAATTCAAATATTTACCTGGACAGGAAAATAAGTTTTGCCACCGTAGGGGGTTTAAATATCTTACAGGTAGCACATTTAACAGAGAATGTTACTGTGTTGGCATCCCCTCAAAATTAAAAAGGAAAAGGAATGATTTCACTAATCAGAAGATTAAGATAAGCCTCAAAACTGACTCAGAAACTAAACTGCTACTTTCCTTTAATTCATAATGTTGATCATTAATCCTGCACTCACATTTCTCAACCTTTTTTTTTTTTTCTTCATTTCAGCACTTTCATAAAAGTAAGAGAATATTTGGAGCACGCAAAAACATAAAGTAAAACTCAAGCAAAAAGTGAAAGCCATGTGAAAGAAAAAACAATTTTAATTTCATTATATGATCTGAATTCCCATAGGTAAAAATAAGTATTTTTTCATGGCTTGTTCTTCCCATTTTTGCTCACTGTTACCATCCCAAGGAATAAAAAGACCATAAAAGATTTATCAGTGTATTTGCTCATCTTTAGCCATAGCCTTCCAATGCGAAAGACCCTAAAATTCCTTACCTGCAAAATCTTTGAAAGTTTTTCTGCTACTATATGTAAAAGTTCTCATTGAGTTATCATTACATTCCTTCACCAAACCCACAGTTTCAGCTCCCAGCAACAGCCTTAAGTAGGAAGCTCCAACTAGATAAATATTTTCACCTTCTTTTTCTGTGAGTAATGGTTTAACCAGCAGTTGTGCACCTTTAAAGAAAGGCAAAATAAGGAAGAAAAAATACATTAAAATTAAGTCTCAAACCCCTTATAATTTAGCATCCATCATACTGGACCTAGTTATCAGGAGTGCTGAAGCTGCATAAGGACACAACAAATTAAGTCTTCAACAGCACCTGAAATGTGCTGTTCAGAATCTTGCAGGGTCACCCCCTTATTTAGCTTGAATCTTTTCCCCTAGTGGTCACATCATGTAAGCAACTGATGCTTCTACAAATGGCCCCACTCTTTTTAAGGAGACTAGACTTTTGAAATAGAAACATTCCTGACTTATCTAACAGAGGCCTAAAAGCAAGTTTTTAGCCACAAATCCAACAGTCACAGAAATATTACTGACAGTACGATACAAGCTACAACAGCCATAAATAATGTCTTTCTAAAAAATGTAAAAAAAAAAAATACACAACAGTCAGTCTATGGAATTACAAATTAATTAGCCTAACTTCAATTCCTGGAACTGAATAATACAATAAACTGAGTAATGAAGTATTGCCTTTGTATGAGCCCACAACCTACCAAAACAAAAATTAAAATCCAACATGAATTTATCAAGATTAACTTGCTTACTGCTACCTCAACTTCATTCTACAAAACAGAACTAGATCTTATGGACAGGATAGTAGATGTGATGTGCCTTCATTTTCGCAAGGCTTAGAATGTTCCCATAAGAAACAAAGATGCTCTAGACAACTACTATAAAAACTGATATCAAAACTATGTTGAAAGACAGGTTATCACTGTTTCACCACAAAAAAAAACCCTGAAGGATTCTAGAGTTTAACAGACATGTGACCTTAAACTGATATTTTCATTAATAACTGGGTTCAGTTATTACATTTTCATCATACCAGCATGAAGCTCTACTCTTATATACAATTAAACAACTTCAAAAATGCAAAATGGAGTGGGCTTAGCTAATGAATAATTACCACAAACTACCTGAACACTGGTTTTCTATGTCTTCATACTACGATGACAGCCAATTTGATTTCAAAGTGTTACAGAAGGTCATACTGTACTCACCTCCCTTTGCTTTTTTGTCCACAATTCTTTTAGTGAACCATTCTATGGTTTCCGCTTTGGCACTTTTGGCAAGCTCAATTACTACCAGAGGCCTGAAGTCAGACTCACAAATATCCAGGAAAGACCAGCTTTGTGCCATCTTTTGAGAGCTTGCTAAGCACAAAAACAAAACAAAAATGCCAGTGTTAAATAAATATTTGGTATCAATCTAAAACCCATAAAACTTCATTATTGTGAGTTACACATGTCTGTGCTTAGCAAAGCGGCAGGTGCCGATTTCTGCGGACCTACTATAAAAAGCAACCTGTCCAGCTGCCACTTGGCAAGACAATACAGTCTTTGGTGGCATTTATGTCCTACTCTCTAAGTAGGGAAATTGTTCTGCTATGTATAGCAAAGCAGTAGTGATGAGAAAGCCAACAAATAAATTAAAGTAACAAAGAGATGCTATCATCAAAAACAACAGTTTGCAACTTCCTACCGTGTATTTGTCTGCAAATGAAAACAGAAGAGAACAATAGCCAAAGAGAGATCTAAAACCTGCAAGATTCTCCTGGTAAAAGAGGGCAAATACATAATATATTTAAGGAGACACCTTCTCAATTAATCTAGTGATGCTTTCAACAAACCAAGGAAGCTCATACTAACTTGGGTAGGAGAGCGGGATATCTATCACACAGAGAGGCAAATTGTGCACAAAGTACTTGTATGACGTTTAAAGATATGAAACAAGTGTTCGGTGACAAAGTCCAGTTACAAAGTGTTGAGCATCAGCATAGTTTTATATGTAAATATCCAAATGATCTATGTCAACCTTTACAGAATCACAGAACCACTCAGATTGGAAAAGACCTTTAAGTCTGACTGTTAACCAAACACTGCCACATCCACAACTAAACCATGTTCCTAAAAAACCCATTACAGGACTTCTAAATACCTCCAAGGATGGCGACTCAACCACTTCCCTGGGCAGCCTTTTACAATGCTTGACATCCCTTCCACTGAAGAATTTTTCCTAATAGTCAACCTCCCCTGGTGCAACTTGAAGCCATTTTCTCTTGTCCTTGTGCAGTACCTGGGAGAAGAGACTGACACTCCTTGCTCCAACCTCCTTTCAGGTAGCTGTAGAGAGCAATAATGTCCCCCCTGAGCCTTCTCTTCTCCAGACTAAACAACCCCAGTGCTCTCAGCTGTTCCTTGTGAGTCTTGTTGACACTGCGTCTTCAGTTTTTATATAAATGATTCTACAGAGATCACTATATCATTATCAATATCTCTAAGATGCTTCATACATCATCTCAGAGGTGTTAATTATAAGAAAAATTTGGTAACTAAGCTACTCAGTTAAAAAATAAACTAAAAACCAAACAAAAAAAAAGACATAAAACAAGAACCAAAAAAACCTACAACAGACTGAATTTAAAACTGAGCAGAAGGATTGGTGGGCATGGGGTTTGTTTTTTTTCTTGCTATTAAGGTCACTGAAGATTTTATCTACTGTCTTTAAGCAGCTTTCCCCTCTCCTGCTCAAAGACTGAAATTACTCGATTTCTAAGTTGCTCTAAGGATGCAGTTCACCTTTTATTACAGTTATACTTGTGTGATTCACAGAGAAATCACAATCTTCAGTATTTCATGTAAATCATCCTACAGAGTACAGCGATACTGCAAACATGCATATCATAATAAACAGGATCTATTTGCTTTTAACTGGCAAAAAAAAACAAAAAAACTTTCAAGACAGATTTCAATGGGGTTTTCAGTTAGTTTCACTTGCCAGTTTCCACAAACACAATTCTGCAGCATTCAGATTTAAAGCTCTGAAACCAAGTATGTGTGTCTTTAAAAGAAATACACTATATTAATAAAGTATTTAAAATCATTTTAGATACAAATTTGCATAAGCAGGATGAACCAAAGGAAAATATCAGGTATAAGGCACTGTGACTGTCAATAATTGACTATGCTGTGATGAGTCATTCCACCTCATTGATTCACTTTCCATAATTAGTTTTATTTTTTTAGGGTAATGCTTGCCACATTGCATATGGTGCAATGTCAAGATTATTTAAAAAATGAAATGCACTAGACAATTATTAAATATTTCTAGTATCACTTTCCAGAACAGTTACCTTCTGCAAATAGCCTCTGTATAAACAGTATGCTACTCATTAAACTTTAGTGCTATCAGAAGACAGGTTGGACAGGGCTTCGAGCAACCTGGTCTAGTGGAAGGTACCCCTGCCTATGGCAGGGGATTGGAACTGGATGAGCTTTGAGGTCCCTTCCAACCCAAACCAGTCCGTGATTCTGTAATTTCTTCAGAATCATTGTGCCTGAAGTGGTGACTAAGTAAGATCTGATAATCTGGGGTTTATTACAAATGAAACCTAGAGCAGGGTTTAAGCACCCTCCAACATATATTTATGATTTCCTATACCCGTTTTGAATGCCTGCCACTGACCCCACCGGATACAACTTGGCCTCTCCTTTTATACCTACGCTCAGCGTAACTTGCGACAGACCCAGAGCTGTGAGGAACACAAACAAAAGCACTTCTAACCCCCAGACTCCTTTCCCAGCCACGAAGCTCAGGAAGGGCTCCAGGCCCCCTCAGAACAGAGGGAGCTCCCCGGACGACCAGGGAAGAAAGGCCCAGCCGCATCGCCGCCGCCAGCACAACCAGTGACTCACCCTCTCTCCTTCCCGCCAGGCCGCGGTCAGTCGGCGGACACCGCCCTGTCCCTGTCCCCCCGTGTCTCCCCCCCGGCCCCGCTCCACCTCGGACGCCTCCTGCCGGGCAGACAGGCCGGGTCACCAAGGGACAGCTCAACACCGCCGGCGCCCCAAGGCGGGGAAGGCAAGGCTGGGCTGGAAGGCGAGACACTCCCCCCCTCACGGCAGCTAGAACCCCTTCCCGCTGGGAGACAACTGTCCACCCTCCCATACCGGTAGTCACTGCAGGCTTCCGGCTCCACATCCCCAGGGCCGGGCCGGGCCGAGCTGTGCGGGAACCTCGCTGCGGCCGCTGACGGGAGCTGCAGCAGGGCAGCCCCGCTTTGACACCGCCCTCCTCCCACTGGCAGAGGCGGTGCTGCTCCGCCTCGTTTTCGTGCTCACGGAACAAGCAGTGGAATGTTGAGGGGAGTGGCGGTGGTGGTTAGGGACGGCCCTGTGCCGGTGACGCAGTACTGTCAAAATGCTTTATTACGGTGTTTTACCAGTGCTCCTATGGACAATGAGCCCTCTTTTCTTCATTCTCTGGTTTTTGCTCATTTCTCTTCCCATGCTGTCTCTCTTTCCAGGCCAGGTTTCTTTCTGGAGCTGAAGCTAAAAGCCCTGCTCTTCAACTGTGTTAGTTTTGTTTGTAAACATATTTTCTACGGGGAAAAGAGGAAAATTTTGCCTTTTTGATAACAAAGATTTCTGTAGAAATTCCACACATCCACGTGTAGCTGAGAAGAGCAAAGTGTGCCTTGAAGAGCAGGAAAGGCAGAGGGAGAAGCTGGCTGGCAAAATGAACTCTGCTGCTGGGTTTGTGGAAGTTTTTGTAACTTGTTTTTGTTTGTGGAAGTTTTTGTGTATTGTTTTGGACAATACTAGGGCTCTCGGTGTCTCTTGCGAATAGGTCAGCCTACAGACATAACCAGCGCATGCTGATCTAGAATGGTCACAGAAACTGTCCCTCACAGCTGGGAGTTGCATTGTGTTTGCCTCTCTGGTTTGTGCCAAGTAAACACCCACTGTTGCTTAACTTACAAGCTACTGAAAGCAAATTCATAACAGCTTTTCAGGTAAGATGGAACTGCTATAGACTAATTATCTGACAAGCAACTTCATTTTGGTTTATCCAGTGGAATTAGGGACTGCCCCAGGAAAAAGACCCCTGTGGTAGAGGTTTTTTAGAGCCAATGTATAGACCCTATACAGAGCACAACTGCCAGAAGGTAAGCTTTATCCTTCCTCTAGCATCTGGCTATTATTCAACATGTACTTTTCAGTGTATTTGGAAATAGAGAGAAAAGTTGGGTTTGTACTTGGTAGCCAGTATTGATTGATTGATTGATGGCTTGGCTTCACGAGCGAAGATTTGGGAAGGGCTTTAACCACACTTACTACAAGCACAATGACCAAGGGCAAGTGGGATATCCAAATCTAATAGGAAAAAAGGCTGCTTAGGCAATCAGGAAGTCTTTGACCACGACTGTCAACTCCTGATCCAAATTCGAGCTACACATGCGCTGGTCCGCCCACGTGCAGTGTTGAATCTGCAGCTTCCCATGCACCTTGTCACCTACAGTTTAGACCCTCTCCCGTCCATAGACGAGTGAGAGTAAGCCCTTCCAGCCTGTGCAGTGGATTTTTAAGGTGAAGCACAGCTTGAGCAGAACTGGCCCCACCCTTTAAACCTGAGGTTTAACTGCCATGGCCTAGTTAGCTAGGATGGTGTTTCTGGTGATGTGTTGTGGTTTTTTTTTGTTATTTATAGCTAGTGAAGCAGTAAGGGACTAGAGCACGTGGGAGAATGGAGGTATATGAATACTTGAAATTCAGGCTCTACAGACTGCAGTAGGGAGTTTCAGATAGTCACAGTCTGTATCAGCTATCTTGGGCAGAATGTGTTAGTCATACTTCTTAAACTGTGTCTCAGTTTCATTCAGCTCTCAGGGGCCTACCCATATATTTACTCACCAGTGAGTATTTCTGACTGTGAAAACTCACTTCCTGAAGATACAGCACGGCAATAACAGACATGGGTTTAACAAAAGTGGGTTTTTAGACATGCTTTATTCTTGTGTTTTGGTTGTTGTAAATCTCTAGTTATGATGCATCTCTTGAATATCCACAAAGTCTTCATGGGCTTTAGTCTCTGTTTTTTAAAAGCCGTCTGGCCTTGGCCTGACATCTTCATTCTGCTAGTAGCTTACAAAAAATCCTTCTAAACCAATCTCTTACCACCTTCACTTCTGAGCTTTCAGGGGAAACTTGCCATTACACAATTACTTTGGCCCTGTGTAAACAGTCATTCAAGATCAGTGTCTTTTTTGGTATCAACTTTGTTGTTCTACTGGATAGGGTCATTTTACGTCAATATTCCTTGATGGGACCATCACATTTCCTCAACATCATCTATCCACTAGGTGTCACATTCTTGCTGTGTGATGAATTCTTAACTGTTACACTTCTTTTCTTTCTAAAAGGTTCTCATTTTGCTAGCCATACATAAAGGTTAGCCCATAACTCCATGTTCACAAAAGAAAACTAGGATTCATAAGTAGATGGTGGATGTGTCTAAAATGTAATCTGCATACACATACACTGCTGGCACAGTGGAAACACCACTATGGCAAAAGTAAATTACCTTGTGCCAAGCACAGTGTTGCAGTGATTAGAAATTTTCCATTAGGAGGATTAGCTAATTTAAAGATGGATCAGGTATGCCCACACTAAATTGCAAACTGCACTATCACCATAGCTAAATATAAATCCCAAGCTTGTATCCATTTGTGACTGTAGTCCAGTCTGGTGATTCTGTTAGCTGATTATAGCATTTTAATGGTCTGTCTCTGTCACAATGCAGGCTGTATCCAGAGTATAATGGATGAGCTGTAGAAAACAAAAAAGAATCCATCAGAATTTCATGAGCAGTGGATTTTTCTTTCTGTGGTTAACCCTCTTCTCCCTGGACTAATAACTACCACAATACTTAACTAAATTAACAAGCTGTTAACCTACTGTGAAGTGAAATTCTCTGTTACACCTGGTTGAAACTCTGCTCACATAGCTAAGTCCATCCAGCATCTCACTACTACTAAGAGAGTGAGATCTCACTTCCAGTCCACCATTACCCTGTGCCCTCCTTGCCAGCTCTAAGGCTCTGTGCCATTTTATCATTGCCTTTGGCACTCACCAGATCTTTTCCTGAGCCCATGCAATTTATTAGCTCCACAGAAATCTACCCCCTTTTGACTGGTTTTGCTTTGTCCTATTTTTAGTGATCAAATAAACTTGGAGAAAGACTAGATAAGATCAAGAGCTGGCACAAGGTAAGCACTTTTCCATACAGCAAACCTTATTAATTCAAATGCATATAGATAGATGTATGGTATGACAACCATACCCTATATAATCACATAAATGAGATTAATATTGGCTCTTATCTGAAGTTACACATAATAGCAATCATTCTCTTCTGATTTACCTTTACCTAGGTTTTGAGGTATACTGAAACACTGTGTTTTCATAAAAGTAAGGAGCAATTAACAGTAAAATATACTTTTCATTCACAAGCTAATGACATACTGTAAAATGGATGATGGGACACCTAAAGTTAAAGGCTGTCATGGTAATTACATTAAAACTTTAGTGACTAAATTTAAATTTATGTATTTGTCAGAGTAAGATGACTAGAAACTATATTGTGCAGCCAATTATGTATCTATATAACACATATAATTGGTATGCCTTACTAGATAGCAGAATTTACACATTCTAACCAAATGGGCAGAGACTGGACTCATTTGTAGCCATGGTGCTGTGACTAATGCTGTGCCTCACATGTGGTACAGACTTTCAGTTGATTGTGGTTTTCGAATAGCTGTTTTAACAATATCTCTGCCTGGATTTAGGAACCAAAGGAAGATTTTGCTAATACTTTGGTAGGCTGCTAAATTATGATTGTAGCAGAAAGAGCTTAACTAAGGTTTGGGAGAGGCAAGTTCAAGAATTTAGTTTTCAGTGTAAGTCCTTCCAGCCACTACCTTTGAAGTAACTCTGAAAGTAATGCCATGACAAATCCCCTTACAGTCCTACTCTGAGAGCTCTGAATTATGAATGGGAATGGCCATAGGATGGCTGAGGAAGTTAATGATTCCAATTGTCTTTCACCCTTTGTGACTCAATTCAGGTGCCATTCAGCTGCTGGATAAGCGCAGCATGAATGAGGCTTTAAGGCCTACCCGAATCAGAGAGCAGGAATACCATCAGCTGATCCAAACTACATCAGATGTGCACATCGTTGGTTTTGTTGTGCTTCATGAAATATTTCATGTGTTCATACAAATAACTTCATAAAAGTATCTATATAAAATGAAAATACCACATCTCTACTTTATGTGGTCCATTTTACTCTAACTTAGAAGTAACTTGAAGCATAACTTGGGAGCTTGTCTTTTATGGAGTTCTCAATTATGAAAAGTTTTTCTAGCTGATTCTTCATACTGTCATAAATTGATTTCTCTAGGGAAATAATGCTGGCAAAACAATCAGAGATTTGACAGCTGTCCAACAGTTTTAAATCTGAAGACTCTTATCTGTTTTCTTTTTGTACAGTATACACTATTGTGTTGTATGATACATTTGCAAGTCTGCATATAACTTCTTTGTTTACTTACTATGCCTTAGCATGAACTGTACATCTATTCATTTGACTGTTCTCACCACTGCTTGGAAAATGACAAAACTAGTTAAATCCATTAAACTACAAATACCCTACTTCTGTTAATTTCTGGCCTATTCCTAAAGGCCCAAGCTTGTCATTATTACTGCTTTCTGTCTAGTTTGCATACTACATCTGCATACTCAGAAACATAGCTTCCCCTTCATTTTCAGATAGCCCCCAGTTGATGCATATGGGTATCTACTCATCCGAGACTCCAAACCAGAAATTAAAATCACAAGCCTTGAATAAAGCTCTCTTAATTTTTTTGACCAAAATAAAAATGTGATCACTGGATTTTGCAAAATGACAAAACTTGTCCCCTTAGAAACCAACACCACCAAGAACAAAATATTGAACAAATGAAAATAATACCATTTGAAATAATCAGTGAAACACTGCAAAGAAATCACTGAAGTAATACTTGCTATTAAAGAAAAATTGGATGAGTCAAAAGAGAAAGTCTTTTGCTGTGCTCTCCTCTACAGGCCTAGTGAACAAAGCATGGCAGTACAAGGAGGTGTGCATATGCTGTCGTTAAAAGACTGCATGTGCTGATCTAGTTCAACGTGTACTTTTATATATCTTGTGAGTTCCTTGAATGCAAAGTCTGGTACAGTTTTTCACCATCTGAGTCTGCGTGGGTCTGAAGTGCTGTTAGAAGTGTTCAGAGCATGGGGTAATAAAGATACATGGTGTATTGTCAGTTCTGGGGAACACGAGGCACTCTGCATGCCTTAAAAACCCTTAAAAATCTTTTTTCCTGGGGGATCTAGTCATGTACTGCAAACAGAGTTTGAAATGCATTCATTTTTTTCAAGAAAAATGAAGTTGTATTTTGGTAATGTGATATAATGAAGTCTGTGTTCAGTTCACATGTAACAAGAGTGTCGGTACAGGCAATCTCAGTTAGTCCATCCTGGGTGTTAGGGGGTGTATGTAAAGCTGTTACGTGAGTCACTGTGAGTCCCTCTAGTATTTATGTAAGGCCCTAGAGCTCATGGGAACACAACGCTTAATATATTACTGCAGTATTGCGGTGGGGGACGCTCTACATGAGGATGACAAATGAAGGCTTCTCTCTTCTGCGTAGGGCCATGTACTGGAGGTGTGCACCCTTGCCTTATCAGGCTGTGTGGCAAAACACTCCCCCAGAGGTCACCTATGGTAGGCAGGCCCCCAGGACTGGGATGCAGAATAGGATGGACTAGCAGTGCAGGCAGGGCTTACTTGGCTGTTAGAGACAGCCACAGCTTCTTCCCAGGCACATAGGGCTGAAGACTCTCAGAGAAGCTGCAGTGCTATACTAATAGCACCAGTTCCCTGTACTACAGAAGGGAACTATGTGGTGAAGGCTAATGTTGAGGTGTGGGAGGATTAAATATTCTATTGCTTTATTAAATCCACACCTGCAACAGTATCTATCAGTCTTTCTCACTTAACTGAAAGAGAACTTGTCTGCTCTTCTGGACACTCTGGAAATACTGGTAAATACTTGGTGGCTGTCAGCACTCATTTATGTTGTCACTCTGAAGCTAGCAGCTTACTGACAAAAGTGAGAGTAAGAAGCAGGGTTGGTCCTGGGTCTCAGCTGAGACAGCTTGTCTGAAATCCCAGCTCCAGACTAAATGAAATGGTTTCACGTGTCCATAAGTAGTCACCACGCCTGTGTAACTGCACAAGAAACACAGTCAAGACATTCCCTCAAGCACTTACAGGTGGCTGGTGGTAAGGGCTGAAAGACTGCCCTTAGTGGTGTATGACGACCGTCTGTAGAGAGATGGGTTTCCACATGCCAGACAGATAGGACCTGTTGGAAATTTGTGTGTCTGGAAATATGGATCCGTGCAACAACTGGCAGAACAAACTATTCTGGGTCTGTTCCTGCTTAATATGGTTGTGTATTCTGAAACCACTGAGAATGTATGCAGCTGCCGTGTTTTATCAATTCAGAGAAGTTTTAAACTCACACTAACCTAGGTTTGAAACACTCCAATCTAAAACATTCTGGGCATTTAACATTCTTAAATGCAGAGAGATAGGTAAATGGCAGAATTAGCATAAGTACTGGCAATATGAGATGGTGTAATTACAGTAGCTCACACTGAAGGTAATGATCCACTTGGCAACAATGACATAGCATGCTGTAAGACTACAGATACCGGCATCATCTATCCAGAACAAAGATACACTGTGAATGTGTTTAGGTTTTCCATATCCCTTGCTTACATAACTGTTAATAAGAAGCAATACTGAGTTATCAGATACTTTAGACTTGTTCCTTAATCATTAGTGAAGTAATCACACACCCTTTTCTGACATTTTTAAAGAGGACTTCAAGATTCAAAGGTGAAAGGCATTTTGCCTTCAAAAGACAACAGCTGTGCCTCAATTAGTTAAATGGTCTTTCAGGAGGCCCTAATATATTTTTTGGATTTTGTTGTATGACCAAATAATGTTGTGGGACAAATACTAAGGAAAACAACATAAGTTTTCCAAAATCATTGATTACAAAAATGCAGAGCTCTTACGGTAGATGTAGTATTACTTGTATTTGTAGATACTAACATCTTCCTGGATTTTGTTATCTAGATCTGTAATTGTTTTATGGGCTTTTGTGGTTGTTTTTTTTTTTATTTTTGTTTTTTGTTTGGTTGTTTTTTTAATTTGTTTGTCATGGGGTAGTTACATTTAATTATTGATTTATTCACTATGTCTCGTTATTCCACTCTCTGAGGGATGCAGTGGTTATTATCCACAGTGGTTATTATCCACAAATAAATGTATAGGGGTTTTGAAATTAATTGAAATAATTCAAAACCCCTATACATTTATTTGTTATTTAAAATGTACATGGAATCATCAAATCATAGAATAGTTTGGGTTGGAAGGGACTTTCAAAGGTTATCTAGTCCAGCCCCCTGCAGTTTCATGTTTGGTACAGGAAATTTCAACAGCATCTGAACATACTTGAATAAGGAGGAAAATCATGAAGAAATTATAGTTCTTTAAAAGACCAGAAAAAACAATACCTGAGCCTTTAACTGGAACCTTTATTAAAGTTTCTTCCTTACTAGGTACCAAATCAAGTAAAAATGTAATCAAATTCATGTACCCAGTACTGTATAGTGTGGAATCTGCTCTTGCGTAACCCACACATACATGATTTTTTAATGTGATTTATTTGTATTGGCTCCACTAAGTTCAGTCCATGTAACTGAAGTATAAACTTTTGGGAGGTGTACATCAATGCTCTGACACATCTAGGTAAGGAATTGATTACCCAGACAGGTTTCTCCACATGTCTCTTACCTGATGGAGTGTCAGCTGGAGCCCCTTGGGTGACCTTTCAGCTGCCACTCACAGAATTCATCTGCATCATCTAGTGCCACTTGACACACCCTTGGGTATCAAAGCTATCTGCAGAGGTCTGGCAGATACGCTGCAAGACTAATGGTGGGTCTGCAGCTTTCTGAAACAGCTGGAGGACAGGAGAGATATACCACGTAGCAACTAAAATGGTACTAGACAGCTAATGCTTAAGCAGTTTATTTAGTTTTTTGCTTCTCCGGTGAGGTGGGCACTTCAGTCTTTTGCTTGAGAGAGCAGTGCTCTGCATCAACCTCACAAGCCAGCAGTTCTTTGCACAAGAAGTTTCCCATCAAGAACATGATTATGTAAGTTGTTCTCATTAGGATTGTCAATAAGCATATGCGATAATTTTGTTTCACACAGCCTCCAGTAACATCTTCAAAGAAATAATATTTGGTAATACTGTTAATAAATTGAATGTCTAGGTACTTAACTCATTTCAGGCATGTGCTTCTACACCATATCACCATCAATTACTTCTCCCTTCACAGAATTCTAATTCCTTGATTTCTGTTATTGCTCCAGCAGTACAAACCATAATAGAATTTTGGGTGCACCTACAAAGAAAATACATTCTATTAAACACTCACATATGTGTGTTTACTTAGCCACATACGAGTAAGCATATGGAATGTTTTGACAAGAGTAGACTTCAGAAGTTTCCCTTTCCTCCTCAGACTTGTTCTACATGTCCAAAATACCTACACAGAAAAATCAAGATGTGCCTGTAGCATGAGGAGGTGTATGTGTGCTATCTTTAATCCAGTTAGCATAGTTACAAGCAGCAGTGAAGATACAGCAACACAGGCCAGACAACACATTGTATAAATTGTACAACCCATACAAAAATCTAGCAATATGCTCTGAACCTTCCTGTTGTAGTTTTTTTTCCAGCTTCTAGCGATCAGTGACCAAAGGTTTGAGGTGAGGTTTGTATCTGGCTGCTATCTTCAATGGCAACCAACAGACACCTTCCATTAGCCAACCTACTCCCTTTTTCATAGTACTGGCTCCTCAGAGTACAACAGCATCCCATTGCACTATTTCTGTCACATGAAAATGTAATTCCTTCTACTTTTTAATCATCCGTTATATGATTAACAGGATGCTCCTAAATCTTGTATTGAAGCAAGACTGCTTGCTTCTTATTTACCTTTCCAAACTATCCCTTGCTTTAAAGATTTTTCTTGTGCTGCTTTCCATTGTCACTATTCTAGGCCAAGAATTCTAACCTGTTTAACCTCTCCATACATGGCAGCTACTCACTACCTCTGAAAATCCCTGCCACCCTTCCTTCAGCTTTTTCTTGTTCTAGTCTACTATACCTTTTTCAAAATGGTATAAGCATAACTCCATACAGGAGTAAGAATACTTCAGCTCAAATTAAAATGCTTTAGTTTATTCCTGTTGTATACTTTTACTAGTCTAGGACTAAACCAAAAAGATTAATTCATGTAAGGAATTAACTTGCAGCTATAGTATACATATAAAAAGGAGGAGTATCTCCCTGTTTATCTATAAATATTGGTATTCCCATAAATTTGGTAGTGATTGGCCTCTCCTCTGCATAATGGTGCCATTTTTGTAATTGACTAAAGAAAACCAAGAATAGGGAGCTACTCAATGTTACACAGGATTTACTGTTCGTAAAACAACACATCTGTAATCAAAGACAAAAGTTCTGCTGAAACCAAGGTGCCAGACAAACCACATACATTTTAAAATCTGAAAAAATATTCAATAGCAAGCCATTTGTATTGCACAAAGCACAGAGAAAAGCAAGATGTGACCAAGTGCCTGACTTAGAAGCGTATCCAAGCAACAGCAGTAAGACTCAAAAGAAATAGGTCATGTGAAGAGAAGCACCAAATTTAGTAATCAAATAGGCAAAAGCTCTGCACTTGGTTGCAACAGTGCAACTGAAAAGAAATTCCGTGACAATTAATGGAGTTAAATTGTTATGAAACATAAAATAACTCGAAGCAGATTTTGGTCCACTATTCTGTTTTTGATCAGCTTTATCCCAAATGCTTGCTAAGAGCTGTGGTTGATTTGGTCTCTCTGCACATGCAGATGGAAGCCATGATGTGTTAAGAAGTTGGTACACAAGTAAAATGGCGCAACTTTTACTGACATCACAGGGTCTTGCAGGCAGACATTGGGATTTGCTTTTAATCCTAATTAGGTCAATGACAAAACTCCTCTACATCACACAGAATCAGAGGCTTGATTTAATGAAAAGGTGTGACCACAGCTGCCGCTGGTATCCCATCTGGATCTAGTCAGTTCAGCTGAAGAACTTGTTCACCAAGGAGCTTACCTGGAAGTGTGAACAGCTAGCTGTCTTGAGGCACAGATGTGGTAACACTATTCCACAACCAGTTAGGAAAAAAATTATACTCTCTTTCTCTCTGTAAAACTTTTACTCAATTTCAGAGACTGTCTTGTTAAATCCTTGAATGCTCGTGGAGGGCATTTGTTGTAATACTGGAGTTTCTGCCACTTCAGATGCACCAACTCTGCCATTCACAAGAGCCATTTCTTCCACTGCTGAATTGCAGATTTTTCCACCTTTGGCCAAGCTCTGAGCAATGTGAGCTCTCCCTGCCCAACACAGAGGCAGATCATGCAGCTGTGACAGATAATAGCTGCAGGACAGCTGAATTAGGACCTCAGCTGGAACTGAGACACACAGCATCCAGGAAAGGAAAGGGCTGCCTCTGTGAACAGCAGGGTCACTTTTCTTCTCCTCCTACTTGGCTCAAGACTCACCAGGAGCTGTGCTCTTGAGGTTCCCTGCCTCTCACAGCAACAGTTTAGCACCATTCTGTTGCTGTGGGAAGGAGTAGTTCCAAATCCAGCCCTCTTCTGAAGTCCTGTGGAAAATACCAGTGGGAGAAAGAACCCTTTTCCCTCAGAATTAATAGTGTATTTTCATCCAGAAGGAAAAAAATACATACATACTGCCATATACCATAGCACTTTGAATGGTAAGATTACGTAAATATGTATTTAATTTTAAGTGCAAATTCATCCTGTAGATTTGCTGTCTCTGAAAACAGCTATTGACTTTGCTCTGTGGGCACTGCTGAAAACAGTGGGCAGAACAGAATTATCTAATCATTCTAAATTCTCCTTTATTTATCAGTAACCATCACAGTAAAAAATACTGACTGAAATCCAGACAAGCATGACAAGGCTGGGGTAAGAACTAAGATAATGTTGTATAAAGGGTAGCACTGTGGTTTGAATGAGGATGCAAAGGTTGAGTATAGTTTGGAAGGACAGCATGTATCTGTGTGATGGCACCCATCAAACAAACAGCAAAAAAGCCAGAGAGCAAGAGAAGCAACAGTTGTATGTTACCAAGAGAAAGTCAGAAGAACAAACTGTAAAAGAACAAACTGTAAGCAATCTGCCTCATGTTGCTCGATTCTTCCCTTTTTCAGAGCAATAAAGACTTTGCATACATTTCTTGTAAATAAAAACAGTTCACCACAGATATCTGGGTTCTCTGTCACTGCATTACCTCATTCAAAAACAAACAAACAAAAACCCAACAAAACTTACAAGGCTGAATTAAGCCAGTGGCAGAGGTTACAAATGGGAAAAAATACTTCTGAGTTTAAGCAGTTACTCATCTTGACATTGCCTTATAAAAGTTATCTTTATGTTCCACTCTACTACTACTTACTACTATTTTCTACCAGCTAGAATCAGTACAAATAATAAATATTCCTTTTTGCCTTATTGAGCCCTAATGATTTATTAAAAGATAACAAAAGAAGGAACAATTTAATTTCACAAGAAGAAACAACAGTTAAAAAATTGTAACCAAACAGATTTACTGACTTTAAAAATTGCTTTCAGTATTCTCTTCACACGCACAAAGAAAAAAATTTTAATAGTAAAGGTAATTATTGTTTACTCTTGTTGTATACATAAATAACTGGGACTCAACATGGCTGGAAAACTATTAGTTATTTGTATTAATCTGGTTAAAAATACTCAGAATTTATTATTTTATGTCAAGAATAGAGAAGTATTAAAAATAATATTTTTAGCAAAAAAAAAGCCTACAGAAGGAAATTATTTCTCAAGAGTAATGACTGGAAATTCTCAGGTTCAGAGCTTACCAAATACCAAGTACAATATCCACAAGACACTTCTTGTGTTTACCCATGGCAGATGTTTGAAGATTGTTGAGCAGTTGTGTATTACAACACACGTTTTAAGGTTAGAAAAAGATATACAGTTTTATGTATGAAGATAACTCAAAAACATTGCACGAGTTTGTACTTACAAGCAACAGTGTTAGGGTGAGATCAGTGCGTGGTGGCAGGGGTGGCCAGGATCGACTTTTTACCAAGGCCTTTTTACCTAGGACAAGGGGAAAAGGTTTCAAACTGAAAAAGGGTAGATTTAGAGTTTATGTAAGACAGATATTTTTTACAATTGAGTTTGGTGAGACACTGAAAAAGTTACCCAGAAAAGATGTGGATGTTCTGTCATTGGAAGTGTTGAAGGTCAGGTTTGATGGGGCTTTGAGCAACCTGGTCTAGTGGAAGGTGTCCCTGCCCATGGCAGGGGGGTTGGACTAGATGAGCTTTAATGGTCCCCCTCCAACCCAAACCATTCTACAATCTTATGACATTAACAACAATAGAAACATAGGGCTCAGAAGGGTCCTTAGATGGTCATACTGATAGACAGTTCCACTACACCTATAAAATATCTGTTTATGGACGATATGTACATAGCCAGTTCTTAAAGGCCCCATAGCCTGTTCTTGACAGACCCTGACCACACCACTGGCAATCTTTTTTCCAGTACCTCTAGCCTTGAAAAATGTTTGTCCTAATGTTTAACCTAAAATATTCTGGTTGTAATTTCTGCCCCTGGTGGGCGTAGAAAACAGGTTATTCCCATCTTATCAGTAACTTCTCACATGTTTGTGGACTGTTTATGTTGTCATTCTTGTCATTCTTTCCTAATTAAACAATCTGAAATAATTCACTGTTTCCCTTAGACCCCTTCACATTCTGTTTACTCTGCAGGTGGTCCACATCCTTCTTCATGTGTAACATCTGAAACTAGCTTTACAACTGCTAAGCAAAGCAGAATTCCTTGCCAAGTCTTTCAGACTCTAATCCTCGTAATTCATCCCAGCAGGTCGCTTATCTTTTTTTCTTTGCAATAACAAGCCATGGTTGACTCACACCAGCCTGTGACCACTCAAAGCCTGAGTTACTGTTGTACAGAACTGCTGCCTACTTAGTTTTCCCAACTGGTTGATTATTCCTACTGTTTTGGTTGAACTAGCTTCCCATTTTTTTCATATTTCTAATTGAAGATCTTTTTTTTTTTTTCTGTCCCTGTCCTACAGCATACTTACTCCTTCCCAGCCTGATAGATATGTGAACTTAGTAAGCATTTTCCCTTTCACGAGTATTCATCGAGGTCACCAGATTCAGGATCTGTGCAATCCAACTTGATACACATTTCCATTTTATCAGAGAACCACCCCCTATTCTGGTTTTCCAACAAGCTTTGCATGCACCTAGCTGCAGATCAATGCAGAGCACTTCATTTATTTGCTTATGGGAATCTCATGAAAAGTTGCCTGAAAATCAAGACATATTGCACATACAGTTTTTCTCTATCCATAAGGTATGTCAAGCTGTCATAAAGGCAATCAGACTTTTGAGACATGATTTCCTGTTGATGGTTACTCATACCTATGTTATTTTTCAGAGATGTAGAAACATATTTTTCACTATTTTTCTAGAATTGGAATGAATTTGCTTAATCAATAATTTCTTACTTTCTCTTTTTTTTTCTCCTCCCTCTCCTCTGCCATGCTTGTCACTTTACAGCCTCCCTCTTTCCTACTTAACATCCATAATTTCTAAAAGCGTTGATTATTGAGTCTGAGATTCTGACAGCAAAATCTTTAAATATGCTGGGGCAGCTAAAGAGAGACTTGAGGTATATTTGAAAATACCTGACTTAAATGTTCTACCCTTTTCTTAACTGAAGCTAATGCATTAGTTTCCTTATTTTACTGATCTTTTGTAGTAAAGTCTAGAAGGTACTGCCTTCCTGACATCTTTTAGTCTTCTCACTTTAGCATTAGAGAGCCCCTTCTACTTCATACAGTTAGTGGGCTTCTAGAGTGATGTGTTGGGGTTTTGTTGGGGTTTTTTTGCTTGCTAGTTGCATTTCATTTCATGCTTGTGCCTTTCTGTAATCAAATCTAGAATAGCCTATTGCTGTGTGGACTTCTCCAGAAAGCCTAGAAGGTTCAGCTGTCTTCATCTTGCGTGTTCATGTAGGTATTCACATTCACAGCTGAGGATGAGAAAACAGCAGGTTGTGGCACAGCGACGTAGCTTACATTACACACCCTGTCTCATGCAGCTAAAGGTCTCATGGGCATGGGTTCTCACAGCCAGCTCATCTGACCCAGGCAGACAGTCACAGCACCCTTCCACCCACCTGAAAACAGTCACTCCTCAGCCACTCCTGGATCCAGGAGGGAATTTCAGCTTAATCACATGTGAGTTTAAGTATGACAAAATGGAGGTCCTGGCTAGCAACACAGCCTGTCACGGCCTCAGCTGTTGCTGAAACTGATGTATTAATAAAGATGTATTTAAGCAGCCCTCCTTGCAGTTCACTCACTTCTTGGAGCACTTAAAACTTGGCCTCCCCAGAGCTGACTCTTACACGCAGTTGCTCAACTTCTTACTGCAACTGCTGTGGGCATGGTTTCAAAATGATGCTATTCAGGCTCTAAATGCAAACCCACTCTGAGATGTTCTAAATAGCAATGCAGTCGGGACTGACATTTGCTTTGATTGCATGACACGACCGTGGTAAAGTAACCAGCAAAACTCTTCTTACAACTCTTCTCAATTGCACCTCTTTCATTCCAGTGCCAGGCTCACAGAGACTCTCCTTTGCCCCAGCCATTCACTCCACAACCACCCCCTCACAGTCATGGCCACAATGTCATTGGTTTCCCAGACCACAGACAGCCTGCTCCCAGAGCAGGATCAGACATGAGTCTTGGAAGGAGCACAAGAAAGCTTTCCCTTCTGCAGAGCAAGAACCTGAAAGGATGAGAGGCTTTGACAGATGGTTTCCCTTGTGCAGGGCAGGCCTCATGCACACGGACCACAGCAATACACTAGCTGTGCTTTGAGGAGGGTCTCCCATGTCATCAGCATCCCTCACAGCTTCCAGGAGTTTGGGCATCTGTAGAAATAGCCTCCTTGTACTCACCAGAGCCAGAGACATACTGTTGTGAGATGTTGGCCAAATTAACGTGAAGGAGGACTTCCAAGAGTTGAACAATTCCTGGTCAACCTACACTGATTTTAAATTTTTTTCCCACACCCAGATATGTCTAGGAAACAGGGTAACATGGAACAATCACACTAGGAACATAACAAGCATGCTGCCACTGGTCTCAAACTCCAGTATCCAAGGGGGCACCTTGACAGTCTACAAAGCAACAAGAGAGAGACAAAGTTGAGTAAGCTGCTTGTGGGTGCAGTGCCCCTGTAGACCACTGGTGTCTTAGGCTGCCCAATAACATGAATCTCTAGACTCTACCCAAGACTAACATGATTATGACTCTTCCTTTCTTCACTGACTGAAACATCCATGGTCAGATTGCCATCATACTGAGGTCCAGAATCAGGTAGCAGAGGCTCAGCTGATGTGAGGATTCCTCACCCACCTGAGCAACACCAAGCGCTCCTCCCAGAGAAACATAGACAACACGGTGCCAGGCAGACTTTCTCATTAACACATCCTGAAAGCTGGTAAATCTTTAGTCCTCAAGCCCTATTTGGGCTTCTGCTCAGGCTTTGCCACAGCTAGCTTCAATACCTGCAGATCCAGGCCCTCTCAGGCACTTGACAAATGTCACGTTTCTCCTCTGAAGAAGCATGGCAGGTAAGTTAAGTCCTCCAGTGACAGGCATGGATTGGAGCTCCCAGGGACAACCTATGACAGCTTCAAGTTCCCCTTGCCCTCACAAACAGGTTTATTTGCAAAAACCAATCACATTTATTCTGCTTTCTCCTTGTTACCCCGAGTCCTTGCAAAATGTCAAAATAAGGTGGCTCTCCTTTTCAACCTCAGATGTAGGGCTCAAGTTTTCAGCTGGAAATTATGGCTGAACTTGTGCAGCAGACACTCAGAGGAGGAGGATCTGTGGGAGCAAGAAATGAAGGGTCTGCAGAGTCTGCAAGACAGTAAAAACATGCTTGCTGAAACACCACAGGGATGCAACTGGTGTGAGCCCCTTTGCTCATGAGCTGGGGTGCCACCTTAGTTATTGCTGCCAAATCAGAATACGCACAGTATATGTTACTTTCATCAAACTGCTGTTCTTATCATTTTAATATAAACAGCAAGCATAAACAATCTTTTCCCCTCAGTCTGTACATACTGGGCCAAGTCAACCTTCTCTATAGTTTTTGCTTAGATTGATTTTGGCAAGCTATTTGGGATGCAGTTTGGAGAAGTAGCTTCCTAAGTGAGTTGTTATAAAAAATGTGGCTGATGAACACTATGGGTCTCTTTTTTGTGCTTTATTAAATCACAAGCTTTTGCTGACAAGTAGCTGCTTCTGTTGGGTTGAAAGATTGGATGCATTCTACATATAATATAGAAATTCTCTATATTTGAAGACTATTGACATAGACACTAGTAGAACCCCAAATGTTAAGCAGCTAAGAGCAATGACAGTTACCAAGAACTGGCCTCTGACATAAACAGTCTCAGTTACTATGTGAAATCCAGAGTAAGCAAGATGGCTTTGACACTCCATTTCTGTAATGTCATCTGGAGTCCTTCTCTAGTGTAGAGACTGATAGTTTGTCTCTCAGTCCAGGAGAAGGGGGATTCATGAGGTCAGTTGTATAGCTTTCCCAGCAAAGGGAACTTGCTTTTTCTTCTGTTGCTAGCAGGAAAGATGTTTGTACTGAAAATGTCTAATAAGGAAAGCTGTAAGGATAGCAACAAAGCAAGCAGATATCTGTTGGGTTATTTTAGATTTTATTTTATTACTGAAAGAGTAAGAGTTTAACCTTATCTATGTTAGGCAATAGGATCTGAAAATAAAATTCTGGCTTATAATAGCAACATTGGGTGACATATCTCTTATTAAACTAATTCAGTAAAGAGGGGCAGGTACAACTCTCACTAAAAATCAGCATAGAGAAGTGAGAGATCAAACAGTTGCAGGGACCATTCCTGTAGAGTCACAGGCATTTTCAGTGTCCTGAAATTTCTTTGAAACACAAAAATAGAAAAACTCATCTGAACTATTCACTTCTTACTACGATACAGGAGTCCATTCATCTACACATCAGCCAACTGATGCATGACCCTTTTGTATCAGCATTATTACAGTCATTTCTTCATGCACATAAATACAGCTGATTTACCCAAATAACCCAATCAGTTCTAAAGGAACTGAGTAATTTCTCAGTAAAAGAAAGGGCTGCTTAAACAAATGTAACATAAACAAGTGTAACCAGTAAGTGTTTGTGTGAATAGAGAAAATTGTGTCTGAACACTTGAATGTTCCACAAGCAGGACATAAATCATGTTTATGATGTTTTAAACTTACTATTCTGTTGAAATTAAGAAGGAAAAAACCCTTAGCATTCAGAGCTATTGTTTCAGGCTGTTTGCAAATGTTTGCCTGTGGTCATGTATATCTGCTCTTACTGATATTCACATTTTCGGTAAATAAAATCTTTCAGAGCAATAATAAAAAAATACTCTCCAGAGAAACATGTCAAATTGCCAAAGCATTGTGACACAAACAAATTTAGCTGAGATTGTGTAATCTCAACAATCACTGTTGCTAAAATTGCAGAATGGTTTTACCTGAGAATAATTTCTGCTACTGCCAAATTAACCTTATGCCTTTTGTCAAAGGATTTCAGAAATGGTAAGCAATCATCCCCGTTTTTCTAAATTGCTTCAGCTCCGTGGCAAAATTCAGAAGAAATGGCAGACTTAGAAACTTCTTGCCACGCCTTCCACTGACTGCACCTTGCTGTTCTATTTCAGTTAAGATTTGGCAATTGTTCAATACAAGTGCAGTTCTTGCGCAGCTGAGTAGTAACACAACCTATATTGTGAAGACAATTACTTTCTAAAACTAGCACATCCCTTTCCCGCAGCATTCTCCTCCCCATAGACATGGTTGCACTTAAGTTTTTCAAAACGCTTGAAAATGAAAATCGCATCACTTGTTGTCGTCTCAGGGACAGAGAACGCCTAAGTTACATCCAGAGCTCCTAATTTGCTTCTTACATGTTAAAACAAACACAAACTACAAAAGTACTTCTTTACATTGAAGGTGGCAGAGCCCTGGAACAGGCTGCCCAAGGGGGGTTGTGGAATCTCAGTCTCTGGAGACCCACAGGGACGCGTTCCTGTGTGACTTGGTCTGGGTGTCCCTACCTTGGCTTGGCTTTACTGTCAGCTGTGTGCCAGCACGCAGGCCTCACTGCTCGCCCGGTGTAACCTAACCGCCCGGTGTTCGGTCCCGCTCAGTTCCGCGCACCTCCTACAGCGGGGAGGCAGTGAGCTGGAGATGCACTCCGTCACTAGACAGGCACATCTGGCATACCGAAGCACTGACAGCACTTGACCCCTCCGCCCGGCGGCCTCTTTGGGCCTCTGCTGCTACTCCGGCGTCAGGCGGAGAGCTGAGGGCCCACAAGCCGCGCCTTTGGATGCGCCGCTCCAGCGAAACCCGGCAACCCTTCCCTCCCCTCCCCCTCCCCTCGCCCCATTCCCTCGCCGTAGGCCTCCTCTGCCCGGCGAGGCGGCGGCGGCGGCGCTCTGGGCGCCTCATTGTACTGTGTGGGTGGCCGCCGCGGGGATGACGCAGCCGCGGGCGGGCAGGAAGGAGGGAGGAGCGCGTGATGGCCGGTGTTGTCGCGGTCGCGCTGTCTCTCGCTGCGCTGCCAGCCGTTGCCGCCGCCGCTCCTCCTCCGCTGCCAGCTCCGGGCCGCCGCGCAGCTACCATGGCCGAGGAGGGGACTTCCAGCGAAGGGTGAGTCCTACCCGCGGCTGCCCGCGGCGCGGAAGCACGGAAAGGCTGCCCGGCTGTGCCCCGCCGCTACACGCATCGCTCGCCTGTTCCTCTGGCCGCAGTCCGCAACACCAGCTTGCTGTGCCGGCGGTGGCTGATGCCGGTCCCGGGTGCTTCCTCCTCCCGAGCGCCCGGAGGGTCCCCACTCCGCAGCGCCTGGCGAACGTGTTTGCTGCCTGCCATTTTTGTCCGGGCGCACGGGCCGCCCTCCTGCCTGCTCCGGCTTCTTCCTGACTGCTCCGGCTTCCTCCTGCCTGTGCCCATAGGCGCGTCCTCGCCCGGGCAGGCTGCTGGGGGCTTTGACACCAGCTCCGTGCCCCCGCTGCTTCATTTTCCGGGTCCCAGCTTCGCGGGTCCTGGTCCAACTCCTGCAGTCGCACACCTGCCCGCAGGTGTGTACATACACATTTCACTGTCTCCTTTGCTTCGGTGTGTGTACGCGCTGTTGTGGTCATCCACCCTTCCTCTGCACGTACTGCTGACCCATGCTTTTTGTGCCTTGCAACTTTACCTGTACATACAGCTATCCTATCTTCTCATTCCACCTGTTGTATGCATTCATTAGATGTAAACAGTAAGGCCTCTGTGCCATCATTCAATCCCAGCTGCACAGGGTGCTGGGACATCCTGCCTAAAAAGCTTGGACCAGATGGTCCTTGAGGTTCCTTCTAACCTGGGATTCTATGATTCTGTGTAATGCTTGATACAAGTCAGGGATGAGAGCACATCTTTAAATTCCAAATCTATGAGCTGTTGCTCGGACTTTTCCCTCTTCTAGTAATGTATGCCTACCTTATCTCCAGCTGTCTCTGCTAACTTTTCCTTCATTATCCCAAGGTGTTCACATCTACCAAATGGTAACTCTGGCATGAATTATCATGTTACTGATCTTAACATATATCCCTAAAACTTGTTTGTAACTGCTTACTCACACCCTCAATATATGACATTGTCATAGCTATTAATAACTCTTTTGCCGGAAAATGTAGTTTCGCACTATATATTTGTCTATGCACATTAAAAGGGTGCCATAATAGTCAAGTTTTAATTGGTGGTCTGCTCTTCCTCCATTCACATATTCTTTATCCATGTGCTTCTTCTCATACCTTATCTTTCAGTGCATGTTTTACTTCTTGTTGTACACTTCAGCTTCCAGTACAAACCTGCTCTTATACCCTTCTACTTCCCTCGGATATATTGTCTGCCCTCCTTTATCCCACTATGGAATAATGCAGTCGTCCTTTCTCTTGAATCTGTTTACCAAATGTACTTAATACGTCTACTGGTGCCTTATCTCCCAGTGTGTCCCATCATATTTTATGGTTCTAGTCCAAAAAATACTCTGTCAAGAAGCTCTCTAGCTGTGCTCATGTATATGTGCTTTATCCCCTCTGTCAGATGTGTAAATGTGCTTTGTGTGCACTGTTGACATGAAATTTTCCTGTTTCTCCATCCTGTAAATATCTGGTGGTGTATCTCATTGCTGACTGCCTGGCCCTCAGAAACTCATTTCTCGCCTTTTCTTCTCCATCTCCTTTTTCTTATTATTAAGTCTCATGTTATTTTGAGAAATTCCACTTAAAATTCTTTAGCCACTTGCATGAAAATCATGCTGTGCATTCATGATTTCTTATCAAGGATGTTGCTGTTTACATGTTATTATGTTATGTTTGCCTTTTCTGTTATCTTTCAAAACTACCTGCATTCTCAGCTTTGTTTTTTTTTTTTTAGTCCTTTTCCTGACTTCTGGCTTTGGTATTTCATCTTATATATTTAGCTGCTCTCCCAGCTCAATCTGACCAGAACTGGACTACCCAGCTTTTCCAAACTCCCTGTTATGCTTTTGTTACCATGTATACGCATTTTCTTTTCAGGTATAAACTTCAAGGGCCTTCCCTTTGAAAGCACTCTGCAGTTTCATCCACTCTCTAACAAGGTGCTCTCCTCCTTTCCTCAAACTTAAAATAGCTTTTTAAGCTATTTTTTAAGCCCCAACCCTGCCTTTTATAGCATTACCCATTTGAAGCTACAGTTGCCTTCTCGGTCAGGTGTTCTTTCTGACCCATTCACATTCCTAAACCACACATCATTTATAAAGCCTCTTATTGATGGTTTACTGGTTTTCTAAGTAAGAGTCTTAAAATAACTCTGCCTCAACCTGTTTTGTTTGTATGCTCGTTCAGCGCATTAGCTGGAACTGTATTAGCTGTCGGGTTTGATCACACGGAGTGCCGAGCACTGCTGACAGGGTGCCAAGTGTGCTCGACTTCAGCAGCCTGTCAGGATTGCAGGATCATAACACTAGATGATCTGGACATAGGGTTAGGCTAAATTTTCAAATAGATGGAGGCAAGTTCCTCATCATGATTTTCTCAGCTGGAGAGCTTTTAAAGGGAGTTGATTTTCAGGATGTTGTCAGTGTCCTACTTTGGAGCTGTTAGTCCATTTGATGTGAAAACTGTCAGAGTAAGCCCCGAATTCACTAAAGAGTTCTGAGAACAAAATCTCATCCTTCTTTTCCATGAGTTCAGAAGGTGCATTAGCTTTGATGTAATGTTAGTGCTCCAAATTGCTAGTACTTTTATCAGTCTTGTTTCTAACAGAAGTCAAAATAAGCATTTCTTCCTCTTTTGAAACCGAGCAAACCTCTACACCCAGAGGAAATTTATAAACAAGTGAAATATTTTAAATATTTGTTGATTTCAAATTCCATGGCAGTGACAGGAGGAATTACAATATACCATCGCAACACTGGATTAACTTGTTAGTGACAGGCGTATATGAAGATTAAACATGAAGTTAACTTGATCTAAGTTGAAGAAAATAGCATGGGTCAACTTGTTAATGCAACACACTCAGTTTGTCAGAGTCTGGTAACTGTGCAAGGTGTGGTGAAAACCCAGTAGTGGCTGTGTTACTTTCTAGAAGACTTGAACTGAAAGATGCTCATGATGTTGTCCTGACTTTGAATGAGGAGATTAACTAAATAGATGTTTTAGTAGTAGTCACAGAAGACCTTGCTTGGTTAAGATGTCACTTGCTAATGATTTCCAAACCTCTTCACAGCGTTGGACCTTCTCTGCATAGGTTCTAGGTGTGAACTTTTGCCTGTGAGGCTAACAGCATAGCATAATCCTTTTACCAGTATTGAATTCACTTATACTCACTCTGGATTCAGCAGGACTGCTTATGGCTTATAACTGGGAATAGCAGCTACTAAATTGTATGTGTATATATATGGAAAAAAAAAAATCACCAAACCAGAATGCCTGTTTTTTTTCCCCCTCTGAGATAAGTGAAATAGCTTTCCTTAAAAGAAAGATTTAAAGGGATCTGCACTTACAAGCCAATGTCAAATTGCTTGTAAGTGGCCTGTAGTCTCATAAAAAAAATGGCTTGGAGTAATATAAGTAAAATAATAGGTAAATAGGTAAAATAATAGGTAAAAATATACACTGCAACAGCAGCAATCACAGTTATTTTCATATTATCCTTCAAGCTTGTTTGTATTATGGAATTCTTTATATAATTTCAAAGTAAGCTGTTTGATTAATAAAAGAGGAATAGTTATTAGGCTTAATAGAGCCTATGCCTACCTCTTAGTAGGATGGTTCATGGGGATACCACAGTGGTGTGTTAAAAGCATGATAGTACAGCATGAAGGGACACTTGCAACTCAGTATTTGTGCTTGATTTTTTGCTCGTATCATCATCTAGGTTTTAAAGCAAACTGAGTTGGTAGGCTGCTGAAAGCAGGTTTCTGCTTGGTTTCCTTTCCTTTAAAAGGAGACTATTTAAGGGCATTTCCTATAGCACAGGCGACTGACTGCAGGCATGGTACCTACAACTTGCATTTTTAAAAAGTGAGTGAGACATAAGTGCAGACATGTGGATATCGTTAAAGGATGTTTCCTTTCTCTTTTTGCCAGCAGGGTAGTGTCAGTCATAGCTTCAGTGCTTAATGCCTTTTGCATTACACCTGTGCACTCATCTAAAAATACATGTGTGAGCAGGTTTTCAGGCCTTTATAGGATTGTTTCTAATGGTTTCCCTGACCTTGTATGAATCTGGGGAGAGAAGGTCTGTGTTTTTCTCTTCGCCCCCCTGCAGACTTGAGAGAAGGAAAAGTGGCAAAATCTAATAGGGTTTATCTCTTGTTCCAGTGGCATAAAAAAAAAGGTCATGGTTCTGTCCCTGGAGTTTGAAGAATCTCATCTAACTGCCCTCGTGAGAGGCTTGTTTAAACGCTATAAAGTATAGAACAGTAATGTTCAGCTTTTCCCAGCTGGCAACCATAGCCAAATATTATGGAAAAAAAATAATTGCAATGAGTGTATCAACGTAGATGATCAGTTCATCTCTTGTTACTCAGTTTTGGCTCCTTTTTGAATTCCCTTCTTTATTAGATATTCTTTGAGCTCATGTTTAGGACAGAGATTTAAGAAAGAGTTTTCTATTTGTTAATTTTCTTCTTCATTTGCTTCACCCATTTCACACTGGTCCTCCATGGTTATGCCTGATGTACACATCTTTGTGTAGGGGTTTTCTAGATTTCAGTTAGACTCATGTATGCATTTACTTACCACCTTTTAAGTTCCCTCAGATTAGCAGGATATTATGGGTTGATGGCAAAGAATTGCTGAAGGACCACTGCCTTGGTCAAGATCTGTTCCTGAAGCGACAGTGAGGCCCCTTGGACTTTATTTCAGAAGTTAAAAACAGCATAAGTAAAATTGGGCCATCCCATACATTTCATTTATGATTCAGCAGATATGTTTGGGATTTTTTTTTTTTTCTGTGAGTTCTTTAGTTCTTCATAGTTCTTTTATGATTGCTAAAGGAGACTGCCTTAGGTAATACCAGCTAGGAGTTTGAATGCTACAGGCTGGACATGTCTAGGCTGAAGGATTTTCTCCTCTTTCTGCAACTTATAGGATAGACTAGAAGGATGAAGTCAATATGTATGCAGTAGTTGGGCATCAATTTTTATGGATACTGTCACTAGAGAGCAGACACTTCAGTGTCTGGCCTGACAGTTTTCGCTGCCTCCCATAGAAGATCCTACTCTCATTCAGTGATTACCTGGCCAAGACATCTCCTATGACAGAAATCTCCCCTAAAAATAAAATATCTCACTATAATTATCAGACATTCAGCTCAGATCTTTAAAGAAAAATATGAGAAGTGGAGGGAGGAAGATAGTAATCATGTAGTAGCTTTTAATTTATGCTTAGGATATTACTGGTGAGGAGTAAGGCAGGTTAAAGAGGCAGCATTAGGAAGTCTACTACTAACTGTGTCAGTTAAGTGGAAACTTTCCAAGTATCAACAAAAGACTCTACTTCTTATTACATGGATTTGGGTTTATTCGAAGTTTTTGAGAGCCTGCTACAGGGCTGGTAGTCCCAGTTAGAGACCTGCTGCTCCAAAAGGAACAGTGTCTGTACAAGGAGGACCTTTGACTTTTCTGAAGTTTTATGGGAGAATCTGAACAACTTTCCCAACTGATAAATTATTAAAGCACCTTTTATCTTCCTCTTATATAGTAGTTTATTAAGATCACTTGCTTATTAAAAACAATTGCTTGTTGAGGAAATTTTGATTCTCATGTTTCATAATTTCTGAATTATTTTTTGAATACTTGCAATTCTGACCTTTCAGAATAGGGTTTTGTACATGATCTGCATTGACAGAGAGAAGAGGGCATGGGAGGAAAGGTGAGTGTCTGTGTTTGCATTGAAAGATCCATATAAGAACCTGAACAGCAGGAGAGAGGTCAGTGGAGAAGAGAGATTTGTGAGTCAGTGAGGCTGGATAAGGGAATGAGGTCAGTCTGGAATAAGGTTAAGAGGGTAAAAGGGAAGGATTTTAAGCAACACCAAGAAAACATGGTGAGGAATAGCAGAAAAAGATAGTGCTCCAAATGAGTTGTAATAGAAGACTCAGGATCATGGAAGACCACAGAAAGGAGGCATGAAAATGCATTCTGTGGCAAAGATGCAGAAGCACCTCAAATACTGAAGTGAGAAAGAGAAAGGTATTGCAGTAAGGGGGGAAAAAAGCAATGCAGACTATTGTAGAAGTTTTCTCTTGACTACATTTATTAAGTGTCTCAAGGCTTACACTAAATCTTATTAATAATATAATATCTTTCCATAAGGGGACGTTTGATACAATGGCTTTTTAGACCCATTTAACTTCTTACCTATTTTTAAGACTACTTATGCTTCGTTGACCTCTAAAGTATTTGTAGTGTAAGCATGTAAACAAAACAGTCTGTTTTGAAAAGCATTGTGCACTTCTTAGGTATTCCAAGAATTGGAATTGAGGTTGCGTAGCACAAAACATTGAATACCAGTTCTGTTTGACATAGATAACAGTCACTGTAAGGAACACAATGTAGAAGCTGTTCTCATGATCTGCAGTGAAACAACCCATCTTCAGTGTGTATTCACACTTGAGTATGGGTTGGGTTTGTGTATAACATTTGGAGCTAAGGGAAATAATCATGTGTTTTAGATAGTCTTTCAGCTGTGCTCTTATATGGCTCCTTATGGTAAAATGAAAACATCCATCTCCTATTTAAGTTGTTACCTAAATTGTGCATAATACACAAGGGAATATAAACAAAGATAAAAGGGGTGGAGCAGTGGGTGGGCAGTGGGGCTGATTTATGAGAGGTGCCTTGTTTTGTTCTTGTTTCCATCTTGTTTGATAGAACTCAGGGACAGTCTGAAATGCAAGGCCTCTGTCATGGTACATATGAAAAGGCTGACAAAGTATAAGCAGTGTTGAGGTTATGCAATGTCTGAAGGACAGCAGGCGTACATCAGTAGGCGGATGGATAAAATGGAAGTAGTAGAAAGTATGTAACATCTGAAGGACACAAAGAGGAAATTTTCATTTTCTTTATTTTAATTATGCTTTTCTTAACAAGGTCTTAATGCAGTGTGTTATTTGTAGAAATAGCTGTGGCAATGCCAAGTTCTACCAGATGTGAGTTTACTGTGAAGGAGGCAGAGGATTGCAGCTCCTCAGTGGTGCTAAACTTGTGTGTGACACGTGTGATCTCTGTCACAAGGTTGGTCAGTTTTAGTGGGACTGTGCAGCTCCCTCCCCGCTTTCCTCTCCTCTGCATCTTTATCTCTATATTCTGTATTCTTCCATACATGGTCTGTAGTTGCCAGTACAATTTTTTCTCTAGACTGTGTTTGATTTTAGCTTTTAAATCAAAATATAAAATAATGGGTCCCTAGAAGAGATGGAAGGAAATAACAGACATCTTGCTTAGCTGGTTTCTGTAAGCAGTTAGTGGACTGTAAAGTTTTTAAGGGGAAATGCCTGTATGTTAAAGAGTGTGTTATAAGTTATGGAAGAGCAGTATTTCTGAAAGCTTGTTAGAATTAATCAGTTCTCTGCTCTGTAGTATATTTGTGGCCTGACTTTAACCTGATCGTGGAGAAGACTTTGTGATGATGAAGGGGCACTGGTCTTGTTTGTAGATTTGTCGCAATGAACAGTGACAGGAATAAGTAATAGCTGTATGACCACACGTTTCTTCATTATTGTACACATGCTTAATGGTTTCTTGTGTTGCGTGCTAACAAAGCTGCTTTGTAAGCAGTATGAGCACTACAGGTTGCAGGCTTTGGTGGCAGTCCATGGATAAACATTCTTGTGGCATCTTCTGAAGAAGTGTATGCCCTGAAATTGGACACCTTTGGGTATAGCTAGAAAGGGGTTGGAGTAAATGACAAAAATGTGTTAAAAGCATACATATGAATAACAAAAAGCATTAAAGGCAGTAATGGGAGACAGAAAATAAAATGGGGAGAGGATGGCAGTGATGCACAGTATATAGCAAGGTATGCCTGTGGCTGAGGGTCAGCATGGGAGGGAGCAAAGTTGTAGGTTTTCTCGGTGTGAATGCTCAGGTTGCTCAAATGAATGTAAGTAACACAGTAAGCTTCCGTATCACTAAAATAGCCAGAAAATTCTCATTTGTTATGGATAAGGTCCTCTCCGACCCTAACTATTCTATGATTCTGTGAATTACATTCATTATTTACATTCTCTGGTTAACTTCGATAGTTCTGTGATAGTGAGACTTCTGTGTAGCACTGTGAATATAAAAACAATAATAAAATTTGCTTCTGAATTGTTACATTAATTCTGATGTTGATTGTCCTGAATACAGAGCTCAGGATGCAGTAAGTACATGAAGAATGCGTTGTTTTTACCTCTGACCTAGTGTAGCAATATTCTGCAATAACCTATTTTGTTGTAATGTTTTTCTGTTGGAATGGGGCTGATGTACCTTGCACTTCCTAGAAATATTATGCAGAGGTTTTCAAAACATTCTATTTTAATGTTATTGATGTATCCAAGAGTTTCACAACATGTAATTGCATGGAACATCTTGGCTCTTAAACTCATCTAGACAGATTGTAGGCAGGGTTATAACGTCATGGAGGGGGGAGGAAGTGTTTCCTTTTTAACCCGTTGATAGCAATTTTGTACATTTTTTGTCGTCTCATGAAAATGGTAAATAGACATTTGTTAAAGGGTTGAGGCTGTTTGTTCCCATACCCTATTCTTCATTATTGTTTCTGGGTCTTGCCTCCTTAGTGTGCTCCTCAGGGTGTTTCCCTGAGGATTACAACATTTTGGTCTTTTCATGCAATGGTTATGAAGTGAAACACAGAATATTTTTCTTCTCCAGATGTTTGCCTGTGTCCTGGGTTTAGCAGTAGCAGTCAATTTTTCTCCTTCTGAAACTGCCAGAGCCTAATTTTGGTCCTAGGAACATCTCATTCAAACTGTTGTGGTGGTGGTTACTATGTCTAACTCCTACTGTACATGCAGAAGCTCTGCCTCTGATTATACAGCCTTTGCAATAACAGTTACTGTACATAGATCATGTGTGCGTGAATCATTTCCACTGTACTCATTATTCCTGGAATACTGATGCGCTAAAGGAACATGCTGCTCTTTGGGTGCAGGGATTAGGTACTAAAAGGACTCCTAAAATTGGTTATGCTCTTAAAGTTCTCATGAAACCATATCCTGAGAGATCCGTGCCCAGTTTAACCTAGTGTGGCTGAGGTCATGATCGTATGTTACTGTCAGTGGCAGTGCTGATTTAAAAGCTTTTCATCCTTCACCTTTTTTTCTCTACTTTATTAGCCCATAGGTCTGCTGGTTAACTGGGTTCTCTCTAGCTGGGTCTCCATAATTACCAGGTTTAAAACATAGTTTCTTTTAATGCTGAGTCATTTCACAAAACAGAGAAAGCAACCACAAAAAAGTTGACTTGGCAGAATGGAGTAAGCTTTTTAGATCTGATCTGTTGGTAGTGAGGATAGCCTGGAATTCAGGCATTGCATCACTCAGTTTACTGCATCCTGACACCAGCAGGAATGAAAACAAGGAAGTTGGGTGTTTCTCAGAGTTTGACTAACAGATGGACTTCTGTGTGTTTTGTCTTTCTCATTTTATAAATTGGCTTACCTTGACTTAACAGACTAACAATGAATATTAACTGCAGTCAGTTACTTCTGTCAAAGGCTTAAATCTAATATGTATTTATTTGCTGCGTCTTGTTCTCACTTTCATGCCAAGCATGTTGCTTTCACATGATAAACATAGTTTTCTAATTTCCTAAACTTTCCAAATTTAATTAGGAAATTTGAGTCCTCTTTCATGCTAATCAGTAATACATTCTGTCATATTCAATTAAACGTGCTTTGCTTTATAGTTTTCACTTCGTTTTATAATTAATAAAATCTCGGTGTTATATTCTTACAAATTACTCAAACAGGAGGAGCATTCATCTTGGTCTTTAAGAATGTATTTTATTCACTTATTCACATAGATACTTTCTCCACACCAATGTTCCTTCTCATAGCAAGATTCCTGCTTTAAAATAATACCAAGCTTGAATGTATGATTTTCTTGGACTTTAGATTATTACAGCTACTGAACTGCTAAAGAGCCTGCTGGCTTGGCTGAAACCATATAGGAGAACTTGAACCTGTTCATAAAATTAAATCCAGAATGATTAAGTAACATCCTACTTTTAGTGGTACTATCTTATGCGTTTTAAATTTCTCATCACTATCAGTCATATAATACTGTCTTACCATACAGAAAAATGTTATCAAGTTTGAGTCAGAGATACGCAGTACCAATATATAATAATTAAAAAACTTTTTTGAATGGAAAATAGTTGCCACTTCTGCAAGTCATCAGGTTTACTTTTCAATTTACTGAGTTTTGGAAACATGTTTTCTTGTTCTTTCATAGACTAGTTTGAAATTGGTTTATTGCATTTTTTCTCCAAAGTATTTCTTTCCCAGTGATTTGATAAACAGTCTACATTCAAGAGAAATTCTCCTAGGAGTAAATTGAGAATAAGATGGAACTTGGATATAGTGAATGCTGGAAAGAAAGATATTTTTCTTTACTTAAAGAGTAGGGGTTTTGTAATGGTAGTGTTGATGGTACATGTTAGTAAAAAAGCTTTAGTTTTTGCCATAGTCATGTAAACAGCAGTCACAGTCAGTATTCTGGTCTTGCAGGCTTAACCCTATCATTGGCCTAAATTAGCCAGGTGTGAACATGCCCTTTTCTCTGACATTTTGACACATAAAGTTCTATTTGATTGTGTCATCCTTGACTGTTTTTTTTGCTTAGTATTGTTTCAGGTTATTACCTGTAAACTTGAAGTGTAGTAACCAGAATTAGAATTTGCTCTGAAAACCAAATCCCACTTACCTGTTAGGCTTTGTGTAGCCTATTGCTGCTGCTGACGAAAATGGATAAAACATTCAGTAAACAGACTTGTTTCTTCTGTTGCTCTTAAAAATAAATAAATAAATTAATAAATAAAGGGTATCTGTAATTATTTTGCTTAAACATCCATCTATACAAAATGCTGTTAACTGTAGACTTACAGCTTTATAGTAAACAGATTTACTTCTAATGTTGGCACTTTGTTCTTAAATTTCATATGTTGACCTTTTGCCCCATTATGAATATCTGATGGTCCTTTTCGCTCCTCCTGTTTTGTTATTTCTGTAACAACTGAAAGGTTTGAGTTGCTTTTCCCTGCAGGTGTTTGCTCCATTCTTTTAATTACTGATCTCCTCTAAGTGTTACTTAGAAATTAATGATAATGTTTAAGTATTTAGGGTTGATTGTTGGGTTGGTTTTTTTTTTTGTAAAATTCTGAGCACTATAACCACAATTCCGTAGAGCGGTTAAATATATGACGAGTTTCATTGAAGTAAATTGCATATTTTTATGTGATAGTGTTATGTGTGACCTTAGCAGAGTACGCCTTATGATGTCTATATTTAGATTTCAGCATACTGGCAGTTCTGAATTCCTTTGCTGACACAGTACTTTAGAAATACTTTATGTGGAAACAAGAGTGGAGAGTCTGAGAAGGCTTTATATTAGCTTATCCTTGGTTTGTTTGTTTTTTTTTTTCCTGTTATAGTGCAAAGATTCTCTTAATTTGGTGCTAGCTCTAATTGATGGACGTTCATAACTGCCATGCCAGCTGGATGGCCCTGAAAATCGCAATGCAGTTCCTCTTGGTGCTGGGCAGAAACACTAAAACAAATTTTCTCCATCAATTTGATTTTATTTCCCTTCTTTATAAATGGCTGGAATTACTCCTGAGAGTCAGTAGGGGAGGTGATTAGGGTTCTTGAAAGATTAGCTTGATTCTAACAAGATTTCAGGGTAAAAGGTAAAGTTTGAAATGGTTTACAAGTGAGTTCACCCAATGTTTCAGCTTTTTAAGTTTTGGAGCATGTTCTCTAGCTAAAACCTTGGTAGTTTGCAGCACTGTTTGCCAAAATTCAATTAAAAATATTAAATATGTTTACTGAGAGCAAGACAGCAATAGACACGCAGCTCTGTTGCTTGTGCAGTCAGCTACATTCCTGTAATCCTCTGTGAGTTACTGTGTAATTGTTGTATACCCTGAGCTCTGCCTTCCTTACTGATGTCATTGTTTGTAAGTCCAGATAATCTTCATGACAGGAGGGTCTATTCTCCACACTTCTGTCATTGGTGCTCCTTTCAACACCTGTTTTTTGGCCTATACTGGGAGTTTTGATTACCATACTAACTTCAAAATTCTTAGTGAAAAGCCAGTTTTATACTCAGCGCTGTAGAAAGATCTCTGCGCATCCTGGCTCAGTGGGTCAGCAATTCTTGACAAATCATCATGTAACAAATGGTGTTGGTTGCTTTCATTTGCTTTGATTTAGGAGAGTTTTGTTGCTTACAGGTTATTTTGGTTGGCTTTTTTTGCCAAGCAGTGTTTCCACAGATTATTACAGCTAGCTCTACACTGGTGGTGTACATGGGAAGATGCCTCTGTTGAATGACTTTAAACTTAATACATCTTGTAAGCCATGTGCTCATATAATTCTAATGTAAGTAAATTGTAAACTTGAAAAGTGAGAGAGTGAGCTCCATATATGTACATTTATATCTCCTAGATAGAGTTATAAGCAACTTCTGCTGAACCTCTTTTATGGTAAAGTTTAATTTTTAAAATCCACATAACAAGCCAGATACCAGATAGAATCACAAAATGGTTTGTGTTGGAAGAGACCGTAAAGCTCATCCAGTTCCAACCCTCTGCCATAGGTAGGGACACCTTCCACTAGACCAGGTTGCTCCAAGTCCCATCCAGCCTGGCCTTGAGCACTACCAAGGATAAGGTAGCCACAGGTTCTCTGGACAACCTGTGTTTTGACGTAGCCCAGCATATGGTTGGCTTTCTGGGCTGCAAGAGCACACTGCCAAGTCATATCGATAGACTGTTCCGCTGTTTGAGTGCATACCTCAGTGTTACAATGGATGTTTTCAGTTCTTCATTATTATCTAAGCTTTCATGTGCTTTTTGTGGAGTATGTCAAATTTGTAACTGGCTACAGAGCCATCAGTTGTCTTATATTTTACCAATTCTCACCACGATAAGTAGGATCAATCTAGCTGGCAGAATGGTAGTTTTTGAGTTATCTATTTGCCACATTCTTCATCCAGTTTCACCTAGTTAGTGGAGGTGGATGGGTGGGTCAGGTTCACTAGGTCTCTGCCTCTACTTGATTCTCAGTTCTTTTGAAAGTTACCCTTGGGCAATTTAAACTGTGCTGTTACAGCAAGTTCTTGATTCAAATTAACAGTGAGGCAGCTAAGGAAAAGCAGTATTATCCTTATTTACATTTTACATGATATTCAGTTGTCCTTTACTTCTTAGCTTTCTAAAGATAGTAATCATTATTTATTTTTAAATACTGATTTATAAATGTTTATTTTTATCCTTTCTTATTCTTGGACCTATTTTTATCCTTTCTTATTCTTAGACCCAGGCAAACAGGACACTTGGCCCAGCCAGCCTACGTGTTAGGTCCTGGCTGGTGGCTTCGTCCCTGCACATAGGGGTTGCAGCTCCACACTGTCAGATGTCTGTGCCTGTGCCTCTTTTGTTTTCATTAGTTATGACTCTGTTGGTTGCCAGCATAGGTTATTGATGGTCTCACTGCTAGCCTCACACCAGTAACCTTGACTTTCTCCATATCCAAGGCTATTCAGTGGGTGTCTCTGGGGCTTTTCCTCACCTTCTGGTCTCCTGCCCCAGGCGTGTAACATGAAGTATTGAGGTCTGTTGGCAGAGAGAGTGACTTCTTTGAGCGCTTGGCAGGTCATCAGCCTCCAGTATTCCAAACTGCTTCAGGGGGATATGGAAAAGCGTAGCTGACTCCAGAGAGAAGATGCAAGGAAACGTTCTATGGCATGCTGTGCTCTACTGATTATAGCTTAATTTAGCATGGATGTTTGCACTGGTTTATGTTACTGTATGCCCACAGACAGATATACAGGTTAAATTCCACTAGTAATCTGATGTGTAATGGCCACATGTGCAATCAGTATAAAAATTAAAGAAATTTGGGCTGTCAGTTGCCAGATCTAGTTCACACTTTCCGGTACAGCAGGCAGCTAAGCCTTCAAAATACAAGATTCCACTGTTGAGATTTCTTAACGTAAAAAGAAAGATGGAAATGAAGCATCTGGGAAATGCTGGGTGATGAGGGCAGCATAGGGTCTGCGTCTTCTTGCAGCGGGTAGCTCTCTTACAGTGTGAAACTACTGCTGAAATCTTTAGTTTTCTTTCATACATTATGTTATCTCCATTGCTGGTGGGCACACTGTCTTGAAAGGTCCATTGCTTCTTTTTGACATTACATAGCTGTTTTAACTTTACATCACAGAAATAAAAGTGATAGGCAGTGTAAGCAGTTGACATTCTTCTGTGCATTTAGAAGACACATTTAGCAAAGATATACAAAAGAAATGATACAGCCACATTCAAGCCTTCCAAACCTGTCAGAGAAAAGATTCAAATAGATTAAAAAGTTGGTTGTTCTCCACAAGTAGAAAACAGTGTGGTAAATCATTTTTTGAAGGAGGGGAGGAAAAAAGATCAAGCCTTGACTATAGGGAAGTAAACATTTTCTTTCATAAAATACATTTCTAGAAAGTGACCTTTTTTTGACAGAAAGCTTTCTTCACTTGCTCTTTTAGTTCAACGAGTACAAAATGACTCAGTTGCAAACATAATTTTTATTTTAGGCATTTCAGCTTGCTGACTGTCAAGCTACATATGCACGTTATGATTCAGTATTTATAAACAATACTGATAACTAACAAGAAAAAATGGGCATCTGTTCCAACTTTCCAATTTTGATACAATTTTCTAAATATTTTTCCTCAGTGTCCAGGTCTCTCCCTAAGACTTGGAAATAAAGTTCTGGGACTGAACTGTAGATTTTATTTCATTGTCTTGCTGGCATGTTGCAGCTATACATTTCTTCAAAGAAGTTTCTTTGCTAAATCAGTGGTTTTGCCAAGAAGAAACATTTCATACAGTTTTGGCTTAGATGAAATAGTGACTGTCTTCTGTGCTTCTAACCCAAAAGTTATGAATGAAAATGCCTAGTTAAGCATAGAACTACCAGAAAGTTTTCCTCAGAAGGGTGTTGACATAGCTGTTGTTTAAAAATTTACCAGAGTAATTCATAACATTGACCATACCTAGTGATACTGTTAAACTCAGATTTCACAGTTACTTGCTGGTGAAATTGCTTTTGGCTGCTGCCAGCTTTAACCTCTTAAAAATCTTGCCTTTAAATGTGGGGATTAATGTGGAAGCAAAACACTTGGATGCCCATTTCCGTAAGATGCCAAGTTACGTCATTCTTGAGGATGTGCACGGAAGGACATACAGCCATCCCTTCCCAGTCTTGATATCCCCTAATACGTTTCTATGAACCTGAACAGTGCTGCTTGTTATTGCATTGTACATCCCTGGAAAGCCTCTCTTGTTGTATCATAAACTTCAGTAGCTGTGCAGCTGGAGTAGCTCAGCCCCCAAAAATGTGGGGAGAAGGTCCTTTGGGTAAGAAACTTGGTGGCAGATCTGTAATTTGTTATCTGTGTTGTTTATGCTCTAAAAACTTGGACATTAGCAAGTTTATAGTCATCTAACATTAATTGGTGTACAACTAATACAGTGTTCAGTCCTGAAAATTCTGTAACTAACTGAAAAGCCTTTCAGTGTAGGAAAACGCTAAAGGAAGAAAGTTCTTCAGTGAATTTAGTGACCTTATTCTCTTCCCCATGAGGAATAGTCTGAGGTCCTGCAGTAGCAGCCTTTGTGCTAATAGTCTGAGCCACAAAAATAGGCAAGAGGGGAAAAAGAGGATTCCGTCTTGAAAACAAGGGATAAATTAGCACCAAGGACACGATTGCTGTGTCCTTTGAGGCTCTGTCAGGGTAGCAATGTTGCTAGCTGAGTCAGTCCCCCTGCTGTCATGGTCAAGCTAATGCTACCAAGATAGTAACTGACAGCTGGAAAAACAGCCTCTGTTGGGGGAATCGATACTGCTGTGCTGTTTTCCTCTGGCAGTTTGTTTCTAAGTTAGTAACGAAGACCCTTGGTTTTTGCTTTGCTAGAATAAACCTGCTTATTTTTCACCTTTTAAATTTACCTTGCGAATAAGTCAGTTGAGGTTAGGCTGGCAAGCACATGTTTTAATGCTTTCTGGAAATAGTAGGTTCATATAAGGTAACATGCAGGCAGACTTCCAAGGGAACTTGAGAGGAGGCTGGAAACCCCCTATGATTGTGTTGTATATCCTGCCAGGCTTGTCGGGTCAGCATGAGGGCTCATGTCTCCAGGTTCTCAGAAGAATCCTGGTCTGACGGAGATAGATGAAGTACACTCTGATAAGGAACACACAGTGGAGAAGCAGCAGGCTGTTTGGAGAATGCCCCTGATAAGAATGCCACCTTATAAAAGTCAGGAGAAAGTGAACCCCTCTCACTGCACTCTTGTCCTGCAAGGCATAACATTCAGATGGGTACTTTTAAGAAGAGCAGCAGGAGAAATGTCTGCAAAGCATCACATGATGCAAAAAACTACCAGCTTGCTCAGGAATTTTTTATTATGTATTCCTATTGTAGGTTAGGATGGTTATTCAGCTGGCTTCCTGCCTGGTGTCCTACATCACTGCAACACCTTAAAGAGGCTGAGGACAAAATGCTGAAATGTAAGTCTTTAGTTTTTAATAAGATTTGTAAATATACATCTTAAATATAAATATTAAATCTAGATTTTCTATAAATTTACAGTAAGTACTCTCAAGTTGTTAAATACAGCTTTTACACTGTGGTGAAATAAACACGTTTAGAATTAGATTTTTGTTGCTCACTTATTTAGAGATTTGATTGTAGGCTCTCCCCTTTGAAAGAGAATTCCTATTTAAAACAGCGATTTCCATGCAATGTACTTTGTATTTTATTTGGCATGTCTAGCAACATCATTTTTTCCTACTCTTTCTTTAGGTATTGCAAGCACATATGATAAACGATATGTGTATCTGCCTAATGGAAATAAAATATGGACGCTGTCATTCTCTCCAGAGCTCTCACATAGAACTCCACTTGTTCTCCTGCATGGGTTTGGAGGAGGTGTTGGACTATGGGCTCTCAATTTTGAAGACCTCTGTGAGAACAGGACTGTTCATGCTTTCGACCTCTTGGGATTTGGACGGAGCAGTAGACCACACTTCGACACTGATGCTCAGGAAGCAGAAAATCAGTTTGTGGAATCCATAGAAGAATGGAGAAAGGAGATGGGGTTAGAAAAAATTATCTTGCTTGGACACAACCTTGGTGGATTCCTGGCTGCTGCTTACTCATTAAAATACCCATCAAGGTAAGTGAAAATAAAGGAACGAAAGAATTCCTTTTCTGTATTTGTCTAGTGATTTCAACACAGATTTTATTTCATCAGGCTCTTTATAGATTATCTTGTAGTAAATTTTATCTTTAAGTTAAAGAAACATAATAGTGCATTTTAAGCCTGAAACATTTGTTGTATGTTTTGTTCCCAGGTGAATACAAAATGAGTACATATGGTGAACATGCTTTCCTGAGTACTTTTCTGTACCTCTTTGGTTAAGTACCCCCTTGCTATGTTATAAGGGGAAATAGCAAAGTCTGTATTTATGGGTGAATGCTTGTGACATCTCTGATCAAACATAGGTCTGTGAAGGGAAAATAGGCCAGTTTCTGCCAAACTTCCCTTTATTATGTATTACAGTGAAACTTTTGAAAGTAATTCCCCTAGGTAATTTATGCCTAGCAGTTGGCCTGGTGCTGGCATGATGATGGAAAAATTATTTTAGTGACTGTTTCATTTAAATTATCTGTATGCCACTTAATATTTCTTCTTTGCAAAACAATCCAGCTGCAGCACTCTTGTAATTATATTTCATCAGCTTTTTCTGCACAGTACTGTGGCCAACAGCTAATCCATTTTTTCCCTTGAAACTAGTAATTTGTCCTTTCCTTTTTTTTTTGTTTTTTTTCTTTCTTTCTTTGTCTTTCTTTTTTTTTAATACAGTTTGGTTATATAGCCCCTGGTGAGCTAGGATCCCACCAACTGAACTGAGGTCCTGCAGTATCAAAAAGGGACATTGCTTTCCTTTAGGTACACATAGTGGACTCTTGTGAAAAACTGTGAACATGTTTAGCTTTCCGCATTTTATGGCAGATTCTATATTATACAAAACCTATCTTATACTTTTATATTCACATAAGTATTTTTTTTCCTCAGTTGGAGATTTTGAAAGAAATGTATACGTCATTTTTTGGTAAAACACTTTACCTTTTCCTTTCCAAGTGGATGACAGCTGCTCCATGTGGCTGGAAATTATGGGTTAAAGTATATGTGTGTCTAAATCCAGAAGTGCAGTGAAGAAATGCAGTCCTCTGCTTTTGGGATGTAAGCCTGTTATCCTTTTGGGCATAAACCAACTTTCAGTTAACTGTAGTTAGTTTCTTGCAGGAACCACTTCCAAGTTTGTTAGCCCTCTCTCTGAAGTACCTATAAATGGTGCTATTCTATCCCTGTGAGATGGGATAGTGTTTCTGCCCTGTGCTTACTTAAATCAAATGTGACACTTTGTTTTCATGTCTCACTGTGCTTATGTTGGGGTTAATTAATTTAGGGGTGTTTCAGATTGTGTTCTCCCATTAACTAGTGTTTCTCTGAAATTAAAATGCCATCAAAATAGCAAACTGACTCATAGGATCCTAAGACAGCATTGAATCAAGTGTTAAATATAGAACAGCTTTCAGTCAGATTATCTAACAATGCATTAGAGTCTTATGAGATTCTGTATACATATTGTTAGGAAAGCAGATCTGTTTCTCCCAGCTGAGATAATCCGTTAGTTTGCTGTATTGTACCAAGTTGTTCACCGGACATCTGAGGTTAATAATCCAAAAAGATTCCTATTTAGAATATCTCCAGGTGGTGGTGTGTCATGATTTTCAAATACTGCAACTTCAGACTATTACTTTTGGGATTATACTCATGATCAATTTCCCACTATCCTGGGTTATGTGTTAGGCTTGGTTACCAGAACGAGAAATGCCAAATAGGAAGGAAAGTGTTAAGAACGGAAACGTTTTTTTTTTGTATTCATATGTTTGCTGCATTATATTTAATGCTGTAGTTTGTGCACAGAATATGTGGCTTTCCTGAATGGCTCCTTGGTGCTTGCTCTCCTTAGCCTCTAACTTGGTTTTATAGTTAAATTGGTTGGGTTTATAGTTAAATATATATACTATATATATATATCCCTGTTGGTTTTATAGTTAAATTCTACCCTGTCCTCTCTTAACCACTGGTGTTTGCTGCTGTGTGCAGATACGCTCATGTCTGAGCTGACAGCAAGAAGCATCTTTGAGAGGTTAATCCTTTTCAACCCCTCATTTCAAGCCCAGATTTTTGGTTTCCCAACTGATTATAGTCCAGAAATAGCCTTTGAAATCACTTCTGACATAATTTCAGGCACTAAGAACTCTGCTGTAGTAAATATCTAATCTCACGGTTTTGACAGAGGAAGAAGTTGTGAGGAAGAAAGTAAACATGATGAAGCTTGCATGGAAAATCACCTTAAATGTGCTAAACTCCAGCTAAGAGTCACTTTTTCAGAAATCAGCAGTATCTAGGACAGTAGGTGTTATTATGGGATTAAACAGACGATTTTAATCTGTCAAGATAAAAATAGAAGTTGTGCTTGAGAGGGACTCTCATTCATAGTTGTGTGTGCTTGGAGACTCCTATTATGCTGTCTGTAGCGAGATTCCTTTGAGTGACAATTTTATAAATTGGCTCTCTGACATTTCTTTAATGACCTAAAATCAGTAAACTTAGAAAACATCTAATTTTGATCTCCTTTTCTCAGTTCAAATTTTAGTTTGATAAGATGATTTTTCAGCTAAATTGCCTTGCTTCTTAGAACAAAGATCTTACATGGCTTACAGAAGAAAGACACTTAGCAAGTTTACTTAAATGAAACAGATGCAGTTATCTTCTTTCTTCCCAAATTAAACTGCTCTTGCAAATAATATTGACTGAGATTAGGTGATTTTTAAAAGTAGAAACAAGACTGGCCTTTTTCTCAAATGTGTGTGACAGCTGGTATCCATTGAATACTGAGTTTCTCTCTGTGACATGAGTTTCTAAGTTCCTGCTGTTCTTACATATGACTAGTTAGAATTCAGTCACTCTAATTATTGACTGAAAGTAAAACCACTGTTGAATCGGAAACATTGGTAATAAGCCACTATGATAGAATTGACTAAGGTTGCAAAGTCCACAGATAATACATTTTTATTGCACTCAGTTGAAGAAAAATAATGTACTCTAAACCTTTGAACTTTTTCTGCCAACAGGGTCAAACATCTTATCTTAGTGGAGCCATGGGGTTTTCCAGAGAGGCCTGACAATGCTGAACACGAAAGACCAATTCCAATCTGGATCAAAGCACTAGGAGCTATATTGAGTCCATTTAATCCATTAGCTGGGCTGAGGATAGCAGGACCCTTTGGTGAGTTTTAGCTACTCTTAAATATGATTTTTGTTTTTGTTAAACATAAACATGAGGCAGATACCACATGAAGATAAGCTTTGTTGCCAGCCCATATGGAAAAAAGCTGGAGGAGAAAGTGAGAGGGGTTGAAAAAAGGTGAGCTCTAGGACAAGAGTTCTTCCTATTAGAAATACTAGTATGATAGTTTATAGCAAGCTACAATATGTTATTCTAGACTGCAGTTACAGTGAGACAGATCACATGGACATCTATTGGGAAAGCCTGACAAAGAGACATGATGTGAAAAAGTTGTTTTTCTGGTTGCTTCCAGTCACAACCTATTTAGTTTCCCTTCCAACTGCAGTGTGATGGACAAACAGGATTTCCAGATTTGAGTAATGCTGTAAGTCTTTCATAAACTCATTTGTCTTTGGCCTGAGTTTAAAGAAGTTAAATTGAAACTGGGTTATTTCCTTTAGCCATTTTCTTGTTATTCATTCTCTTAACAAGTTTTGTGGGACTCATTGGTGTTCAGCATTACTGTAGCAGTCTAGTCTGCATATTTTTACTTTTCTTTAACAGCAGTGAAGAGATGTTAGCTAAACTCTGCATATCCTAATCCTAGGACTAGGTAGGGGTGGCCAATGACTGCTGTTTTAGTTTATGTGGGGTAAAGGATATGATCAAATCTTTAAGTCATCACATTTGATGGGGGGATTATCTATTACTCTCTGTACTACAGGCGTATCTGCTACAGAGGCTTGGAAAAAGATACCCTTCAGACCCCTCACATGTTACAATTAACTTGCCTCTTCATCATTTTTAGTATTCAGTCTGAAGATAAACTAGTCACATTTCTAGACTTTGTTTACTTTTAAACTACATCTGTGTCCTAAATCTCTTTCTATAGAATATGTATTTTAATATGCTGATCTATTTGATTGTTTTGGAGGGTGTGACAAAATCAGCTTTTCAGACAAGCAGCGTGTTTTGTACAAACCTTTTTTTTTTTTTAAAGTAAAATGCTAAAATAACCTGAAGCCTATTAGTGAGACACAGTGATGTAATGTCTTTTATCCAGTAAAAAAATGCATGCACAGGTTAATCCATGTGGAAGAGTTCAAAGCTGAGGTTGTCTCCCTTAGCAAGCAAATGCAGCTAAAACCATGCTGCAGAAACAGACCCCATCTTGGCAAGGTATCTGCAACCTAGCCTCACTTATAGGTTGATATGGAGGGCAATGCTTCTCAAAATTTTTCGTCTATTTTTCACTTTGTTAAAAAAAGTTTTCTATCATCAACTTAATGTGCAATTCTTGACAAGTGAAGCATAGTTCTTAGAAAAGGGTAAGTTTAAACATTGCTGCAAGGTAGGTATCAAACCCAACCTGATGAAGGCCACTGAACCAAACCCTGGTTTTCTTCTGCTTGCACATGTGCTTAAGCTGCTGGGCAGGTGTGGCTGTCTGATCCTTGCTATAAAGCCAGTTGCTGTTGTTCAGAGGTATGAGTTAGTCACTTGAATGAGAGCTAGGTTCTTTGGGATATCACAATGGTATCACATGGATATTTAATCAGACCCTCAGGCAGATACTTAAACCTTGGAGAGAGACTGAATCCAAGGAGATCTTTCTCTTCTAGTGGTTTCCAGTGAATTGATTTGCATGTTTTCCTTCATTTCACTGGAAGAGTCGCCCATGAGGTTCACAGTAGAGGGGCTTTGGTACTTGGGTTGGATTTGTGAATTCCATGCCTAGAGCTGAATGTGTGAAGACTCCTCTGGACAGCAGTAATGTCACTGTGACTACACCCTTCTCGTGGAACTCAAGAGTCTCCAGTATTAGTATTTCTTTTAGCATTTCCATAGTCACTATGTAAAACATCAACCTCACAATTGACAGTGTCTTCAGTAAACAAGAATAACTCAGTGTGAGTTTGTTCCAAGGTGCCTTGACTCCTTGTTTTGTTCCCCCCTGTGAATTCCCACAGAAGGAGAATGGTTATGTGATTGGACCCACAGGCAAAACACTTCTTACCAAAATGGAAAGTGAATTCTAAAGTTTGGTAACTTTCTGTCCCATAGTTACTGGAAATGGGGATGCTGTGACCTTTATGCTCATGGCAGTGAAAGACATAGAATTAGTCTCTTTCTTCCAAGTCTCTTAGTCCAATCCAGCTGTATTGTTTGTGTTCACATAACCCCCAAAACTAAACAACAAACAGAGAAAGACAGAAGTCCTGCAATTTAACTTTCTATAGAGAAAATAAAAGCAACAGAACAAATTGCAGCATGTTAGCAAACTCTTCATTGCTTCAGGACTTATATCACTGTTTCATAAGGGAATTATTTTCTCTTGCGCTGTATTAGTTTTCTAAATGGATTAAAAGCATATATAAGGGTGTGTTGCAAGAGTCTAATCTCAAGGTTACAAAAGCATAGATCACTGTGACAATGTCTATATAAATAGTACCAGGCCTTTGGCCAGGGACAGGTAGGAAGAAGTGACATCACCATAATTGCAACAGTGTTAAGTTCTCACTGACTGGCAAAGGGGAAATATGACCCCCATTCTTAAAAGGTGAGAAAAGAAGACTGGGGAACTACAGGCCGGTCTCACCTCTGTGCCCAGCAAAGTCATGGAGCAAATCTTGGAAACTATGCCAAGGCACATGGACAGCAAGGAGGTGACTGATGACAGTCAACATGGCTTCACGAAGGGCAAATCATGCATCCTTCTACAGTGGGGTTACAGCACTGGTGGATAAGGGAAGAGTGACTGACATTATCTGCCTGGACTTGTGCAAGGCATTTGACACCATCCTGCATGGAGTCCTTATCTCTAAACAGGGGACATGGATATCCACACTCAGTGGATAAGGAATTGGTCGATGGTCGCAGAGAGTTGTGGTCAACAGCTCAGTGTCCAAGGGGAGACCAGTGATGAGTGGTGTCCTTCAGGGGTCAATACTGGGACCAGCACTGTTCAACATCATTGTTGGTGACATGGACAGTGGGATTGATGCACCCTCAGCAAGTCTGACAATGCCTCCAGGCTGTGTGGTGTGGTTGACAAACTGGGGGGAAGGGATACCATCCAGAGAGAGCTTGCCAGGCATGAGGGGTGGGCTGATGCCAACCTTACGAAGTTCAACAAGGCCAAGTGCAAGGTCCTACACCTGGGTTGGGGCAATCCCAAGCACAGATACAGGCTGGGCAGAGGACTCATTCAGAGCAGCCCTGAGGAGTACGACTTGGGGGTGTTGACTGATGAGAAGCTCAACACAACGCACCAATGTGCGCTCACAGCCCAGAAAACCAACCATGTCCTGAGCTGCATCACAAGAAGTGTGTCCCGCAGGTTGAGGGAGGGAATCTCCCTCTTTACTCCACTCTCGTGAGATCCCACCTGCAGTCCTATGTCATCTCTGAGGACCCCAACACAAGAGGGACATGGAGCTGTTGGAGCGAGTCCAGAGCAGGGCCAGAAAGAAGATGCTCAGAGGGCTGGAGAACTGCTCCTATGGAGACAGGCTGAGAGATTTGGGCTTGTTCATCTGGAGAAGAGAAGGCTCTGGGGGGATCCTAGAGCAGCCTTCCAGTGTCTGGTGTCCCTGACCATGGCAGGGGGGGTTGGAACTAGATGATCTTTAAGGTACCTTGCAGTACAAATCATTCTATAATTCTATTTTCAGTTGATAAACCCAAGTGGTAAGATGTAAGCCTGTCTCTTCAGGGATGAATAATATTCTTAGGTTAAGATTAGGCTTATGGTGAGGTGCTTGTCACAAAGATCCATCTGGTCAAATAGGAGAGGCTTCTTCCTTAAAGAAGTGATTCAGAATAGGAGCTTAACTTTAGAAAGCCGTAACTGGCCATTGAAGGGACCTACTTCTCTAATTTGGCTCTTAAGCGAGCATGGAGATAATGGCTTTCCTAGGTTAAATCTCTTAATTTATACCAGTTCTTGTGTCTTACACTAATGTCAAGATTTCTACACCTGTTTTTCAGCATAGACTTTTGTTCTTTCAACTAAACACTAGTTAGAGGAGCTAGCTTCAAAATAAGACTGTTCTGTAAAAGGAGAGCACAGGTTCACTAAAGAATTAAAACAGCCCAGCTTTTTCAGCAGTGGTTTCTGGTTCTGAAAAGTGGGGTGCTTTTGGCCCTCCCAGTTCTCCTCCCAGAACAAGGAGAAAGTATTAGTCTCATGTGAGAATAAACTGGTGGCAAAAAGATACTCTGCTTAGCTCTTTTGCTGGTCCCCTTTGCATATTTCTTGTATTGTTGCAATGACTCTTCTCAAACATTCCCTGTATGTGTTCAGTGGGATTGAGTTGCATCTCATCTGGTGCAGCATAAAATCCTTAAGAATATTTATGTTTTATTCCTGTTGGGTGCAATGCCATCATGTTTTCCTAAGACATGCAAGTGGTGAAACAAAACGTAGGTTTAAAAGTCATCAACCTTAGCCTTGAGTTTCAAAGTGAAATGAGTTTGAAGGGTTGTAATGAAAAGTTGGCAATGTGATAAAGCTGTCTATACTAATTCCTACTAATGTTTTCTGATTTAACAGGATTAAGCCTTGTTCAGCGCTTAAGGCCCGATTTCAAACGAAAGTATTCATCAATGTTTGATGATAACACTGTTGCTGAATATATCTATCACTGCAATGTACAGACACCCAGGTGAATATGAGTTTCCCAGTGTATGTTTTGAAGTCTTTCATTTACAGAGTGCCTGCTACTCCCTCCAATGGCCAAGGCAACTGTGTGCATGCTATTTTTTTCTTGAAACTGTAACACTTAACTGTATTAATTGAAGAAAAAAATAGCAATGCACTTTTTCTGAATTGCAGAAACTGGTAAGTGTAAAAGTTATTCTAATTCTGTATTTCTTCAGACTACCTGTGTGTTAATTCTGAGAGTTTAGGCACTAATTTTGAATTTAAAAATGTTACAGTTGTTTAACTTGTAAGGAATTTCTTAAAAAAAAAAACCAACCTTACAAAAACAAGGACTTTCATTCTTTTAAGTGTTACCAGTCACTGTAAATACATAGGGGTCTTGTGTTGAAAATTACATGAAAACTTTGAGAATGTGTATTTCTAAATAGGAAAAATCCCAGCCTCTTGTACTGTTGCACTCTGTGTTACCAAAAAGCAGAGAAAAGGCATATCCAATGGAAATTTAATTGTTTTTACCCTTTTGAATGCCTTGAAGTGGTGAAACAGCTTTCAAGAATATGACGATCCCTTATGGATGGGCAAAAAGGCCGATGCTGCAACGGATTCCACAAATGGATCAAGACATTCCTATCACTGTGGTCTATGGAGCACGTTCATGTATAGATGGCAATTCTGGCAGCACTATCCAGTCTCTGAGACCAAATTCATATGTGAAGACAATAGTAAGTTGATTTTTAAAGCAGTTGTTTTTTGTTGCATGGATTCCTTTAAATTGGTATTTTTGTGGTTTTATACCATCTGTGAAAATGCTGGCCCTTTGATTTAAAGGCTCGGGTAATAACTTCTGTTTTCTGTAACAGAAAAAGAAAGAAAACAAGTGTTAGGTCAGAGAAAACCTAGACAGAATTGAGTTTCCAGAGTAAGAAGGAAACTTATTGTAGTACTAGAAGCTAAATTAGATCTTTGAGCATGGTCATTTTTCTGCTCTACATAAAATATTTTGCTCTACAGTGTGGTAATACAAGTAGTTTTTGTGGTCACTGGTAAATATGTGGGGGCTTGTCTGTGTTTGAAACCACAGCAGTCCTAATATCTGCATATATGCATGACATAGTGACGAGGCTCTCAGAAACTGTTCTGATCTGTCTGTATAGTGCTTTTGTTTTTCTGCTCAGAGAGTGATTTGTACCTGGTGCTTAGATTCTTGTGAGTGTGTTTCTTTAAGTCATTTAAAAAAAATCCTTAATGTTGTCTTCCTAGCTAATACATTCTTGTTTAGAGGCGTGGCATTATCATTTAAAATGTGTGTACTTGCAATGATGAGAATGTGCACACTGCATTTTTTGTTGACTTCTATAAAAACAAATACATCTGAAAGTGTTCTTCACACATGTCACATCAGTCAGACGTGGTAATTGAATATGCCTATACATTACCCTATGAGGTGATAAAATGTTTAAATACACCAGTTGCCTTCTTACCGATGTCTAGATCTACCTGGACATTATATGATGTTGATAGTATACTACAACAAATCATTCAAATAAAATTTTTTCTCCTTGATATAGCATTATTGAACTTATATACACGTGTTAAGAGCACAAGTGTTGACATCCAGACCGGAAATCTCTTAACTGCTTAACCAGAGAGAAAGTTGTAACAAAAGTCACTGTAAAGGAGTGACCTTTTCCAGGAAAACCGTATATCATTCAGACAGATTTTTCCGCTCTGGTCAGTGGTTTTTAGAAGGGACTGTGGAAATTTTGTCAAGCTAAATACAGATTCTAAAAGGTAAATTGTAGTGGTGGAAATTCTGTAGGAGGAATAGGATTCTCATGAGGCTGAGGTACTAGCAGTACCATCCTTGATGCAATGCACAGATTCTGGTGGTTTACTATGTGTGTTTATTTCTAATTAATTTTTAGGGATTTTGAATTTGTATTTAAATCTGTTTTTTCTATTAAAACACTTCCTCTTAAGTCTCTAACTGAAGCCCACAGAAGTATAGCTAGGTTATTGTGTTAAAAGCACCCACAAACTCAGTTGTATTTAGTATCAAATACAAATAGATTTAAAAACAAATACTTGGACTGAATATAAAATAGAAACAAAATAGGTGAAGTACCTTCACTGTACGTTACGGTGAAGGCTTGCTTCATACCAGTTTTGGCAAAGAATGGTAAATGATAGAAATAGTGAAACACCCGTGTGTGTGGTTACTTAAGCCTTTACATGGTTGCTGTGAAATAATAAAGGTCACAAATGTGAGGTTTTCCTCCCCCATATGGCATCATTTGGATTTTACTTGTCCCTATATAACATAGTAGTCATTAATTCAGAGGGCTGAAATCTGCTTCCATGTATCTAGAAGACCTCCAGCAATTTAAGCTTCTGAGTTCTTAATTTTTCCTAGTAGTCCCTTCTTTAGTTTCTTCCATATCATTTTTATAGTAAGAGAATAGAAATGATTTGATGCTATAATGCAAACACAGAATCAGGGAGCAACCTGGCAGAACTCTTTGAGTGCAGAATAAAAGGGGTGAAGATGAATCAGTAGTTTTGTGTGTAAAGCATGTTCTCCTGGGTTTGTTTTGCAGTGACTCGTTGAATAGTGTTGGATTTTTTCAACAGGGTGTGGTGTGCAGTTGAATAAGCAGTGGTTTTGCCCTCTCTTCCTGTGTAGGAAAGTTCCTTCAACAGAACTTGAAAAGCTTTTTCCTTATGTTTACAGTCCTTTTTAGGGTTTATAATACCACCTCCTGGCAGCAGTTGTGCTAACTGCATTAACACAGGCTGGGTGCAGGAAATCAGTACCAGTTGTGACATTTATGTTTTTAAGCAATACCATATCAAGTAGGTACTGTGTAAAAGTCAGGCTCTTCACATATGCCAGTATTTATTTATTTATTTCCGTATTCCATGCTTGTGAATTTGACCTGTTTCTTCACCTTTATCCTCTAGGCTATCCTTGGTGCAGGTCATTACGTGTATGCTGATCAACCTGAAGACTTCAATCAGAAAGTGAAAGATATCTGTGATTCTGTGGACTGACTGTCTCCTGTTCTTTAGAAAGTCATGCCGTAGATAATATTTGATAGCAATACTGTCTAGGAAATCACTAAAGAACATGGAGCTAATGGAACAGGCTCTGTTTGCACACTGTTTCTTCTAAGAAGCCATTTGCACACTTAAACCACTGAGTGCCTTGGGGAGAGGGGGAGATGGAGAGATTTGAAGCAAACTTAGAATCATAGAATAGGTAGGGTTGGAAAGGACCTTAAGATCATCTAGTTCCAACCCTCCTGCCATGGGCAGGGACACCTCACGCTAAACCATGCCACCGAAGGCTCTGACCTTGAACACGGCCAGGGATGGAGCATGAGCAAACTTTGTACAGCTTTGTTTGAGATTGGTCTTTAGATTATTGGCCTGTCATATATGAAACTACGTGTGACTTTTTAAACCATAATTTTCTTCAAAATTCAATTGAATTGACCTCTAAAAATGCTGAATTCTCCGCTAACACAGAGAACTGTATCAATGTTGATGCAATGTATAAAATGCAGTTTGGTTTCTCTATAAATATTCATGGTTTTTAGTTGATGTTTCACAGCAAGAATATGAAATTGCTTGTATATCATATTTTTGGAATCCAGAACTCCATATACCATATTTTAAGAGGGTGGGTTGTTTCTTTTTTATTATTATTGGAGTGATAACAGTTTATGAAGCTGATTTTGGGAGGACAGGGCCAAAATAATGAGCAGGGTCTGTCACTGAAATAAGTGTGTTAGTTTGTAAGGAATTGAGGCTCAGCATTAGGAACTTTTTTCTTCTGTTAGATTTTATTTCCATGTATCTCGAGGCATCTTTTCCATCTGTGCAGCTTTCACAGAAGGTTCAGTTTGTAAGAGTCAGTGATGTCACCAGCACTCATGCTTCCCTAAATATTTTTATATATATATTTTGGTGATTTAAAACACAGAAGATGGCTTGTTAGTTTCTCCAACTATTTTTAACACTTTACTGCAAGATTTATTACTAGCCTAAACCTAACAATTGTAGATAAGTCGACAAGATTTTGATTAGAGCTAGAGGAGGGCCATCTGGATAGTGAGCAGAATTTCCTTTTTCTTTAGGTAGAAAACCTAGTCCACTTTTTAGTAAATTTAGGGCAGAGGAGAAGCAGAGGGAGAAATTGATGTTCTCTAATTGGGAACTACAATAGGTTAGTGTATTTTAGTTAACATGCAACCTCCTTATAGGAAGGATTGTTACTGGAATGAACAATATAACACTGTAACAGATTATAATTACATGTTTTGGAGATTATTTAATTATCTATTTTAATTGAGTATTTCAGTATCAGAGATAATCCAGTCTCTGCATCTTTTTGAAACTGTAGTTTGATGTTAGTTCTTCACATGCTTTGTAAATTATATTAAGCAAAATGCTTTGTCACTTTAAAGCCAAATTACATGGTGGTTTGTTTTTTAACAAGTTTACATAAAGCTATTGGTCTGCTTTTGAATACTTAATTGACTACTGAAGAGTCCTTGATACTTTTATACATAAAGAATTTGAATTAATAATTGCACCGTCTTAAAGCTTGAGTGGAACTCTGTGCATTTTTTTCTCTCAAAGTAATGAATTATTGCACATATTTATGACTTGGAAGGCAGAGATAGATACCTAAAATATTCAGAATATACTCTGATTATGTTCCCAGCCAAATGCAATATTTCTGAAGGAGGTATTCATCTATATGTTCCTATGTAAACATAAGACAGTCTTTGTGACTGCCTTGACTGGTAGCACTTGATACCTGACAAGCTAAAGATTTTAATTAAAATTAATTCTTGAATTAAATTACATTTTCAATTAGCAGACACGAGAATTTTTAAACAAAATGTTGGGTTATTTGCTAAAATCTTGAGTTCAAAATGGAGGCTCAGTATATCAATGAAAATTTTTAATATAAGCTATAAATTATCACCGTTTAGGTGGATGCCTTCAGTATGTGTTTTTTCACCCTTTTCAGTGTCTTAATTTGTATTTATCAACTTAAAGAGCTGTTTTAACTGTGTATAAAAACCTAATTCAGAAGAATATTCTGAATCCCCTCCAAATAACAAAAGGTGAAACAAATTGTTGGTATTTTCAGATAGCACTTACTGACGGGAATTCTAGATTCCACATCAAAAGATGGAAGCAAGGGTAAAAATTGTACACTGAATGTGAATATTGTTTTAAATACCCCTTCTTTTTTCAGCCCATTGTACTAGTAAGATTTATTGCTTAAGTTTTGCACAATAAAAAAAAAAATCCTGTTACTCTCGATTAATGTTAAAACATGATGCTTTTGTGAAAGTTGTGTGTAATGAAGCCCTGGAAGTCAAGAGTAATTAGTAAGTTGAGCTAAACCATCCAAAATACACTAAAAATACAGTAATGCTTATTTCCAGATGTCTTAATGTTTTTAGGTTTTCATGTATGTAATTGAAACTGGTAAGCATTTGTCAATAAGTAGGTGCAAGCTCAGAATGCTGATTGTATATACAAAGAAAATGTTTGTTGGTTATCTTCCAGGCAGTATTAGATACTGCTGCAAAGGTCAAGATAGAATTCTGAATATCCTATTATGTGCAACATAACCCAATAAAGTTACTTTAATAAACATCACAAGAGGTACTGAAGAGAAAGCAAATGGTGCAACTTGGGAGCTAGACCTTTTGGGAGCAATTACTGTCTAGGAATAAACTCAGTTTCTCTGAAGTTTTGTGTCAATGCAATGACCACTTGTGTAGACTGTACTGAGCACTGTACACTAGTGCTATTTTTATTACAGTGCTATAAAGTAAGACAAGGATCACAAGCATAAGGGCACCCAAAGATCCTGTTCTAGCATCAGAATGAAGACAGCTGTGTACCAGAGACTGGGGTGTAACAAAAATAATCCAAAATATTAATAAAAAGCCAAGATAAACTGTGTAAGTCTTCAGGGCATGCTAAAGTAACTTAGTAATATTTTGTTTGCGTGGCTGAGTTCATCTTGTTACTTATTAAGCCCTGTCAGGTTAGATTTTAGTTCTGAAAAACTGATTTTTCAGAGAAGTAATTTATTGATAAGACTATAATAAAACATTCGCCACCATCACAAGAAAGTCCCCATTCATATCTGATTGAGAAATTGAGGATGTGAATTTGTAGGCATCAAGATTAGCTGCATGGGTCCAAACTGAAGAAATATTGTCATCTGGTTTCACTTGGATTAAACCAGTGCTGGCATTTCTTTTGAAACCGTATCTTTTTAAGATTGCTACAACTGTTCATGCTGAACTGATGTGATGGTCCCTGTGTGCAGTGCTCTCTGTGGTCCATTGTGGTTCCTCGAATTCCCAGCCCTTCCAGATCACAATTATTCAGCTTTTTGTATACAAGATTAAATACAATAAAAACATCTGGAATGAGTGTGTAGGCAGGTATATTCAGAAATGCCTGTTTGGCTAGCATTCATTATTATGTGAGCCTTCAGAAGCCTAAGGCTAATAGTCAGTAGTTTAAATGGGTAACTTCTTGTGGCTGCTACATATATCTGTCATTTTGTCAGGTTCTCTTAGGTTGGCCAGTTCACCATCAGCCCATCCTGTGATGTTTAAGCATGACAGCAAACCCAGGTTGCCAGAAGCCTTCATCCAGGGATTTATTTTGTAGGAAAAACAAATGAAACTTGTCCAAGGGCCAGTCACTAAAGACAGCAGGAGAGGGGTACATTATAGTGGGACAAGAAAGATCATATCAAGACACAGGTGTGTGCTGTAACTGCTTTCTGGTATTGGTGCCAGTAGATGAAAATGGATGGAGACTTCGTGTTTTCAGACAGGTGATGGATGGACCACTGTGCAGAGCAGAGGCACGTAACTGGAGTGACAGCATATACCACAGGGAACAGGAAAAGCTAGAAAGGAATGGCGCAGCTGAAATAATTCAGCTGAAGAGCATGGGGTGGGCTGTGATGGTTTTCTTCTAGAGCTGGTTTAGCTCTGGGTGAGGCTAAGGGGGTGATTCAGGATGTTAAGGGCATAGAGAGATAGGACTGGCAAACAAGGTAAACAAGGAGGGAGAAGAACCTGGCTGACGCACCTAGGGTAGGTGTGAAGTTTGAGCTGGAGCAGAAGTAGGCTGCTGCCAAAGGAGCACTTGCAAGGAAACAGCAAAGCCCCGGGCAGCCAGCAACTGGGTAAGTGCTGTTAAATGCTACCCTGAAATATCTTCTTGTATAATTAATTCCTCATTGCCTCCCTAACACACTGAATCTTTGTCTCAACAACAGCTTTCTCTCTAGGTGCTGGAACTAGGCAGCAAGCTAGCATTTCCGTTTCCGAGCTCCCTTCTTTTCAGTTTTATTTGGGCTAGCTAAGGCTGCCACAGGATAACATGGCTTACCAAGGTAAGGAGGGTGCCTGCAGCACCAACTAGAGGCAGGTGTGGCTGGAGAGCTTGGATCTACACTATGCAGGGCACTGTAAAATTCTGGTATTCCTACTTCAACTAAAGTTTGTCCTCTGAATGCAAGTGCTATTTCACAAGCTGGACGCTGTTGCCTCACACTGGTACTTGGATGGGAAGCATTTAAAGAATGGCTGTCTCCTTCAGCACTTAAGAAATCATGAGAAACAGTATTCTTACAAGTCAAAAATGAGCTGATGGTGAACTGTGAGGGAAGGGGGACACTGGACTGCCCAAGGCAAGATGAAAAATCAAGATGTACAATAAGACATCACTAAAGGTCACAAATTCATCCTTTACAAGAGGAGTGGAGGGCTTTGGCTCTGTTCCAGTTTGCCTTGTTGCATTTTGGTCGCAGGAATATCCTACCTTAAGATTTGTATGTGTGCAGTAGAATGCAGAAATAGAAAACATGGAAGTATTTTTCACATATAACTGAAGAAACACAAGTAGCAAGAACATGCTGCGCTGAAATGTAGACATTTGGGGATATGTACATAGTTTACCATAGTAATTAGCAAGATGAAAGTCGTGTCAACACTGAAAGGTGTTTACTTGTCTTTTCCTTACTTGCAGAGGAAACCTAGAAAGCTGAAACAGCTGGTTTTGGAAAGCAAGGCAGAGGCTGTGAGGTGGAGAGTGACCCCAAATGTACGTTGCAAAGTAGATGTGCAAAAGCAGAATCTCCATATCTTTACAGGTCTGTTTCTGCACTCTTGAATTCACCTGCTTGATGTGTAAATGACTGAAGCTGTATGTGGAGCCATGTGACACTATCATTTGTAGCTTTGTGATGTTTAAATGCTTGCCTGATACCCAGCAGCCTTCTTCTTTGACTTTGTTTAAAGGTATTTTCATTCACTCGGCACCCAAAACTGACATGAGGGCTTAAACAGCTCAGTGGATGCAAATTGCCCAGCTAGAGCACCTCTCTGAAAAGAGGCTTATTGCTCACATTCATCCAAGGTTCATGTTCTCCTCTGCTCCTGCCAGAAATGACACTGATCTTCCCCAGCTCATCCTGCTGGATGCTGAGCCCTTGTGTCTGACCACATGCTGGATGCTGGTTTTGCTCCATGAGTGCCCCCATGGATGCTTTGATAAATGCAGTGTTAAGGAAAATAACCTGCAAACACTCTGCTTAGTGAGGGTGTGTGGTGGAACAAAGACTCCTGTAGCAGGGATGTACATGAGGTGAAGGACTAGCACATGATGATTCCTGAGAGCAGTGGGATGGTGAGCCCCATCTAGCCCTTGGCTGTGGCTTGTTTCCAAGCTTGCAGGGCCTAAGCACTGTGCAATCAGCTCTGCTTGCCATGCGCCCCTGACACAGTTCCTGCATCCAGCTGCCTAAGCTGCAGGATGAAACCTTTGTTCCTGATTTTTCCTAATATCCAAATCTACCCTCTTTCAGTTTAAAGCCACTCCACCTTTTCCTGTCACTACATGGCCTTGCAAAAAGCCCCTCTCCAGCTTTCTTGTAGAGTCCCTTCAGGTACTGGAAAACTGTTATAAGGTCTCCCCTGACCCTTCTCAGGGAAAAGGAAGTAGATTTAGATGAGATATAAGGAAGAAATTCTTCCCTGTGAGGGTGGTGAGGCACTGGCACAGGGTGCCCAGAGAAGCTGTGGCTGCCCCACCCCTGGCAGTGCTCAAGGCCAGGCTGGACGGGACTTGGAGCAGCCTGGTCTAGTGGAAGGTGTCCCTGCCCATGGCAGGGGTTGGAACTGGGTGAGCTTTAAGGTCCCTTCCAACTCAAACCAGTCTGGGATTCTATAATTATATTAAATGATTAAGGAAGTATTTCCCTGGCTCCTTCAGTGCAAGCCAAATCTTGTCTGGGGCCATCATCCTCACCACCTCGGTATGTCCACACCCGCACTTGGCTATGGGGAGGGACAGTAGCAGCAGGGAGGTAACAGGGAGGCTCTCACCTCATTTCTTCCATCAGTTCTGCACAGACCCCACTTAGAGGGGAAATAGCACTCCCAAGCTGCCTCAGTGCCTCTCCAGGTTCTTGCTTCTGCCAGGCTTTGCCTTGAAAGGAAGAGCTGCACTGCAGTTTCTTCTACACCTGATACCTATAGGTATGGACAGGGGTGAAATAGGAATTTTATCTATGTAATTTACCATTTTTCATATGAGAAAGGAAGAGTTGTGCAAGGGATGAGTGTGGTGTGGTCTCATTAACCTAGACCTTTAATACTGCATCGTTTTATTTATCCTATTGTCTTTCCACAAGGCAGAGATGAAACCCATACAAAAAGACTAGACTTTGGAAAGAAGATGAGGAGCACAAATGAACCTTCCCTGTTATTACAAACTGGCCTCAGAATGAGAATAAATGCTGATAAGAGGAAAAATTGCTGCGACAGAATTATTAAATAAAGGGCAAATTTTAAAGTGGCTCCAGTCTGGCTTCTAATTTTGTTCCTGTAATTTGATTGTGGGTTTAAATGGGACTGCTTAGACATTAGCTACTTGATCTGGAAGCAGCAGCAGGTAAGCAGTGCAGAAGCATGTGCTGGGGCACAGAGAGAGAAGCAGCTGCCTTTATTTCATGTGAATCTGTCATGGGTGGGTGTTGAGACCCGCAGAGATGGGGAGATGGTGGGGGCTGTGTGGGGCATGCAGTATTGGTGCTTAGCCAGATCTCTGCAAAAAATGATGTAGTAGGTCTGGATGTGTGCATGCATGGGTGTAACAAAAAGGACTTAAAGAAATCAGCGCTCTACAAAGCAAGAGAAGAATTAATTATTGAGATGTATAATAAAAAAACAGAATAGTAAAATAAAAATAGAATGAAGATATGGCTGCAGAAACCTACTAGGTGCTGTTATGTAACTGGTAGGAGCTGGGGCTGTGCACAAGGTACCTCCAGCCTCCATTGCAGTGTGCCACCACTGCATGTCACTGTTACAGCAACACGGGAAGGGCTGGCAGAGGTTACTGCAGCTCTGGTAGGGATAGACCCCGCGGGAGGGACCACTCCTGTGAGATGGGCTGTGGGAACCCAGCACCCAAGGCCGCTTGCCCAGGGAAGGGACAAAGCAGCCAAAAAGCTTAGTATGCCCTGTGAAAATAGGTTGTCCCCTAATGGAACAAGCAGTCTGAGCTACATGTTTAAGTAATGAGACACTGAAGTAGCACCTGGTGTTGATAACTGGGGACAGAAGAGTAAGGAAATGCACCCATGGCCATTCCCAGTCAGCCCAGTCCCTCACTGGAGCACCTGAGGCTGCAGCAGCTGCTGCCAAGGGAAAAGGATAGTCCACCTGGTGGGGCTGGTGATCATGGGAGCTGCTTGAAGAAATTCTGCAACGTGAGCATCTTTCAGACTGAGATGCTCCAAGACACTCAGCTACTTGGCAGGTTCCCCCAGCACACGTGCACAGGCTGTTTGTCTCAACAGAGTATTAAAAAGAAGAGGTTAAAAAAGCAAGGTGTGATGTGAGGTGAGGCTTAGCTCACAGCACTGACATTTATCCTCTCCGCAGCCTGTGCTCAGCACGCAGGAAACATCTGCAGCCTCTTTGCTCCCTCCTCATGCCCTTGGGAGCATTGGTGCTGCTGGTGCAGGTTGAGTAGCCTGGTCAGACCAGGTTGTTTTTCCATGGTGGACCAGAAGACCTGGGGTATGTGTCCTGCCCACACTACGTTGCCTCTGGTCCTGCCTCCAGCCCTGTACTGCTGGTGGCTTCCCCTCCCAGTGTGGATGCCTTTCTCATACATTGTTGCTTGTCTCCATCCCTGTCTCCTTTTGTTCCTGGCTGGATTTCCTGGTGGTGCCTTGTATGTGGCTCCCCATCCCAGAGGCTGTCAATGGTCTTCAGGTCCACCTCTGCTGTGCCAAGTCACTGGCCGTGTTTACTTAGTTTCCCAAAACTCTGGAAAAAAATTCCCTTTTGGTGCTTGATTCCCAGCAGGAAAACCAAGACACATTGTTCAGCTCCTGATCCCAGCAATCACTCACACACACAGTCAAGATTTCTCTTTGTTATTACTGTCCCCTCTAATAATTGTTTATTCCTATTTCCCTGCAGTAATTTTTTCTCCTTTCTCCTCCTTTCTGTTTTTACAGGCACTGGATAGACATGCTCATGGGCTATTTTTAGATCTTTAAATTACTTTTCAGATCTATGCTAAATTTATCTCCCAGTAATCTGAAGTCTTGTCATTGCAGGAGTGGGAATCCTGTCTGCAAAAGAAGAAGGAAAAAGTTTAAAGCCTGACTTACTGCTCTGGACCCCTTCACTAAGAGGAAGCCTCTTCACCTTCCTCCTCCTCAGCCGTCATCTCTCCCACTACATGTCCCCAGGCTGTCCTGGCCCACCTCTGCTACCTGGGTGATTATTTTCGGTTGGATGGTTATTCCCACCTGAGCAGTGGCAGGGGGCCAGGGGTGCCCTGGAGAGGTGGAGGCACTGAGGAGCCATGGGGCAGAGCAGGGATGGAGGCAGCACCACACAGTCCCATGTTAACTGAGTGCAAAACAGGGTCCCCCATCGCTGGGGTTGCAGCTGCAGTGCATTGAGCCCAATAACGGGTTTTGTACCTGCAAAGCCCCCGGAGGGCGGGGGAGGGGGGGGGGGGGGGGGGGGGGGGGGATGATGACACACACAAAAGTGATGTTTTTGAAAATGAACCAAGGAATCAGGTGCTCTTGAAGAAGATGATGCTGCAAGCCCAAGGCAAAGCTAGGAAGAGGAAGTGGGAGTCCTGTATCATGCTGCATGATTGCTGCAGGTTGCTCTTACACAGAGCTGGAAAATAGGAAAACTTTCAAATATTCCTTTAGGGCTGGGAGCCCTTTGAGCTGCTGCCAGCTCCTCCTGCAGTGCCTGAAGGGTGAATATTTCCTTCCCATTTCTAAACATGTCCCACACATGATCAACCAACCCTCAAGTGCTCAGCGATTGCCCCTTTCAAAACTCACATGAAACGATCGCATCTCATGGCCTCAGATGGATGAAGCCTCAGGCTGTGGGTGCAAGGCTGTGTTCCTGTCACTCTGAGCCACAGAGCTGTGTAGGCTAAATAGAAATAAACCATTTCATCCTCTGTTGTTCCTCCCACCCAGTTCCCAGCAGGAAGATGCACTGGACAGGGGGAAGGAGAGAGAAGAAAAGGAGGGAAGGGGTTAACCCACTTCCCATGGCAAAGCGCGAAGGCTGCCTGCCAGCTTTCAGAAAAGCTGCAAGTCATTCTGCCAGGACGAGGAGGTTTTGAAGTCTCTGGGACGGATGCTCTCAGGAAAGTGCCGCAGTACAACTCCAGCCAAGCTAGCAATGGCAGGTGGGGAGGGCACCTACTCAAGCTGGGAAGAGGGAAAGAAACCCCACGCATGAGCATCCTGGCAGGACTGGAAAAGCACTGCTGTCTTCAGGTTTTCCTCCTCACCTTCCCCTCTCCTTTGGCCCTCATCCTTCACATGTCCCAGCCCCTGCAGCCCTGGCTCCCTGATGCACAGCTCCTGCAGGGAGCATTGGAAAACAGTGAAGCTTTTGGATACCCTCTGATGGGAGGAGAGGTCTGCCAGGCATGCACCAAACACTGGCTACCTGCCCATCCTGAAGGGAATAGCAGTGCTTGTGCCTGTCTTCCTCCTTCCCCATGGCACACCCAGGCATCCCGCACCAGTTTCCAGAGAGGAATGTGCTGGAGGTGATGAGATGTAAGTGAACACCTTGCTATTAACACCTGTTTTCTTGGAATATTTTGTTGAAAACATAACAGTCTATAGTAAATTATAGGTAGAGAGAAAATAAACCCACAAAGGTGAAACACCAAAAAAAAAAAAAACAACACAGACCTGCCCCCAGGTACATCACAGCTGCACAAAAGAGCTGGTGGATGCCCAGAGAAATGAGGTTAGATTAAGCAGAACATAAATGCCTACCAAGAGGTGCCGCTTTGGAGCCCAAATTTACAGGTTTGGGAATCAGAGGTGGAGGGACAGAGGAGCAACACTGAACTGCAGAGTTCCTGGTTTGGGGAAAAAAAATCTCCTTCACAGCCAGATCCCACCTTGATTTTGTAGCTTGGCAGCATAAAACCTGCCTGATTAAAAGCATGTAAAGCTGCCAGTGTAATTTCCTGACTTTTTTTCCTGATTTTTATGTTTAGAGCATATTACATCCAGCACAACCCAGGCTTTTGAGGGAAGCTTTGGTCAATTAAGATTAGCTGTCATTTTATGCTTATTACCATCATTTATGAATTCTCCTTGTTGCCAGCAGGCAGAAGGAGAAGATGGTGCACAAAATAAATTGATAATTGATGCTCATCAGGGCTCTGATTTCTATCCCCCTGCCATCTCTGGCTCAGCTCTGTCCAATGAGTCAGCTCTGGAGGACTCTGGAAAGCCATTGCTGTTTTGGCACTGCTATTAACACTCACATAGATTCTCCTGTTGGCACTTGGAGTGAGTCTGAAGGGCAAGAACTAGGGGTGCCACTGCCCCTGATCACTGCCCCTAACCCAGAGGCCACAAAAATACACTGAGCCTCTGCTGTACTGGGCATTGCTAGAGAAAGGGAACTGGGCTGGAGGGACCGCAAGGTTTATGGCTATTACTGCTGAGGGTGGGATGGAAGCAGATGCCCTGTGCTGTGGATGGGTGGGAAGGAGATGCAGGTATTTGCACAGCACCCTCCCCGCACAGCTCCAGCTTGGCACAGGGAGAGCAGGATCCCAACAATCCCTAGGCATAGGGAATGGTGACATTTCTGTGCCCCAGACTACAGAGGGGCTTCACAAAACAGCCAAATTGAGAGAAAGCCTGAAGAGTATTTGAAACACATATACTTAAACAGGCAGTCCTAAAGGCCCTATGCTCCTGGGAGTGCTTCAAAACCTTATCTTTTTACCCCTTTAGTCCCTGCCCTGCCTGTGCAATTGCATAATAACAAAATGACCTTGAGAGAGAAAAATGAGCAACTCCAGGATGCTTCTTCAAATGATGAGAGCTTGTGTAACACTGTATTTCTGGCAGACTGTCACTCCAGAAATGTATGTCCCTAATCAAAGGTAGGCTTGGGGAAAAAAACCTCTCCCCTCTGCTACCACAGTAGCACGTTATTGGCTGTGATTTGCTGGGCAAAGGGGTTAAATCTATATGTCTTTTACATCGCATCGTGTGTACCTATCATCTCTGCATAGATCTGGAGTGAAGATGAAATAGATCATTACTCATCTGCAGCAAACAAAAAGTACCATGAATCAAACTAATGGTCGGGGGGGGGGGGGGGGGAAGATTATTCGGTTCCCATTGTTCAATGTCTTTCTTATCTTGCAGGAGCGCCAAGGAGCAAACAAGCTCCCTGGTTTGTGCAGAGCATGTTCCCCCAGTGAGGTGCTCTGCAGTAATCCATGCAGTAAACCCAAAGTGCTTCTGAAGGGTTAATAATTAGAGAGCCTGCTGAAAGCAAAGAAAGCAAACACTTTAATTTGGTACCTAGGGTGAAGGTTAGGGACACTCTATGTTCCCAGACAACAGGTCTTGCGAAGCTCACAGAGGTGGTGCCAGTCAGGGTGAAGATATAAAGAGTGACTATCAAGGATGAAGATGCAAAGAGCCACTATCAGCCCACCTTATCGGGTAACCCACCTTGGAGCTGAGCAAGGCTTCTCCCTACCTGTTTACAAAGGGCTGCTGCAGCCTGCCTGAGTGCAGCCTCAACAATGAACTGCATAACAAAGGGGCAAAAAGACAACTCCCCCGAGGTCATGTCCCTCCCATATCAGGTGAATGTGGATTGGAGTTTTATCAGACCATCTTCAGGTGTGCATGTGTCCACCACATTGTTTCTCACTTCTCTTAACTGTGAGGCCCACTCCTCACTGGAGCAGCCACAACCTCCCTCTCCCCACAGCAGCAAGCATTAATGCCAAAGGACTTAATTTCTCCTTGTATCATTACTTTTCTGTGTCCTTCATTTCAGATGTTGGTCCAGTACTGTGGACTTTAAAGCAGCTGTCAACAAGACAAACCAAAATTGGAATTCCACTAGCCCTTCTCTGAATCATTTTATGCAGTGTCACCTCCTTGGGGTCATAAGAGATCTTCAGTCATGCAAAGAAGGACTCTTGCCCTTGCTTTGATTTGCTGTCATCACTGATGAGAAGCCCCCACACTCTTTCCTTGGACTAAGAATTCCCACAAAGTACAGGTCAAGAAAGAAAACTTTCCCCTTGTTATAGCTGATGATTACATGTATATTTTATACGGTGATTGCCTGTGACTGCAAGGGGTACGATGACTCCTAATAGTAATATCCCCTATGGGAAGCTGTGGAAATTCAGTCAATTCAAACACCATGTGTTGCTTGGGACTCTGTCTCACTCTGTGGCCCACAAAACAGAGGCTCTATGGAGCTACTGAGGGGACCATGGGACAGCTGATGCTTGGGGGAGGTCTCTCCACTGCCTCCTGCATTTCCCCCATCATGGTATGTCGCCTATGGTTGGAGTTACACATTATTTTCAAATCAAACTGCCTTCTACCATTATTCCCTCCCAGAAACACCTCTTACTTATTCTTCCTACCCTCCCAAGAGGACCTTGAGCTCACTGGGAAACTCCATCAGCAGCAGTTTCCTTGTCCTTAGAGCTGAGCTGTCCTTAGGTTTCTTCCTGAAGCCCCTCTGCTCTGGATGACCAAGAAAACATTTTGATTGCAATGCTGGGAAAATTCAAATCGAACCAGCGTGTTCTGCATGATAAGGATGCTGCTAAGAATTGCATTTACTCATGCTTGGAGAAGGTGGTGAGTGACTGTTGTGGACGCAGTGGATCTCTAGCACAATTACAGCACTTACTCTTCTGAGTAGAGGATGGATTTTCAAATAATTTGCCTGAGTTAGAAGTACTTTGGAAAGTACATCCTCCGACAGATTTAGAAGCAGTTTTCAGGCTTCTGCCTTCTCATGAATGTGCCAGAGGAGATCTGTAGATGTTTCTTCAGCCTTCTTTAGGTGCAAAGTATTTTGCACAGGCGGCATTCATGGGCTCTCAAAGGTGAGTCCTTCTTCTGCCATTGTGCACTAAAGCTTTGTCACCTTTGGGAAAGGAAAAGGCAATAATGGCTGTCCCAGAGATCAATCTATTTCATAATGGATAGAACTCCCTCCTGGGAGAACAGGGGTCATGGGCTGGCACAATTTATCCATTCCTCTAGAGAAGAGGAAGGTGTCAGTACATGTCTGCTCAGAATCAGGATATCTGCTGGAGCAGGAATGGTCATAGTGCAACCGAAAACGTTGAAGCTGGCACATGTTTTGGAAAACCACAGTGGTTGTGAAAGGAGCAGGAGGATAGAGCAGGGGAGAGCACTCACACCCTTGCACAGGGCTTGTGTGCACAAAAATTATGGGGAGAGGATGTGGGCAGGAGGAACTTGTCTGTGGGGCACGCTGGGTTACCTGCTTTGGCAGCTCTGCTTTACAAACCTAGCTTAGCTTCTATTGTCCCTACAATAAAGACAGAGCTTACAGAAGAGCATGCTCATGAAAGACCCGAAATGAATCTGGTATTTTCTAGATTTAAATCATTACCTTTCCTGCAGGTATCAGTGCTCTCTCTGCATTTCACAGTCACTGTACCAGTCTGATGTTATCAATCTGGGCAAAAGAGGAAACTTCTTAAACTGATACATACACAGTAATGCTAAATGCATCCATGGTTGCATGGTTAAAAGAAGAATACCCAAATTGCACATACTGCCATCCTCCTCTCCCCAACCCCTGCCATTATAAACTGAAGAAGTGAAAAGATGAAAAAAAACACTTAAGAAGTTGGAAAGTGAGTTAAGACATCCCCAAATTCCTGGCTCTGCCCAGTGTTATTAGCATCAGGAAAAATAAAAAGGGATTAAGCAGATTATGTTTTGGATAGGTCCATCTAGTGCTGGAGTGAAAACTTAGTTGAAATGTCATTGCTGTGTGATTACTTCACAGTGTCATTAACAGGCAGAGTTGAGATTTGTCTCAGTCTACCTAGTATACAGCTTCTTACTCTGAATAAATTTGGTTTTCTCCTTAAATTCATCAATTATTTGTGTTTTCAGGGTTTGCAAGAATTTGTTTTGGCAGAATCAAAGCATGCTAATGATAGACTTTTCCTTAACTATGGCTGCTCTACCTTATCCTCCTCATGGTCATAGACTTTTTAGTTTTCACCTGCAGGGAATAGAAACAAGGAAACCTAAAGGTGTGGTTAGGGAGTTAATTAAGACTACATACAGTATTTTCACTCTTTTTCAGATTTCTCTAGTGTAAATTCCCTCCCATACAGGGACAGCAGTTGGCTGAGAAGCAGCCCCAAAGCTCTTTTCTTCTTGCTCTCAGTTATAGATCTCCATTTCCCAGGGAACTGGAGTATGGGTAGATGGACTAGATATGTGCTGGCAGGCAGACTTGTGTCCTCGTGCCTCTCATTTATGGCTGCATGTGCAAATGCATGTACATTTATCTACATGACAATGTGAATGAAAACCCCTTGTTACCTTTTCCGTCTCTCACCTCCTCCCTGGGACTGCTGCTGTTTTGTGAGAGCACATAAAGACACCACATGGGAGGAAAATGGGATGATCTGCCTGGAGGCTGTCTAGATTTAAAAGGGAACACTATACAGGGAACCAGCCCACCTCCAGCTTTCACAGCCCTTCGTGTGCAATGGTGGTTTCAGCCTGGTTTCTGCTCCCTCAAGCGTATGGTCCTTGCCTCTGCCTGTAAGACATGAGTGTGGTCCCTGTGCTGTGCTTGCTGCAGTACATCAGCTCTACAGGGATGTGGTATTGTGGTGAGACAGCCCCAAAGCCAGTCCTCACCACTCCTCTCCCACTGCAGCCCCTGCAGACTGCAACACATCCCACTGCACCATCATTTCCTTTAAGATAAGAAACCACCCAGCTCCTTTTTGGTGGTCTTTCTCTTCTGAGCTTGGGTAGAAGGTCTAGAGGCTGGACCTGGGCAGGGAGGTGGACCTGGGCATGGGGCTGGGGCAAGGAGAAAGGACCCCACATCCCTGCTCTTTGCATGTTGGAGCTGACCTCCCAAGAAGGCAAAGTGCTGACCACAGACCTTCTCTTCCTCCTCCTCTACTTGCTCTCCAGCAGTAATGCACATGTGCTTTGTCCATAAATATATTATTTTGTGTTCCTGCCAGCCCAGACTAATAGGGCTAATGTTTCCTGAGGAGCAGCCCAAAGCTACATTAGCCGCAGATGTATGATTGATTTAAAACAAAGATCCCGACCGCCAAACTGCTCCATATGGTTTCTCTTCCTGTCACTTTGCCTCCAGGGTTATCTCTGAAATGCAATTAAGATGCTTAAAAGTGCATTTTCAGGAAGATGCGGAATTGATGAGGGTGGGTTTGCCGATGGGTGCCTCCAAATTGTTTGAGCAAGAGTGAGGAAAGTCATGCCCTACTCTTTGCAGCTGCACGGATGGTTTTTCCACTTACACGGGGATCTTAAATAGAAGGGGAAGCCAAGAAATGCCCCCATCATAAAGACTTTGCTGTAGATGTACTTTGCCAGTACTCGTGTCTCCCGATATTCTGCTCATTTATTATTGAAGTGAAACATTTCTCTAATTAGATATTTGCTTGGGAACTTAAGTGCTGCAGAGGTTTCATTCAACCCCGCCTCTCCCATGCTTCTGCTGCCTGGGCACCAGAGACAAAACCCCTCTCTTGAGGGGTTGAAGACCTGGCAGTGTTGTTGTGGGTGAGCTGGGCTTTGCCATAAAGTGAGTGCTGGTCCTGCCTGAGCACCGAGGGACCAGTGCTGTACCCAGGGACACCCACAGAGCTGCTGCAGACCCAGCACACTGCCTGATGAAACCATCTCCTGGTCCCCTATAGGGCTAAAACCCCTTCTACATTCAGCTCCCACCAGGACCACAGCCTTGTACACCCTGGAGATGCTGAGGCCAACAAAGGAAAGTTATGGCCTCTTTGGTTTTAATGCACAGAGTAGTTGTTTGTAGATGAAAAGTATGCTTCTGTATGCCAACCCTCCATCTTCTCCTTAGTTTATCTGACACAGGCAAACAGCGGCCCCCCTACACCTCATTTGTGGAGAAAGTAAATGCTTTGATTTCTGAAAGTAGAATTTTTTAAATCCTTTTCCATGAAAATTCCCCCCAAAAGTGCCCAACATACGTCATATTAATCCATGTCTTGTTACATAAGGAAAGGAGAGTGGGATGAGTCACCTGCAGTGACCTAAGGGGCTACAAGGTCCCCTCTCTGGACCACTGACAAAATACTGTCCATGGATTTGAGCAGGGAACCTCTAGCCATGGTGCAGAATTAATTTCATATTATGTAAAACAGGTCTGAAGATTCAGGGCTGTATATTTGCATGCTGTAAATATACAGCAGTGTGGGGTAATTATCTGTGCTCAACCGTCTTCAAACTAGACCTCTGTTAACCTTGTCCTTGCCACTTTTGGAATTAAAATCCTATGATAATTCATCATAGAAACTCTTGGTAACTTCAAGTATAATTGCTAAGTAATTTTCAAGCACATGTAATTACCATGCCCAATTAATCTCATCATGAGTCTTAAAGCCAGGTTGTTTAATGGGCCTTAGATCTAAATAAACTCGTGTATATATATGCATATGTATGCATGTTTGTGAGCCTGTTTGTATCACAGAGAAGGAGGGCAGCCCTCAGAAATGCATCTTTCTCTGTAGTCTGCTTTATTCCCTAACTAGGCATTAATTGAAATATTACCCTGACTACTACATACATAGTCCTTAAATTCACGTGTGATCACCACTCTCTAGATCTCCATAACCATTTAAAGTGAAGTTTTTCGCAGAAAACAGCTTGTACAAACACCACCATATTGCATCATTTTTATTTTCTTTCAAGGGCTTCCAGAGCAAATGTTCTTCAGCTCCAAACAAGAGGAGAAGCTTGCTTTCTTTTTCTGTCCATGCTGCAAAACCAACCTGAGATCTGAAACCTCAGCTATTTTCTTCTCTTGGCTTTCATACCCCCTCAGGGAAGGGAAACATGGATTAGAAGAGCCTACTCATTTTTTGCTACCCTGGAAGATCAAGCAAATGAACTTCGCTGCTTTGTGATTCATCACTACACCACTGATCATCAGTAATAAAACAGCTGAAAGGCTCATCCCTTGCTGTGTTAAGAGGTTAAACGAGGTGCGCTGGTTCCCAGTGCCTGCTGAAGCCCTGGTCCCTCTACCTTCACGGCAAGCACTGTGTGTTTGGTGTGTGGGAAGCTTATCGGCAGGAGGCTCCATCCCTTCTGGGGACTCAGACCCACCCCCTACACAGCCAACCTTCTCAGGGTCCACCCACATCTGCTGTTCCCAAGGGGCAAGGTCATTGCCAGGGCCACTGCTAATAACGACATGGCCATTAGAAACTGCTTGAGAATAATATTCAACATGCATTTTATAAATTAAGAGAAGTTTTGCTGAACAAAATGTCTTTATTTGATCACTGTCACATTATAGCACAGAGATTAAGCTCCTAAAATCGATCCTATGTGGTGCATGGGGAAGGCATTAGAATAACATGATGGGTAACTGGGTAACTGCAACACAGATATCCCCCCAGCAAACTGCCATAGCTATAATGTGAAGATATTTACTTTGAACTGAAGACCCCCACCGGGACCCAAACACATGACTCAGAAACCTGAAAGTGATAAAAGTGCTGCTGGCCTGTGGTCCTCAGAACTGAACAAATCCTTCAGGCTCTGAATGCATCTTATAGAAATTATTCCAAAACAATTTGCTAAAATGGACAGGGAGAGAGATTTGCTGTATGAAATCTGAGAAAGATGTCTAAAGGCTTCTAGAAAGAGAAACATGATATATTTTTCTCCTGCATTCTGCAGCTTCACATTTCCATACAAGGTTGAATCTGCAGCTTCCTGCTGTTTCTTCTTTCTACTGAGAAATACTCTTTAAATGGAAGTGCCAGGAACATTGCCAGCCAGGCAAACATAGCACGATGCATCATTTGCAATGCACCTCCTCAGTCTCTGCAGACAGCTTTGTCCCTGGCCGCCTTGCTTTTGCACATTGAGCTTGAGCAATATCTGGCCTTGAATTTCACTGCCTTCAGTGCCTGCTGTGCCTGATGCCAGGATCCTTGTCTGTGGGACAGCCCTGTGCCTGCTAAGTACAGGAACAAAGCCTGATCCTCCCTTGTATCTCCAGGAAAGCATTGCAGAAAACTCTGCATGATCATCTCCTTCCCACCCAAAGGAGAGAACGCAGCCCTGGGAACAGATTGCTGTGAGCAGCAAGAAATGTGGACATGATGGGAGGCTTGTCGACAGGAGATAGCCATGGCACTGAGCCATGGCCTGCTTTGGACCCTCTCAAAGCCACAGCAAAATCAGCTGGTTCTCAGGGCTACACTGTATCTATCTCCCCTCTGGGAGGTTTCTGGGTCAGCTGTATTAAAATGCATTTATTCTTAAGAGGGTCAGTAATCTGACACAACAGTGATGTACAAGTGAATGGGGATGATACATAAATTTCTAACAATGCAGAAAGAAGAATCCCAGAGTTTTGCTGTCTGCAACAACAAAGCATGGGATCTGTCACTTCGTATCACAGCAACCAAATTAAAAAAAATGCAAGCTGACAGAAGGAAAAGAAACAAAACACTGCTATCCAATTACCTCCAGAAGAATATTAAATTATGGAGGTACTTGCTTTTGTGTTGGCAAATAAGTATTTAAATGGACCTAAAGTCCTTCATATTCTGAAAGTTGGGTTTATCTGCATAGAAAAAATGGACGCTGTGGACACTTGCTCCCAAAAGAGAAATGGAGGACAGACAGCACCATTACTGGAGGCTGGAGGCTGACTTGGCTGGGAACAGTCTTTCTATGGCTGTTGAGATGAGGGAGGAGGCATTGAGAACACCTGGGCATCTCCATTTGGAAGCCTCCATCGCCACTGCTGAAGCAATGACTTCAGGGTTCCTCTGTCCTTGAGACAGAGATGCTGTTGCAAGCAATAGCTCAACCTCTTCTGTATCATACAGCCAGTTGACTTTGGCAACCAGTACCACAAAGAAAAGGTTGAACCTATCACTCTTGCTGCGTCTTGGCCTGTCTGGCAGGAGGCTTCAGGCACTCCTGCCAGGCATTGAGTAGGGTTGGCTTGAAGGTGGCGCATTGCTGATGTCCAGACTGCAAGAACCAAGTGTCTTGTGCTACGTCCACCATCAGAAAACAAGAAGCATTGCACAGAGAGGGGAGGGGATGACTTATTCAAAGCAGGCAGCAAACAAACGTAGAGCTGGCAGCATGAAGAGTTAAACCTCGCACTCCTGGAGACAGATCAGTCACAGAGGATATTTCCTGCAAATATCTCACTGAGGGGTGAGATGTTTACAAAGAGTACACCAAGGGACAGAAGAACCCCAAATTTAATCTATTCAAAAATCCAGCCTGAAGCTAGGAGAAGGTGAGTGTTGTGGACCCGCAGCTTCCTGATGATGGCAAGATCAAAGTGATCTGTTTGACCAATTCTAGGACAGGCTGACTATGCAAAGGTTCCTCTCATAAGAAGTACGGTTAGTAGAGACAAATCCTGGCAATCTCTGTTGTATGTGACGTGCTGCACTCAGGCGAGTCATCAGAGCAGGCTGCAGCAGGACTGAAATGCGTCATGGTGGAACAGGAATATGAGTCAAAGACACTTTCTCCTGGGTACACACAGGGAAGAGGAAGGTGAAAGTGTCAGGAAACATCAAGACACTCACAAGAGACAGAAAACAGACACTGAAAGACAGCTGCGAGCAGTGACAGGTGATGACCACGTGCTTTTCCAAGGTGCAGGTAACTGCCCACTGCCATAGCCCAGGATGTGCCTGTGTAACCTATGAAGGCATCTGGCAGGAGGTGGGCACAGCCTGGCTTGCATGGACAAGCCTTGGGAGCCCCAGGGTGAAGATCAGTACCCAGGACCCAGGGGATCTGTGCCAGGACAGAGGTAGAATGCTGGTACATGGTGTTGAGAGGCATGTGGGTGGAGGTGCAGGACAGCACTGACATGGCTTCTTAGCCTGGGCAGGAGTTGCCCTCATCACACCTCTGCCCAGGAGCAGCCTTGGCCAAACTTTAGTCTTATTTATATTTTTTGTGTATATTTGTGCAAGGCCGGGTGTGTCCCTATTGAAGGAGAAGCTGCAGAGAGCCACTTTGGATCAAGGATCCTTATATCCTTGAAGACTAAAGCAGATTAAGGCAGGGAGGAGGGAAAAAAGAGAGACAGCCAAATTCCTTTGTCAAATACCCTGCTGTAAGTCCAGGGTAATTAAATTAAATACAATGAGCCTCCACACTTCCTTCCCTACTCCCACTCGGGAGCAGTTATTTGCTGCTGGATAATTCCCTTACCTACCAAGTTGGCAAAAGTCTCCTGGCCAGGACATTGCAGAAAGGAGCAAAAGCTGCTGTCCTGCACTCCTCCTCTTCCTCCTTCCCCAGGGAGAGAAGAAACTGCCCCTCGACTAAGGCATTTAGAAAGCAAATCTCAGTTTTAAGTACACTTGGGTTTTATATGCCTTTCGCCAATGCTGCCAGTCCCGATTCCCACACTGATACCACTCTGCACCGTCTTCCCCTCCGCCTACCTGGCGGACATTCTTACCTGCAGACACACAGCTCAGTAGATGCTTCAGAAGGACACCAGTGCGTCTCCTGCAGGCTGGTGGTGTCCAGCAGCATTCAGTTCTCCTGCATGATGAGAAGGAAAGATGGGAAAGCCAGGGAAGTAGAGTCTCTGGTTTGGCTGAGAGGAGGTGGTGAAATGAAGATGTGCAGGAGCAGGGAGCAGCCTGACATTCCCAAGGACAGGAGTAAATGAGCAGTGCTTTGGGCAACCCACAGTTTTCTAGTCCCTAGTCAAGGGCTCTCCGGCTGGTCCAGGCACAGCTCACTGCAGCCCATTCAGTGAGATGCTGAGCACAATGAAAGCATCCTGCCAGCATAGCAGGTCTGCTCCAGGCATGGACAGAGAAGACCATGAGCAGCTGATAGAAGTGTTTTAACCCTCCTGCTCTGTGCCCTGTAGGTCTAGTCCATATGGGGTCAGTCCCTGCAATTCCTCATTGTCTGGGGAGTTCTTGCTGCTGCTTTCTCCAGCCAGGAAGCCTGTTTCAGGGAGCTGTGGAGCTATATATAATAACTGCATTTTCCCATATATTAATTTGAGGACCTGGAGGAGGTGACAGCAGAAGTCCCATGGGGGTGATGAATAGCTGTATTTAAGCCTACTGATTTCACCAGAGGAAGTTTCGGGACCTCAGTGTTTAGCAGGCAAAGCTGCTTTCAGCAAGTTAGGCCTCCTCTGCTTTCCTTCCCTGCGAAGTTTTCAGGCATGTAAGTCAATTCCTTTGTGCACATCTAAAGTGGTGGGGTTGGGATGCATCCACGCTCCGCACAAAGCAAAGGGGGGAGTTTTGATTCCCCCAGAGAGTGGTGTTTGGGAAAAAAATCCTCCAGAAAAAAACAGCTCACACTTTGCTTTCTTCTGGTGGTGCGGGCTGATTTGTGCTGTCAGTAATTGTCATCAAAATTAATTTAATCCTGGTGTGGAGGTTGCTGAGCAACTCAAGACATTTACCCAGAGAAGACAGGGAGTATAATCGCATCACCTCAAGTAAAGTTGGGAGGGCAACCATGTAACCCTGGGGCAGAGAGCCAACCATGTAATGCTTGGGGCAGAGAGCTGCAGGTCACAGAAAAGCACAGGTATTCGTGGTAGGGAGGCCATGGGGAAAGCATTAGCGTTGTGCCAAAAGTGTGTTTTCTACTGTAATCCAGAAAGACTGGCTGAGATTCGGAATAAGGCTCTGTGTGGGCACCATACATGGAAACACATCTTCCCAGAGCATGAGCTCTGAGCGTCTGCCTGGCCATGTGGCTGTAAGCCAAAAGGAAGTGCAACACCAGGAAGATGGTCAGTCAAGTCAGCATCACAGGTAGCCCCTCAGTACCTCGCTCACTCTGATATACTGGTGTTTCCTCACTGTCCCAGGAACTAGGAGCCCTCCTGCTCAAAACTGGGGCATGCTGGGCTGCACCATCACCACCAGCACCAGGGCTCGGGAATGAGCATCCTCAGCATCAGTCTTGCCCCTGTCAACACTGAAGAAAGGTGGGAAACCCCAGCACTGCCAGTGAATCTGCTCTGCTCTCGCTAAGAGCCAGCCTTGCTGGCGCCTGCTGCGCCATCATCAGGGCCATTCGCTGGTGATGAGAGATCTCGGCGGTCGGCTCCATGGGCACCCGCTGCTGCGGGGGGGCTGCTGCTGGAGGCAGCAGGGATGGCTGATTGAGTGCTTCAGCAGGGGAAGAGGGGCCCTGCCATCAGCGCCTCTGCAATCAAAGAGGAATTTTCCTCTGCTTTTTCTCTCTTTTTTTTTCTTTTTAATTATTATTTTCTTCAAAACGAAAGAGCTTTCATGGAATTTAAAGACCTATGGATGCACCAAGGGGGGCAGCAGCCTGCCAGGGAAAGGGACTGAAGCGCTGTGGCATCTCAAGCAAGACAAGTGGCTCCTCACCCCAGATGCTTCCTCCTGCCAGGTCCCTTCCAGCACAGCATCTTTTGGGGAGAAGTAGATACCACAGAGCAGGCAGAGTCCAGTTCCTTCTGCACTTGCCAGGCTGTCTATGAAATAGCACTTGCAGGGAAAAAAAAGGAATTATTTTGGCTTTTTAAAGAGGCATGGAAAGTTCATATCTGAGAGGAGCAGGTTTATGAGTTAGGAGGATATCCTGGCTTTTCAAAGCAGAGGTGTGCTTCAGTATGTCCAAGTGACCAAGAAGTTGGACAAATGGCAGGAAAACCATCAGATCTGCTTTACACGAAAGCTCATGAACCAGTGACAGCTCAGCCCATCAGAGGCAGGAGAACTGAAGCACATGAAGCCAGGTGAAGTTTAAGAATATCTCCCAAACACAGGCTTTGGGAAAAAGCAAGAAAAAAAATTGGAATTTTTTTTTTCCTTGAGCTGAAAATTTTGCTATGTTTTCCCTAATTTTGCTTTTCTTCCTTTGTGTGTTGTGCCCCAAATGGGCAAAGCTGGTTGTTTTTTTTTTTCCATGGCACAATGGCCATCTCTACCTCTTTCATCCTGCACTTCTTGGAGGGGCAAAGAGAGTAAGTACAAGACACATGGAGTATTCACCTGCCCACTACCTGCACCAGTGTCGTGGTTTAAGTGCAGTCAGTAACCCACACAGCCTGCTTGCTCACTCTCCCCCTTTCTCTCCCACCCCCCCCCCCCCACTCTCGGAAGGACGGGGAGGAGAACTGAAAGAATGTAACTCCCACAGGTTGAGAGAAGAGCAGTCCAGTAACTAAGGTATAACACAAACCACTGCTGCTACCACCAATAACAATAATGATAAGGGAAATAACAACGGAAGAGAATACAATACCACCTGTTGATACCCAGCCCGACTGAGCAGTGAGCCAGTCCTTCCGGGTAACTCTCAGTTACATCCTGGGCATGACATGCTGTGGTATGGAATACCTCTTTGGTCAGTTTGGGTCAGGTGTCCTGTCTCTGCTTCCTCCTGGCTTCCCCTCCTCCCTGGGAGAGCGTGAGACTCAGAAAGTCCTTGGTCAGGGTAAACATTTGAGCAGTAACTAAAAACATCAGTGTTACCAGCGCTGTTCCCAGGCCGAAAGTCAAAAACACAGCACTGCACCAGCTACTAAGAAGGAGAAAAAATGACTGCTACTGCTGAACCCAGGACAACCAGCACCCTCCAGAGCATGCCCATCCCTGGAGGATGCTCACTTGCTTTGCTTCAGCTACTTGGTGGTGACAGAAAAACCAAGAATTTGCCTTCCCTGGGAGCATCAGTGACACTGTGGAGATCTCCACTCCTGTGCCAAGCTGGCCTCACTGGGCTGGGTTAAGAGATGTGGAGCTCCTCCCCAGGAAACTGCAGATGGGTGGGAAGGGAAGGGCAGTGCTAAGATGTGGCTGTCAAAAAAGAAAAAGAGGGGGAGAAACATAAATAAAGGAAAAGAAAACAAAATTAAATTTTCACTTGGGAAAAAGGGAGGATTCAATTTTTAATCAAGATGCAGTTTTGATTACATCCCATAACTCTCGGGTTGCCTGGGCTTTAGTGTGACACCCTGGGTTTGCACAGTCCCAGCACTGATGGTTCCAAACACAAGCTGTTTTGAAGCATTTGATTCCTTGAAGGAAATGGAGGGATGAAGAAATACAAATTACTTCATGAAACCCAACCATGGAAGCAAAAATGCCCATCAATGCACAACCCTGCACAGCACTGCTGCCACTTCATCAGTGTGAAAGCCCTTCTGAAGCCCCACCAGCTTTCTGCAGTGTTTTTGGCAGCTGGTGTCCCAGCAAGTGGCGCTGAATACTGGGCAAAGGAGCAAATCCATCCCTGCAGCAGGGGGGCTGAAGACCTGCGTGGGCCCTGTGTGTACCTTATGGGTGAGATTTTCCCAAGGGGGCTGAGAATACAAGACCTACAGGTATTTCACCTGGACATCAGGCTGGGTATCAGGATCTAACTGTGCAGCTCGTCCTAGACCACTTCAGCACCATGCTGCTTAACAGTGAGACATGAACCAGTCACAGCATTTCCCTTCTTGCAAGAAGATTCGGAGCCTCAAGTTTATATTTACTCCCATGCTGCAGGCTTACTTTTTTCTTTTTTCTTTTTTTCTAACTGTAAAGGAAGTATGAATTTCATGCTTGGCTTCATTCTCAAGCAGATGCTTTCTCCCTCCTGCATCATGATGTGGGGTTTTCATTCTGTGTCAGGAAGTGCTGAGCGATTTCCTGCCTTTCCCTGGGACTGATGGCATGGGCTGCAGGCAGTGGGATTTCATGGCCCTCATGAGGCTGTTTAATATTAGCAGAGAGGCAGCAACCCACCTCCACCTTCAAACCTGATTCTGTGTGCTGACTGGAGACACCCGCATGCTGGAGCCTCACTGCTATGTGCAGTGTTTTGGAGCGAGGCAGCATGTCTCAGCTTTACTTTAAGCCATGTTTTTTGTGGTAGAATCCAAACTATTATTTGATTGTGCTCAAATCTGTCTGCATTATTTGCCTTTTCTTTTGTTCTGAACACTTGCCTCAAAATCTGCAAACATTTAATGCGCATACAGAGCCTCAGATGGTCCATTTGCAAAAATAAATCCATGTTATATATATGCTCAGAAAAATATCTGATTTAGCTTTTTCTTATTTTTTCTGAATGGCTTTTGTTCCTGACACCTTTATCACCCTCTGATTTTTCTCAGATTTCTTTATACCAAGAAGTGACTACAGAGAAAGCAAATGCAGAAGCAGCAGTTTTGGTAGCTGGCTGGGCTACTGGAGATTTATGCTGACACACATATATACTGTGCCTACGGCTGAATTAATAGTGCCACTGAAGTATTTGCATTTTCTGCATTTTTTTCACTCTGAGTTTGGAAATGGAATCAGAGCCACACCTGTGCATAGGGAGTATGGGTAGCATGAGCATGGACTTCACCTGCAATTGTGACTTGCTCTCTAAAACAGAGCATTGCTGAAGTTACCAGTCCAGAAATGTGATCCAGCTCCTCTGTGTCTCCTACATAGGTGAGGATTTGTCTGTTTGTGGAACTGGTTTTCAGACCAGGTTTATGCCAAGATGATTTCATTGCCTTCAGTAAAGTTTATCTTCATTGATATCAACATAACTAAGAACAGAATCTAGCCCAGATTAAGGAACTTCCTAGTTCTTCCAAGCAATATTTCTGCTCGCTTGTTATTTTAAGAATAACTAAACCAGAAATATTTTCCCCCAATAACAACAACAAAAAACCCACAAACAAACAAACAAAAAATCATCATTCTTCACTTCCATAATTAAGCATCTTTCAGAGCCAGAAATCCAGCTTCCCACACAGCTACGTGAAACTACTCAAGACATCAAGCAGTCTATTCATTGCTCAGATAGTGTTTTGATGCTGCTCAGTGGTCCCGGGTAAGAAAATATGCTCCATCATTTATAGCTGTGAACCACAGCAGAAGACCAGTGCCTTAAAGGGGAAAGAAGGAGGAAAAGAAGAGATGTGGGCTGTTAAGTGAAGGTGGGGAGCAAAACAGATGAAATTCATAAATTGGAAAGCTATATTACTCACTCCATTTAGTCCCTCTGCCCTGGTAGTTTCAGCAAAGTGAAACTATTGCTGGAATCAATACTGCTATCATTTCACAAAATTACAGTGGTCTGAACAGAAAACTAGTCATAAATCAACTTCATGCATGGACAGCTGGAGGAAATATTTCTTGCTTAAAAGATTTAGATGCTTCAGAACTCGTGAAGAGGAATTTGGCACTCCAAGAATCCACGTTTACTGTATTTCTTGGAAATAGAGCATGGTGTTGCATATTTAAATACGTCAGGAGTCAAAATAGCAATGGGGAAAAAAACAAAAGGCAGTACCTCTATTTTAATCAGAGGAGGAAAGAGTGTGTGTGATTTCGCTGAGAACATGTCCTTGTTGCCTAGATCCTGTATATTTGAGGGATTTTTGCAGCCCACCACTTTCAGCTTAGGAACTTAATAGAAATATGGATGGAGCCTTTCAAGTCATTGACCCTGGAAGATGTCCAGCCCTCAGCTTCCAGGGAAGTGGTCTGGGCTTGGAGACTGACTTAATCTTCAGTATTTTAGGAACACATCCTTGCACATCCTTCAAAAGGAAAGCATGAAAACCATGGCTGCTGCCCATCTTGGGAAGGTCTCAGTGTTCTCATCCGTGTTTTCTTGAATAGCTCTGAAATTCAACATTTGCTGGTAGGTCTCGTGCAGTTTTTCCAAGAAAGCTGTATCAGGTATCAAGAAATCATTTTTGCAGATGCTGAAAGTTTCGCAGATATAATACAGAGCAGAAAAAAAAAGTAGGGAAGGATAGTGTCCCCATATCCACTTCCTTGGTATGGAAAGATTAAACATCAGCCACAGCTCCATGCCCAGAGTTGGTCAGATGATACGTTAAACCTGAGGGACTTAGGTGCTAGTTGCTGTCAGATCCTCTTCCCTTTTTCCCCAGAGAGGGGTGGCACTGGTGCCAGGGCTGCAGGGCAGGGCTGGGAAACCTGCAGGGACAAGGCAGCCCTGCTTGTGAAACCATCTTCTACCCTGGAAACCGCTCAGCTTCTATCATGGCTTTGTCTTGAAGCAACAGGCCTTTGGATGTGGTCATCTTTCCTCAGCTCTGCCTGCGGTGACAAGGCTGGTTCACTGCCTCCTAACTCCAAATTGAGGAAGTGGACATTTAGTATTTGCTAATTTGTTATTGTATCTGAAGTAACTCTGTGCTTGTTTTTCCTCCAAGGTGCTAGTGAAACTCACGTTTTGCTGTATCTAAGCACCATGTATCTATAATTATTTATAATAGTTTCCCCTATCTTGTGCATTTAGTGAACTGGAATTTTCTTTTATTTTTGACTGATATTTCTGGAAATTACTTAGTTAAAATTGAATTCATTAAAGAGAGCAATCATAATTATTTCATAAATAGCATCATTAAATCCATTACACAATAAAATATTGCATATAAGAGCACAAGTAAATATTTGCAAGAGCATTCACACTGTATTTCCTCTCCTGGCATTTTCAAAAGCTCTTTTATAGTCTCACAACAGAATTGCCAAGTAGCTGCAAACGTTCATGCATCATCTGCAAACAAGACAGAAAGAAAGCTGATCTTTAACAACATTTAATTCATCCAATCAGGGAAGGGAGTGAATAACTTATGATGCAAATGGACAGTTAGATGGCATGTGTTAGTAGTAACACCAGCCCATTTGCTAACGAGACTCAAATAATAATCCCTAATCGAAACTAATTCAAATGACTAGGTCTAACTGACATACTCAAACCGTGACCTGTTCCTTCTTCCACTGACATAAGGGTGACGGGTGAGTTACTCATTGTGAAGGACTTGGTTGTCTCTGTTTCCAGATGAGCAGGCTGGGAAGTGCCCCAGGAGAGGAAAGGTGGCTCTGAGCAAATATGGGAAGGAACCCTGCCCAAAAGCTGCGGGGTCATGGGGAGAGGGTCTCATGGGACCACTGCAGCAGTTGATCCTCACCTCCAGAGTGCTCTTCTACCTCCAGCTTCCCATTGTCCCCTCTGAAAAGGAGGCAAAGAAGTGGAAAAGTGCCAACAAAGAGGGTCCAAGGCTGGCGGTGGCGCAGCAGGATCAGCATCTATTCCCCCATCTGCGTGTGGTGCCCCTTGCCCCATAGGGTCTTTTGCTTCTGTTCCAGGCTTGGGGACCCACCAGGAGAGATGTCTGGCTGCCTGCAAAGAGGGGTGGGAAGGCAAGGACAGGTTTCACAGTTTATTTCAGGCAGTCACACTTTGGGGCTGAGGCATTAGTCATAGTGAGCAGCCATGATGCTTTCCTAATGCTGAACTAGTCAAGCTCCACTGCACTGGAATGGAGTCAAGGAGGCAGGAGCTATTTAAGTAGATTAAGTTAATTAGACCAACTGACAGCCACTCTGCTATAAGTCTTCCCTCTCTGCCTTTGAGGTCTCTGGTCTTCTGTGTCTTAATATTAGATGATATCTCAGTGACGGGAGAGCAGGGAACAAACATGCTCCGCATGTTCCTCTCAAGGAGCAGGACAAGAGGGTTTGTAAGGGGTCAGCTCACAGGCTAGACAACAACATGGGGATCCTTTCCTCCTAACAATCAAGTTTTCTGGGGAGCTACAAGACTGCTTTAACCACAGTCAGTTCCAGACTTAAATGTTTTCAAAACCTTTCTGCTTACCTGAACCCATCCTTTCCACCGACTTCTCCAGCAACACTAGTGCTGGCACAAATGCTGAAGGAGAAAAATATTTGTATGATAAATATGGCAGTCTGGAATAGCATTGGTACCCGACCTGATAGTAATATGGGATTTCTTTTCCTAGTCTACGTTTCCTCTGTACCTGCAAAGGATAGGAGTATGAGTACTCTGACAAAACTTGCTGAATATTGATGTAAGGACTACTCTCCCCTACCTTAAAACAAACTCCCCCTCAGCATCATTTCTACCCGCACACTCCTCTCCATGCCATGGAAGGACCAAGCCATGCAAATAGAGGGATGCATGCCCAGTTTCCTTCCAGATCCTTTCTCTTCCGTAAGGCTTTTTCTCTTCATTGGTCCATCTCTCCCTGCAGCTGACACCAGTGTAGATACCCCTCCCAGGGCAGGCTGCTGTGTGGGTCACCTCCCATCTGCCTCCTGGCAGACCCTGAGCAGCTGAGCTAGGTAAGGCATCATCTTGAGCAGCAGTTGGGACCAAAGGCTTTGTGTTGCCTATTCTAATAAATCAGCTTCTTACCTCTGCTAACACCCTCCCATCTATAGGTCGGCTTCACTGAAGCTCTTATTTAGAGCTCAGGCTAACCCCACAGGGTGTGTAAGTGCATTTCAAGGTCTGGGCTCTCTATTGCCTTCTTTTTTACCCCTGTCTTACCACAACAGCAGCCAGATTGTTCCCAGGACACTATGTTTCACAGCAGTCCAGCCTTGGAAAAGCACCACCTTCCCCTCCCCTATTCATGGATGATTCAAACCTCTGGCAAGGCAGCAAGTGGCATTGATGCTATCACACATGATGCTTGAGGGATGGCACACTGGGAGCCTGCAGACATGGCATGGATCTGGCCCTTGTTATGCTCCTCCCACCATGTGGCACCTCCACCAATGCAATCAACCTACAACACCCTTTATTTGGCTCCTTCCCAGGACCAGGACTCCTCCCCATACACTTAATTTCTGCTTTACTCCCAGAGTAATTCCCTGATTTTTAGGAACTCATGACAGCTTCCATCAACTGAGGACAGATCTCATCACCCACTGCCATGGCCACTGACACTCATCTAGCCCTCAGTTCTTTCCCACAGAACCCTTACAGCCCACAGAGCTTTCCAAGGGCTTGTTCCACGTGCCCTCCTACCCTCAAAGCACCCCTCTCCCAGCCTTGTCCTCTTCGCTGTCCCCATCCCTCAGTGCCCTTCCCCACGCCTCTGAGTCACGCTCACTTCCGCCTTGGTGCTGACCCATCTAGCATGTCGGAACTTATCTCTGCAAGTCACTGAGTCACTGTTTAAATGTGATATTAAATTTTCCTTTCAACCTTTAGCCTGTGCATTTCTCACCCCATAAAGCATTCAGTAGATACAATGCATTCAGGCTGCTATATATATGTATATGAAGGAGGTGTATGACATTGCAGCGCATAAACCATCACCTCTTGCCATCTCTCACAGCATTTTTTCTTGCTTGTTCACCATTGGCATTATATAAAATGATTTGCAATCAGTGTGTGGGTTAAATTATAACCTTTCCAGGCAACCTTCCTTAGGACGATGCAGAAAACTCAAGCCCTCTGCTTTGGCATGGTCCCTTTTTGAATTCCAGAGGTAATATGTGCTTAATGTCACTATACCCAGCCATGCAGGAGACATCGCCCTAGTACCTGCTGGAGTCACACAGGGAAATAGGAAAACCAGCCTTGGCCATGGCTAGAAAAACATATCCTGCCTGAGACTGGCCAGTGCAGGTTAGCACAGTCCCCAAGATGTAAAACATTGCATGAAGGCAAGGAGATGGGTGGAGGGAGCCAGAGGAAGGCCTACGAAGATCTGGCTCAACAAGCAGGACCCCTCCAACCCTATTGCAAAAGGTAGCAGAGGAGCAGCAACGGGGGCTGCAGGAGGTTGCAAAGGGTAAGGCACAGGGAGTTAGGCAATCCTTACACTGTGATGCCTGCTGCTTCCCAATGATTGTAGGGCATTTCCCTGCCATGATAAAGCTCTCAAGGCACCTGAACAAGCCAAGCCTGAGGCCAGCTCTGTGAAGCAGTTTCTGGAGAGGCAATCATTCACTCCAGCACTCCATTAAAATATCCCACGTAAAGCAGTGGTGAAGGTAGCCTGCTGCTAAAATCGCAGGGTTCTGCTAGCTCCAACCCAGCAAGGCATTGCCAGGAGACCACACCACAGTGTTCCAGATGGCCTCAACCCTCTCCCAACACCAAAATGTAATAGGGCAATCATCATGGCTGTGATGGCCAACCCACATCTCTTGAGGACACTGTCAGCATTTCCTGAAAGCACAATGGAGACGGTGCAAGGAATTTCACAGCAGACAAGCCATTTAGAGGTGAATTTGGGATACAACAGCCATAATTTCCAGACCTATTTTCCTTCAGTGAGAAGAAGGGCATCACGCAGATTTTCTCCTGGCTATTCCCCCCTCCATCAGCCCTCTGAAGGAATGGCCCAAGCAACTGTACTCACCCATTTTGCTCTGTGTTAGGGCACAAAGCTTCCATCCTTTGCATGAAGTACTACACAGTCAAAGCATGGCTCCAGCAGGCATGAATAGCTATTTTTGGTGCTGAGTCTCCCTGGGGGACCTGCAAACCTCTCTTGCTATGGTGCAGAAAGTGGTAAACAGGCAGGGAAAGCCTAGGCAAGCAGGTGCTTTTCTCTTGCCTGATGATTTGAAATAGTATAGGCAGCGCTGGTGTGTATCTGAAGCGCAATCATTATATTTCCGTAACTTTATCTGCAGAAGACATAGAAGTTACAATGCAATCAGTGCTATACAGCTTAAAGTGTAGCTAGGATGTATTATAAAGTCAGCTGCAGCAAAGAACATACAGAACAGCTTGCCACCCCACTGTATTATTTCTTCAAAAGACATTTTTCTTACAAAGACAAAGACATTATCAGTCAAATCGTAAGTAACCCATTTCCATTTATAGCATACAGTCTCCCCTCTGAGTCACAAACACGACTGGCAGTTAGCAGCTGTGAGACTTCAAAAAGTTTGTTGGTGGTTTTTTTTCTTTTCCTTTTATATTCTTCATTCTGTAAAGGTTTCTGCTTGAGTGGGCCTCTTCCTCCTCTCTGTTGTGGTAGCTAAACTATGGCTGTGTCTTGCCTTGCCTGATGGGCACACACGGTCCAGTTGCTTGAGATGCTCTGTGCCCAGAAGAGCATGTGGGATATCCCTAAACTGGGGCATGTGATGGATACCTCGCTACCCGCTGCTGATCTTCCAGACAGGTGAGGGGGAAGCTGCTTCCCGCAGTCTGAGGGGGATGAAGAAAGACTACAGGGCCTTGGGGCGGATGGTGAAAGAGTCTGGGGCTCAAGTGATCTTCTCCTCACTCCTTCCATCTTCCACTGATGATGTGGGAAGGAATGGGAAGATTCAGTTCATAAACGATTGGCTTCAAGACTGGTGCTACAGGCAGGGCTTTGGGGTCTTTGATAACAGCTGGTTTTATAGGGCACCATTCTGGACAATGACAAGTGGGAAAGGTTTATCTCACAGGGGCAAAAGGATGCTGGGGCACGAATTAGCAGGGCTCATTTGGAGAACTTTAAACTAGATTCGAAGGGGGATGGGGTTGTAGCTGGGCTTGCCCCAGTGGGGCAGCATTCCAGAATTAATGAAGACTGGGAGGCCTCCTATAATCCTAGGGTGAAATCGGTGTGCTCAGCTCGCTCCCTGGAATGTCTGTACACCAATGCGCGCAGCATGGGAAATAAGCAGGAGGAGTTGGAAACCTGTGTTAAGTCAGGAGACTATGATCTGGTGGCAATTACAGAGACGTGGTGGGACAGCTCACATGACTGGAATATAGTCATGGAGGGCTATGTCCTTTTCAGAAAAGACAGGCCAGCCAGGAAGGGTGGTGGGGTTGCTCTTTATGTGCGGGAGCAACTACAATGCACCGAGTTCTGTCCAGGGACAGATGACAAGCGAGTTGAGAGTCTGTGGGTGAGAATTAAGGGGCAGGCTGGCAGGGGGGATACTGTTGTGGGTGTCTGTTACAGACCACCAGATCAGGGTGAGGAAGTTGACGAGGCCTTCTACAGGCAGCTGAGAGCGGCCTCACAGTCACAGGCCGTGGTCGTCGTGGGGGATTTTAACTTCCCTGATGTTTGCTGGAAGGACCACTCGGCAACCCAGCCACAGTCCAGGAGGTTCCTCCAGTGTATGGATGATAACTTCCTCCTGCAAATGGTGGATGAGGAGCGCTGCTGGATCTCATCCTCACTAATAAGGAGGGTCTGGTCGAAGCAGTAAGGGTTGAGGGCTGCCTTGGTTGCAGCGACCACGAGATGGTGGAATTCAGGATCTTGTGTGGTAGGACTAGTAGAATAGCAAGTAGAATTGCAACCCTGGACTTTAGCAGGGCAAACTTTGGCCTTTTCAAGCAATTGCTAGGGGAAATCCCATGGGCAAGGCTGCTTGAAGGTAAAGGGGCCCAAGATAGTTGGTTGGCAGACAAGGATTGCTTTTTCCGAGCTCAAGATCGGAGCATCCCGACACGTAGGAAGTCAAGGAAGAGGGCCAGGAGACCTGCGTGGCTAAATAGGGAATTGCTGGGTATGCTCAAGTGGAAGAGGAGAGTTTACAGGTCATGGAAGGAGGGGCTGGCCACTTGGGAGGAATATAAGGCTGCTGCTAGAGGATGTAGGAAGGCAGCTAGGAGGACTAAGGCCTCCTTAGAATTAAACCTGGTGAGAAGGGTCAAGGACAGCAAAAACAGCTTTTTCAAATACATTGCAGACAAACACCAGAGGCAATGTAGGCCCACTGATGAATGGGATGGGTGCCCTGGTGACAGAAGATACAGAGATGGCAGAGTTAGTGAATGCCTTCTTTGTCTCTGTCTACTCTGCTGCAGGCAGTCCTGAAGAGCCCTGTACCCCTGAGACCTTAGATGAAGTCAGGTCAACGGAGCGGTTTACCTTAGTCGATGAGGAATGGGTTAGAGACCAGTTGAGCAAGCTGGACATCCATAAATCCATGGGTCCAGATGGGATGCACCCGCGGGTGCTGAGGGAACTGGCGGAAGTCATTGCTAGACCACTCTCCATCATCTTTACCAAGTCTTGGGAAACGGGAGAGGTGCCTGAGGACTGGAGGAAAGCAAATGTCACTCCAGTCTTCAAAAAGGGCAAGAAGGAGGACCCGGGTAACTATAGACTGGTCAGCCTCACCTCCATCCCTGGGAAAGTGATGGAACACCTTATCCTTGGTGCCATCTTAAGGCATATCAAGGATAAGAGGGTTATGAGGGGCAGTCAACATGGCTTCACCAAGGGGAAATCATGCTTGACCCATCTCTTAGCCTTTTATGAGGAAATAACACGGATGGATGATGGCAGAGCGGTGGATGTGGTCTACCTTGACGTCAGCAAAGCATTTGACACAGTCTCCCACAGCATCCTCACAGCTAAATTGAGGAAGTGTGGTCTGGATGATCAGGTAATGAGGTGGACTGCGAACTGGCTGAAGGAGAGAAGCCAGAGAGTTGTAGTCTATGGGGTGGAGTCTAGTTGGAGGCCTGTATCTAGTGGAGTGCCTCAAGGGTCAGTACTGGGACTGGTATTATTTAATATATTCATCAACTATTTAGATGAGGGTATTGAGTGTACTATCAGCAAGTTTGCTGGTGACACTAAGCTAGGAGGAGTGGCTGACACACCAGAAGGCTGTGGTGCCATCCAGCGAGACCTGGACAGGCTGGAGAGTTGGGCAGGGAATAACTTGATGAAATATAACAAGGGAAAGTGTAGAGTCCTGCATCTGGGCAGGAACAACCCCAGGTTCCAGTATAGGTTGGGGAACCACCTGTTAGAGAGCAGTGTAGGGGAGAGGGACCTGGGGGTCCTAGTGGACGACAGGATGACCATGAGCCAACACTGTGCCCTTGTGGCTAAGAAGGCCAGTGGCATCCTGGGGTGTATTAGAAGGGGGGTGGTTAGTAGATCGAGAGAGGTCCTCCTTCCCCTCTACTCTGCCCTGGTGAGACCGCATCTGGAATATTGTGTCCAGTTCTGGGCCCCTCAGTTCAAGAAGGACAGGGACCTGCTGGAGAGAGTCCAGTGCAGGGCAACTAAGATGGTTAAGGGAGTGGAGCATCTCCCTTATGAGGAAAGACTGAGGGAGCTGGGTCTCTATAGTTTAGAGAAGAGGAGACTGAGGGGTGACCTTATTAGTGTATATAAATATATAAAGGGGGAGTGTCACGAGGATGGAGCCAGGCTCTACTCAGTGGCAAACAATGATAGGACAAGGGGTAATGGGTACAAACTGGAACACAAGAAGTTCCACTTAAACTTGAGAAGAAACTTCTTCTCAGTGAGGGTGACGGAACACTGGAACAGGCTCCCAGGGAGGTTGTGGAGTCTCCTTCCCTGGAGACATTCAAAACCTGCCTGGACACATTCCTGTGTGACATTATCTAGGTGTTCCTGCTCCGGCAGGGGGATTGGACTAGATGATCTTTTGAGGTCCCTTCCAATCTCTAGCATACTGTGATACTGTGATACTGTGATACCTAGCACAACTCAGGAAGTGTTTCTGCTGCAGTTTTGTTGATTTAGCACATAAAGCCCCTCAGATATTTGGGGGAAGTTGCCAGAACCACAGATTATTTGCCACTGTTACTGAATCCTTCTTCCCACCATCTGCATCACCTAGAACAATGTCTCCCTCTCCTCTCAGAAGCAAAGTGCTCTTTGTGGTGCTTAGCAAGACTTTGGCTCCTCTTGACATGGAATTGCTTTCATTTATAGCATGTTTGTTGTTTGAGCTTATTCCAGTGTGTTTTACATTCAGAAACCACTCTTCAGGATTTCTCTGCAAAGGAAAATGGTCAAGGGTATTTCCTTGGTGAAGGAGGGCAAGAGGAAGGTCAGAATATGATTTAACCAGATAAATAATGTGTTGAATTGTCAAAAAGTATTGAAGCAAAGCAGATGGGCTGTGTTTGCAAGCTTATTTGCATCAAGAATACTTTGGCATAGCCTGGATTTTACATAAGCTTTCTCCTTTTATATATTTTACATATTTTATACTATTTTGTTACTTTACAATTGTCTTTGTGCTCCCCTACACACACATGCTTTTCAAACAGATCAAAATCAGAACTAATGAAAGATGCTGAAACTACAGTAAAGAAATATTGTTTTTAAGGGGCTTGAGACAGTGTCTGTGATTGTCACTCATAGCCCTAGACCCCGCAGTGAGTATTTAATAAAGGGATTTTTATCTGAAGCTTGTTTATTTTTACCTTATCTTAAGCAAAACTAGGGTCTGAAGCTTCAGCCACACCTCATTTGAAGGGGCTGTCTACTCTTTCCACCAAAAAAAAGACAAACAACCCCACATTATTTCTTATATAAGATATTGAAATAAGATTTAGCCTAAGGAAAAGTGTTATGGAGTCTATGATATTTCATGGTGGAGATAAAAATCATGAAGAAACATCTGAAAGAAGATTTCAAATCCATGCTGCAACATTTTGCAGACTTCATCTTTGTCCTCTTCTGAGGTTGAATACGCACAATGAGGTTCCTGATTAATACTGGAGTGTCCATGGAGAGATGTCCAACACTTGAAACTGAGAGGCACACTCTGACCTCACTGAAGACCTCTGTGCTGCAAACACTTTCCTTATAAGTACCATATTCTTCCACAATGGATAACTGACAAGTACACGGGGGTCAAGCTGTGGGGACTGGCAGGAGAGCCACAGTCTTTCAAGGTGTTTGTAATGCCTATCAGCCCTTGGATAAGGAGAGCAGAGAAAGAGAATCCCACGACTGCATGTTGTATGCTTTACCTTTGTCTGTGCTTTATACTGCTGTGAGGCACCTGGGCAGGGAACAGCGCCACCTTCTCTGCTCAAGAATAATATCTGCAACACACTCTTCTGCAGCCATTCATTTATTTTTTTTTGTCAAGAAAGTACTCAATGGCAAGCTTGGCTGCTTTTCAGTGCAAAAGATTTCACTGTATAATTCACTGATTCAATAGGATCCCACATAAAATGAATCTTTCTTTACTGGGGAGAAGGATGTCCAGTCTTTTTCTTAGCAGGCTTTTAACTTCTTTAGACGTAGTTGTAGTTGGAGCTGGGAAACTGTTTTTTCACTTGCTTGTGAGAATAACTGCACGGAGTTTAGGATAATGTCCTCACATGAGCTACATTTATTAAGAAAAAAATTATGGTTGGATTCAAAGCTCTATGTCCTGGGTTTAAGACCTCAAGTCTCAAATTAGACCATATCAGTTTTGTATAAATGAACCAGCGCCCAAATTTGACTCCAGATCAGGAAACAAACCTGAGCTGTGCACATGGGCTGGTAGAGAAAATAGAGCCTAAACCAAGAGTTTGCCTCCCTTTGTGGGCTGATGGGCAGTGCCCTGAGGCTCCAGTGCCAAAGCAAGGGGGCGAGCTGGGCAGTACAGACCCACCTACCTATGACAACTTGGTAGTAACAGAGTGAATCATCTCCTCCTCAGCCTGCAGCACCTAAACCTCTCAGAAGGGTGAAGAACTTACCTGGAACAGATTCAAGGACAGTTCAGGACACTGGGCTGAAGCCTTTCACTCCTGGCACAGTTGTTTCCTGTTCACTGTTTTCTGTCCTAGCTGTTTGCTCTAATAGCTTGGGCAATTGCCTCTCCTGGCTGGAAGAGTAACCAGCATATTTCTGTTTGCAGATTTCTGGATGCAAGTCCTTCATATGGCTGTTCTCCATTAGTTCTTCTCTTGCAGAGGAAAGGAGACAATATAATGAATAAAACCCTTTTGTGGAAGGCAGTTTTAATTGAAATATTCGCTGCTGTTGTCACCACAGGATTGAGACAGCAGACCTCCATTAGCAAAGAGATTAAGTTAGTTTGTATCTGCAAAATGGACATGAGAGAAGTCATTGGAAGCTATAAAGAGAGAGAAAAAAATATCCCAACTCCAGCATCATGAATGGGGAGAAAGTTTTGCACTGCTATTGGCACATTTAAGTTTGTGCATGAAATGAAAGCAGCCCTCCCTGCAAATGCTCCTGTCTTGCACTAAGATTTGTAATTGTGCATTCTCCCCTGGTCTGGAAACAAACAAACAAAAAAATAAATTGTTGTTTATGTCTACTGACACAAAACTAAAACACATGCAAAGGAAAACCTTTTAATGCCTTCCCCCAAAGTGAAATCTCTACCCTAGGCTTGCTAGCTTGTGACTGGTATAAGTTCTTTCAGCTGAATAGACTTTGAGGGACTTAACACCCCAAGAGAACCTGAGCCTGTGAGCTCTCTCTTGGTTGCAGTGATCACTACAGAGAGGTGGGGTTTATTCAGCTTTGAAGTATTTTGTAACTAGGTATGGTGCAGCCATGCAAAGGCTCCTCACAGTGCTTCGCTGCTGTCTTGGAGAGCCAGGCTGTGCTTTCATTTGTGAGCTGAAGTCCAATCTCAGAGGTGGCTGCCTCGCTCATGCAAGAGATGTCTTTCCTTCTCTTTGTCTTTGGTCTCTTTAATTCCCTTTAGCAGACAGGGGACTTGTTCATCTCCCATCTCAGCCTACTGAATTATTAATTTAAAATATTCCACTGGTATCTTCTTGTCTGCCAGGGAGCTCATCATCCAACAATTCCTCTTCATCCTTGACTTGTAATCAGAGCAATTAGCCATCCATTAAAGGTCTCAGCACACCCTTGCCTTTGAGGGGAGAAAGTGCAATTCAAGAGCAGGCCCATGCCAACTCCGAAACTCAGGCAGAAGACCAACTGGCTACAAACTGTTGTGCAGGACAACTAGACCACAGAGAGAAGGGGTCAGGTGCTTGGAATAAGAGTTTTCGGGTGATACAGCAAAATAATGGAAATTGGCATATCGGTTTGGAATGATGTCAGGTGCGAGAGGACAAGGTCCCGGTTGCTGCCATGGTTTGGCTGAAGGTGTCATAAACTTCTCCTGTGGGCAGTCATCCTGCTCCAGACAAGGTTGTTCAGCTCCCAAATGTATGGGGATCTCTCCCCACACATAACAAACCTTCTTTTGCTGGAAGGACCTGAAAGGGAACATGTAGAGCTGTCATTGATTCCCTCTGATGCTCTGAAAATGGTAAAAATTGGTAACCAGATGGCAGATGAAAGCAAGTTAATAGGGCTGGGCTGCTTGTCCTTTTTGTGGGTTGGGTGAGTCAGATTTGGTGAAGCCACTTTTCTACCTCTAGAAAATCAGTCTACCCTGATTCAGAAATGGGTGCATGATTCTTCCTTGTCCATGAGCTCGCCAGCTCCTATGGGAAGAAGGTGCTGAGCCATGATCTCTTCCTACCTGCTGTCTGCACCCTTGATTGACTAACCAATATGTAATACAAAGTGGTGCACAACCTCGGTGTGAAAGGTCAATGTAAACAGCATGCTTATAAACATTCCCTTTAGAAAATAGGTACATGGCTTTCCTATTCTATCTTCCAGTCTGCATCGGGGCCTTAATAGGTCAGGACAAGAGCCATTCATCACCTTTCCCTCCTGTCCTTCGCCTTCCTAACATAGCAGAGATGCTCTCCTGCACTTCTGGGCTCTTCCTCTACTAATGTCTCTGGAAAGATAATCTGTCAAAAAAAAATGTGAGAATTATTCAGTCAATAAACACTGCTAACCTTTCAACTGTGCCTGTCCAAGGAGTTCTCACCTCTGCAGCAATCACTGGCTTTAGCAAATTGAAAGCAAGGTGCTCTTATTTCATATGTCAAACGAGACAGGAAAACCATGTTCTTTCTCTGTCAGGAAAGTAGAGGTGCCCATGAAGGCTCACAGCATGTTCCCCCTATGCCCCAAGTCTGAAAGGTTGAAAAGTGTTTTGGGGAAACAGAACCCTAAACCCTGTATGAAATGATCGCATTTATCCCCATTGTGTTGTTATTGGGGGAAAACCAAATATGTTTACATATAGCCAGATCAACATACATGAATAACATCTAAAATTATTTTAATGTCTTTTAGTAGATTAGGTGGTGAGTTCTTGAGCACGAAAATTATGCACTTTTTTAATCCAGATTCTCTTCTGGAAGTCAAATTGCAGAACTGCAGCATGTGCTTGAGCCTAAGCCTGTCAGGAGGAGCAGCGAGCTGCAGGGGCACCTTTCAGCTGCTTAATAGTGAGAGGATGACTAAGCATTTTGCAGTTCTTGTGAAGGCCAAGGTCTCCGATAAGCACACGGTGCCTTGGCTTGTTGGGAATATCAGCAGGAATTGCACGAGCTTATCTCATGATATGGCTTTAGCAAGTTTGTTCCTTTGGTCTGCACAAGAGGTATCGGTTCTCAAAGCCAAATTTGCAATGTGGCTCTGTAATAATGACTAGAGAGAAGGATTTTGCTCTTTCAGGAAATTTCTCCCTCCTCCAAGTATCAACAGGATTCCTCAGCTCCCTGGAAACCACATGAATAAACTGTTAACAGGTCTTGTCTCTTGTGTTAGAAAAACATGCTATAATTTATACTTGAGGATCATCCCTGTTTACATGCCTGCAGGTATTGAAACTGCTTTCCAGAAGCTATTTCCAGATAATACCAGCATATACTCTCCTGACTTAAAAACAGTCAACTCACTGTTCAAAGTGCAGAGTGAAAAATCTTTCTATCTGTAAAAGAGATCCCAGAAACATTGCTTTTAAGCTGCTGTAAGATCCTCCTAAAGCCTGTCATATTTATGTTTTCTATAGAAGTGTAGCTCTGAACCACCTTTATCTTGCAGTGTGAATGGGCAAGGCTCCCATGTTTTGTGTGTATGTGCTCATGCTCTGCCAGTGAGCTTCCCAGAGACTGCAGGAGAGGGATTTTCAGAAGCAGTATTATGAAACCTAATCCTTTAATGGAAAAGTACAGCAAAATCCACTGTAGCTCTAAATGATATAAATTGTAGCAAGAAGTGTTTGGGTTTTTTTCCCTTCACACATTATGAGGAGCAGGGAAAAAAGTTCCTCTGTGTGGTTATATACGGTTATGTATGGTTAGGTACAATGAGAGTAACATGCACAGTGAACAAGGCAACACAAAACATTACTTCCATGGCACAGAGTCCATTCCCAGCATCTGCAGCTACCAGCTGCAGTGCACTACACTGACTCATTTTCCCTTGCTCAGTGCCGCTGTGGAAACACATTGATATGACTTAGCACCATAACTGCTCAAGATGCCTTAATACTGGAAAGATGTATCAAGCCCTTAGTCATATCCTGTGCACAGCACAGCACTGGAGTTCCACAGGCCAGGCCAAAGAAGCAGTAATTTGTTAAACTGGTGAAACATCCAACAAAATGGATTAGCATGCCAGCAGGAATGTTAGCATGCCTGCAGGAATGTAAGCATGCCAGATATCTTTCAGGCTTGCTGGGGACAAGTTGATGGAGAAAGCTGCACTGAGCCGGTGCTCAGCCTTGGTGGGACTTAACCCAAGCCCCCAGGACAGCCACATAAAGTGCCTTCCTCTTCACTAAATGCAAGCGCATTTAATAACTGCAAGATGCCAACGCTGCTGTGCACTTGGGCATCTTCTAAGCAAGCAACAATGCCAGTACACTCTGTCCTTCCTCCCCCTATCATCCATAGGAGACACCACCTGATGCTGGCACCCACCTCACTGGGGCAGAGCCAGCTCAGCCCCTGGGACTGTAGGCAGTGATGTTGGAACCTGGCAAAGCATCCCCTGCCACCCGCTTCTGTCCCTGCTGGGATGCTGGATGAGAACACAGTTTGGGGGTGATGGATGTTGGTGTTGCAGTCATATCAGGATGGGCTTCTCTGATAAACCAGGCATCCTTGCCACCATAACATCAATTGGTCAGTTGGTCCAGCAGTGCAGTATGGAGGTAAGGGGGAGCCATGGGCTGGCGCAGCTCATACTGAAACCTTTCCAAACCCACCGCCATGCAGTGGCACCTGCAGAGACTCCCCTTCAAACAGGAGATACACCAGAGCTATGTGCCAAGCTGCAATGAGAAATGGAGGCTGTGAATTGTATAATATTTGCATTTAATACAATCCATTGACATCTGACATTTTTCTGGTAAATTTTACATGGGCCATAAACACTTCTGGAGCACTGAGTAAATTTTAACTCCTATGAAGTTCTTTTCTACTAGTGGTATCTGCAATAAAATATTTCACTGCCTTTCCCCCCAGAACCTTGACCACCCACATCTAACCCAGCATCATGACCTGTCGTTAGACTACTTACACATTCTCAGTGCACCGATGCAGCAGAAGTATCCCCCCGTTTTGTGCTTTTGGTGTGATATTCCCCACTATTGGTTGCTTCCCCAGCTGCAAAACACATGGCAAACCCAGCTTTCCTGTGCCCCGGACATCAGAGCAAGCGCCATCCTCCCTCAGAGGGCTTTGCACAGGCCATTCTCCTGGCTCCAGCAGTGCTTTGCTTTCTCCTGGTGATTTGCACACAGCTGTTCTGCTGATGTAATGGTGTCACAGAGAGACACTTCTTTAAAAGCAGTAAAACTTCAAAAAGCAGGGTAAGAAAATTAATACCTGAGCAACCAGCCCATCTCTGGTAATGAAAGAGCAGATGGACAAGGGGAACCCAAGTCAAATGCAATGGCTCCAGGCTCCTTTTCCAATCCCTTCCCTTCAGACCTTGGAAGGAGGCCAGCAGAGCATCCAAGTATCTGAAACTATATCCAGCCCTGCAGTTGGGATAAATTTGTGCTCTGCAGCCTATTAAATTTTTGTTAATCCTGCCCATGTTGTTTTACATCTTGCCTTCCATCACGGAGAAGGAGAGCTCATGGCAGTGCCAGGGTGACTGATGGCAAGTCCTCCTCGAAACCAGGGAAATATTCAAGTTACAGCCAGGTGCAGGGCTTAATAGGCTTTGGTGATACCGCCAAGCTGTAATTGCCGTAAATCAGTCTGAGCCCTATGGAGACAGTTTCCTGTGTTTTGAAGTCCATTTGCCCTTATTGTTTGTTCAGCTCCTTAATGCATTAATGATAAGATAGCATGGGGATAAATACCTGATATAGCCACTCCCCCCAGCCCCAGAACCTGAAGTAAGGAATCAATACTGCACCTATCTGGTCTGACCGCGGAGGAGAGGAATGTAGACAATGCGGGATACAGGGGAGATCTCTTTTTCCACAGGTTTCCTTGCCGATCTCAGTGGGGGCAGTTGAGCATCTTTAAGGACCATGGGGGCTGGTTTGCAGAAGTATCCCCCAACTTTGCCTATTACTGCAGCACTCCTTCCCTTGCTGCCTGCCCACATTTATTTTTATTTGTGCCTACCAATGCTTCATAAGTGCCTTTCTTGACTGAAAAGTGCTGCATTAACAAAAAAAAAATCCCCCCCCAAAAAACCGCAAACAAAACAGGGAGTATGCCACGGAGACTGGGATGATTTTTCTTATGTCAGGCAAGCTCTGGAAATCAGGTGCTGTGTGGTCCTTCATGGCAAATAACCCAGTTCTATGTGGACCCAAGTATTTTGACCTTCTAAGAGGTGAGGTTATTGGGTCTTGGAGGTGAGTCCAGACCACAAGCATGCTGTTTGCTCACCAGCACCATCCCCTGCTGCTGGGGCACCCAGGGGCTGGGGCATCCCTTGGCAGCATGGGGTGGCTGTGGGGAGGGGGCAGAGGGTCTTGAGTAGCTATGAGCCAGCAGTGAAGCCAGGGTATCCAGCACTGCCTCATTACTGAGTGACTCCCGGGAAGTTATTGGGTTTGCCCGCAGATGAAAGAACCCCGGCATCACGCACTAGCAGTAGATCCCTTTGAGCTGGCTGAGTCTTGGCAGGGCTTTCTCCACTCCCCTCTACCCCCCTGATTAATGCATTATAACAGCCTGACAAATTGCTGGTGCTCTATAGACACGTTTATGCTGCTGCTTTCTGCTCAGCCAGTCTGGAGGATTCTGGCTGCTGGTAATGGGTGCTCTTGGGTGTTGCAGACATCCACTGATGCAAGGATCATCCTCTAAAAGGGGAAAAAGTAGACGTCCACACAGAGACTCCCATCTTTTGGTGCTGCTGACATCATTTTCATTGTGCCCCATCTCCTTTCCTTCACAGAAAAAATTTAGAAGCAGGAAAACCCAGACAGAAAGGGCAAAAGAGGTAAAAATCACCGCCTGGCTGCTCTTCATCACCTAGTGCAGATTAAGGTATTGAACAGTTCCTACCCACCTAATGATTAAAGCAGTGAACAGCCTCTGCCTGCTTCAGTCTGATGGCACATCTTGTTCCTGTCCTTTCCACCAGCACAAGGTAGGGGCTGGCCTGAGCTGCATGAGCCAGCACAGTCCCAGCAGGAGAGCTGGGACTGACTTCATCATGGGTGCAGTCTAGTTCACCCCCTAACCCCTTCCCTAGCACCGACCCTTAGGTGGGCTTGGGAACCAGCAGTCCTCAGGTAACAGCTGTCAAGCTGTCTCTGTGGGGTTTCTTAGCCTCCCAGGGAGAAGGATGACCAATCTAGCTCTGCTTAGTTGCCATCAAAAAATCAGATGAATAATGGGACAAAGTCTGGACCCATGTATTTTTTCTCCAGTGCAAAAGGCAGCCTTGATACCCTTGTTCTGGTTTGATTGTGAAAGATTTTTTTAACCATTGCCTGTCAAGAAACTTTATGCCCTGGATCAATTTGTGCTCTGGGTATTACAAGGTACCTGAAATGACTGCAGTCTGGTGTCACTGATAGTAAAACTTATTTATTTGCTATGTTAACCTTTACCGAATTGCATACATTAACCCATAAAAACACTGCGGACTAGCTAACCAGGCAGGTCCTTCAGCAGAGGTCCATGCCTTTGGAAGGGAAGGTCAAGAGCTTTGCTCCTGTTGCTGCATGTGTACAACCGGCTGTCACCCAGGGCTGGTTCCACTGGTGTGTGACAACAGACTGTTACATCTTCTGCTGCTGCCAGCAGAACTACGTGAAAGACCATAGATGCTATACAATTAGCAAGTGACACTTCTTGCAGGGTGCAAAGTAGAGAAATCATCATCTGCTCCCTTTGAGGTGTGACTCAGCCCAGAGAATTTGCTGTATCAGAGCACAGGGCTTGGAAGGGCTGGGGCCGTGTATGATGTTGAATGCAGAGGACCAAAGGGTTGCATCGTGGGTAGATGTTACAGAAGAGGGACAAATAACTCAGCTTTGTTTAACACAATAAATAAAGCCATACTATTTATACATAGAAAAGAGCTCTTGCTTATCCAGTGCACCCACTGTGGATGCAGATTTGTGCCTTTAAGCGTATTTCCAAGTGCTTTTCTAGTCTAGAGCTAAATAACCCAGGATTTCACTGGTCCCCTTAGGAGAGGATTTCACACTTCAAGAAAACTCTTCATCAGGAACAATTTCTCATGCTTCCACCTGTATTTTCATTAGTCCAGTTTCACCCATTTCTCACCATTATATAGCTCCCAGGCTTGCATGGTCCTTGGGATTCTTCTCATTCCTTGGTGCCCCATCCTTCAAGTCCTTGGAGTTTGCAGTTTTGTTCCCTCAAGATGTCATTTAGCTGAGTGATGTGTGTTTAGTTACTTTAATCTTTCCCCATAAATCAGCTTGCTCAACCTTCTCTCTGCTTCTCATTTACAAGTTTTTCCCTCTCTGCCATCTTTCCATTATTACTGTGGAATCTATAAGTGCACATAGCATCATATTTTCAGCCTTGAGGGGCAGGACCATCATTTTCTTGAACAATGCGATGACACTTACTATTATGATAGGTATTTTCTGAGCTATCCGACTCTCTACTACCATACTTCTTATATCCATTATCATAGCTGGGTTTCTTTCTGCAGTACAGATTTCCTATTAATTACCCCCCACCATAGACTTTGCTCCTTAAATTGGATAACTAAACTGTTTTTTGTGCCCTGCACCAGACTGAGTGCTGGAAAACTATGAGTACCAGCAGGAAATCATTCAACATCTGCTTGGTTTTCTTGTGCCTCTTTCTGAGGCATCTAATGCCCAGCTTGCCCAGTATCCCATCTCTAATGAGGCTGAAATATTTGACAGTTCCTGTGATCTTAACTGAACTGATTCTTTCCACAGATAAATCCACACTTGTGTTATTTTATTTTTTACTAAGTGCAGAATTGACGAGCGAGTTGAGAGTCTGTGGGTGAGAAGGGGCAGGCTGGCAGGGGGGATACTGTTGTAGGTGTCTGTTACAGACCACCAGATCAGGGTGAGAAAGTTGACGAGGCCTTCTACAGGCAGCTGAGAGCGGCCTCACAGTCACAGGCCGTGGTCGTCGTGGGGGATTTTAACTTCCCTGATGTTTGCTGGAAGGACCACTCGGCAACCCAGCCACAGTCCAGGAGGTTCCTCCAGTGTATGGATGATAACTTCCTCCTGCAAATGGTGGATGAGGCGACCAGGAGAGGAGAGCTGCTGGATCTCATCCTCACTAATAAGGAGGGTCTGGTCGAAGCAGTAAGGGTTGAGGGCTGCCTTGGTTGCAGCGACCACGAGATGGTGGAATTCAGGATCTTGTGTGGTAGGACTAGTAGAATAGCAAGTAGAATTGCAACCCTGGACTTTAGCAGGGCAAACTTTGGCCTTTTCAAGCAATTGCTAGGGGAAATCCTATGGGCAAGGCTGCATGAAGGTAAAGGGGCCCAAGATAGTTGGTTGAATTCAAGGATTGCTTTTTCCGAGCTCAAGATCGGAGCATCCCAACACGTAGGAAGTCAAGGAAGAGGGCCAGGAGACCTGCGTGGCTAAATAGGGAATTGCTGGGTATGCTCAAGTGGAAGAGGAGAGTTTACAGGTCATGGAAGGAGGGGCTGGCCACTTGGGAGGAATATAAGGCTGCTGCTAGAGGATGTAGGAAGGCAGCTAGGAGGACTAAGGCCTCCTTAGAATTAAACCTGGTGAGAAGGGTCAAGGACAGCAGAAAGAGCTTTTTCAAATACATGGCAGACAAAACTAACACCAGAGGCAATGTAGGCCCACTGATGAATGGGATGGGTGCCCTGGTGACAGAAGATACAGAGATGGCAGAGTTAGTGAATGCCTTCTTTGTCTCTGTCTACTCTGCTGCAGGCAGTCCTGAAGAGCCCTGTACCCCTGAGACCTTAGATAAAGTCAGGTCAACGGAGCGGTTTGCCTTAGTCGATGAGGAATGGGTTAGAGACCAGTTGAACAAGCTGGACATCCATAAATCCATGGGTCCAGATGGGATGCACCCGCGGGTGCTGAGGGAACTGGCGGAAGTCATTGCTAGACCACTCTCCATCATCTTTACCAAGTCTTGGGAAACGGGAGAGGTGCCTGAGGACTGGAGGAAAGCAAATGTCACTCCAGTCTTCAAAAAGGGCAAGAAGGAGGACCCGGGTAACTATAGACTGGTCAGCCTCACCTCCATCCCTGGGAAAGTGATGGAACACCTTATCCTTGGTGCCATCTTAAGGCATATCAAGGATAAGAGGGTTATGAGGGGCAGTCAACATGGCTTCACCAAGGGGAAATCATGCTTGACCAATCTCTTAGCCTTTTATGAGGAAATAACACGATGGATGGATGATGGCAGAGCGGTGGATGTGGTCTACCTTGACTTCAGCAAAGCATTTGACACAGTCTCCCACAGCATCCTCACAGCTAAATTGAGGAAGTGTGGACTGGATGATCAGGTAGTGAGGTGCACTGCGAACTGGCTGAAGGAGAGAAGCCAGAGAGTTGTAGTCTATGGGGCGGAGTCTAGTTGGAGGCCTGTAACTAGTGGAGTGCCTCAAGGGTCAGTACTGGGACCGGTATTATTTAATATAACTTGATGAAATATAACAAGGGAAAGTGTAGAGTCCTGCATCTGGGCAGGAACAACCCCAGGTTCCAGTATAGGTTGGGGAACCACCTGTTAGAGAGCAGTGTAGGGGAGAGGGACCTGGGGGTCCTAGTGGATGACAGGATGACCATGAACCAACACTGTGCCCTTGTGGCCAAGAAGGCCCATGGCATCCTGGGGTGTATTAGAAGGGGGGTAGTTAGTAGATCGAGAGAGGTCCTCCTTCCCCTCTACTCTGCCCTGGTGAGACCGCATCTGGAATATTGTGTCCAGTTCTGGGCCCCTCAGTTCAAGAAGGACAGGGACCTGCTGGAGAGAGTCCAGTGCAGGGCAACTAAGATGGTTAAGGGAGTGGAGCATCTCCCTTATGAGGAAAGACTGAGGGAGCTGGGTCTCTATAGTTTAGAGAAGAGGAGACTGAGGGGTGACCTTATTAGTGTATATAAATATATAAAGGGGGAGTGTCACGAGGATGGAGCCAGGCTCTACTCAGTAGCAAACAATGATAGGACAAGGGATAATGGGTACAAACTGGAACACAAGAGGTTCCACTTAAACTTGAGAAGAAACTTCTTCTCAGTGAGGGTGACGGAACACTGGAACAGGCTGCCCAGGGAGGTTGTGGAGTCTCCTTCCCTGGAGACATTCAAAACCCCCTGGACACATTCCTGTGTAACATTATCTAGGTGTTCCTGCTCTGGCAGGGGGATTGGACTAGATGATCTTTTGAGGTCCCTTCCAATCTCTAGCATACTGTGATACTGTGAGACTGCAAAAAGGTCCTCAGGTCACCATTCCCCTCAGTTACAGGCAGCTGCTTGAAATAAATGCTTCATCTGAAAGAGTTCACCAAACTTCTAATATGTATTCACACAGGACAAAGCTCACTCCATCACTGTTGCAAGCATAAGACTTATAGTATAGAAGACCAAAAGCTACACAAATAGCAATATGCTTCAAGTAAAGAGCAATGAAGGACCCTACTCATGTCCTAAATCCCCACACCAGCAAGAAATTTGTCAGCTCAAAATGTCCAAATGAAAGATGGATCTCCATCCTTATAGTATTTCTAACTACTATTCGTTGTTTTGCCCAGATGACTTCAGTTATTTCATAAATCACTGCAGCTCCACTGAAGATAAGCAAGGCACCAAGACATGCCCTTGTGCTGAGATGAGCGATACCGAGTTGTCACTGGTGGTGCAGAGAAAGAGGAAAAGACTTTTTTGATACCTTGTTCAGGTTGGGAAGTCTAAACCCATGTACTCAAACCCCTGCAAAGGCATCAGAATAAGTGACCTACTCTTAACCTGGGAAACTGTAACTCCCACTTTTAATGCCCTTATCTAGCAAAGCACATAAACACCTTACACATAAACACAAAAAAACAGAAGCAGATTAATAAGCATCATTAGATATGGGTCAACCTGTCAAAATACAGCTGTAAATTTGTTCCTTAGCTTGCTACATTGCAACTGACTTCATGTCCCGTAACTTACTTCTTCTGGTCTGAAGTTCTATACAGAGCATCACCATCTGTGCAGCAGCAAGCCCGGTGTTTAAGCAAAGTAGTTTAAATTTTACACGGATCAAATAGTTGCAAATAAGTTTGATGAAAAATGTAGCTTATACCATGAAATCCTTGTGCATAGGCAAAAATGCAGCCCTTTGGAAACGTGGAATCGTGGTTCATATACACTTTGTATCATAGTTCAGGTTTCAATAAGCCCAAAAGACATGGACTAATGGCCTGTGTCCCCTGTTGCAAAAAGGACCCATTTCTTTACCCAGGAACACAATCAGTAGAACAATGAAAATAATTCATCAGATTAAAGTACAAATAAATCCTGCCCTGGCAACTGGATGTTATCGTGCTCAATTTCAGCTTAATTATTTTTTGTATTTAATTACAAAATGGTTAATTGCTTCATTTTAATTATGTATCTCTTTTATTAGATAGAGGCTCAAGAAACCCTATAAGGCTGCTGCTACCTCACAGCCCTTCCATTCTTTATATCTCACACCACATCAGTTGCATTTCCTTGCTTTGCTGTTAGTTTCCTGTGACAAGTCTCTCCCAAATGCCCTGCTCTGTATTTATCTTCACTTCTGCAGTACCCCAGAATACATGCACTGTATGTGGCAGAAGCCTGCCTGCTAGCTGCAGCAGGGTGGTGGGCCCATGCTTGTATAGAAGCATGTGCTGGGCACAGGGGATTTACTTCTTTCCTCATCATGGACCCATTTTCCAGCCTCAGAGGTTTGCACAGCTGTAGGGGTGGGTGTCAGTGAAGCAGCCCAATTAATTAACTCCTCCTTCAAAACAGAGGAGTGCATCAGAAATTCCCTGGGAGTATGAATGTAGGGGAGATGCAGTTTTGTCTTTGCTCAGGCTAATTTCCAAATGCCTGTATCCAAATGCTCTGTGAGGCATCAGGCCATGAAGGCGTAAGTAGGCGGTAAGTTGCCTGTGTCATATATAGCAGACTGGCATTTGCATTAGTGACTAGTCCATCTCCAAGCAGTAAATTGGTCTGCTCAGGGTGCCTTGCTGCCAGGATGGACAAGGAAGAGCCAAGCTGAAAGCCACCTCTGCAGGACATGGGTGAGCAGTACCCACAAGGGACAGCAGTACCCACGCTTCTTGCTTCTAGAGCAGTGATAACTGGCTTTGGAATCCATCTGTCTTGCTCTGGCTTTTACAGCAGCTTCTACACCAGCACTGACTTTAAGTTTTGCATTAGCCTCTCTTTATAATTGTTGACTTTTCAGTAGAGGCAGTGAATATAAAACCTTAGCATGAATGCCAAAGGGGAGAAATGTGGATAGTAGAAAGGAAAGTCCCTTTTTAGCATGCATTTCAGCAACACTTTTCTGCTTGTCAGCAACAAAAAAGGCATTCCTGAATTTCTCGCACTACAGAACAAAGTCATAAAAGCTTCTGAAGACACCTTCAAACTGAAACACAGCAGGAGGATGCTCAGCTCTCACCTCAAAATTTGCTACGTGAACTCCAGCAATTCATGTAATTCCTACAAAAATAAACACAAAAAATATTTAACAAGGTTACTATGACTCATCTTGGTAAGATGTCTTAGGCACAGTCTCAGGTCCATCACCAAGTTTTCCAAGATTAACGTATAGGATCCAGGCAAAATCCTGCTTATTTGCCATACTACTAAACAAGCAAACATTTTGGCCTGCTTAGTTCTATTAAAACTAAACACGAACCAAAAAAACCTGCTTGACTCGGGAAGGAGTAGCCAGGACAGCAGGTATAGCATCCCACTGTGTGCCTGCCAGTGGCTACTCATCCTACCAGGAGCTCTGAGACCCAGCAAAGTCATGTCAGCCTGAGATTTTAGAAAACATGGCTTTATAGGACCATAGGATAGAATCACAGAAACAGCTAGGTTGGAAAAGACCTTTAAAATCATCAAGTCCAACCTTTACCGCAGGACTGCCAAGTCTGCCACTAAACCATGTCACTAAGGGCCTCGTCTACACTATCTTTATCAAAAGGTAGTGGATGATCATAAAAGTATTCATGGTGAAGGGAGCCCACCTTTCTTACAGGACATTTCCCCTTTCCTTTGAAGTAATAAAATAATTTTCAGGTTTTATATAAAAAAACCCAAAGTACCTCAGGTGTCGCTAGTTAAAGCTTTCAGAGAGGACCTTGGGCCAGGAAGGAGGAGAAGGCCTCTGGTGTTGAGCCAAGAGGTGAATGTTTTAGTACAAACACAGCAGACTTGCAAGGTGTTGAGTTTTCTCTCCTCACAGAGGCTCCTGACCTGGTGGCACTTTCCAGCTAAGTCCTGCTGGTGTTTCTTGTCTCCAGAGATAAGGTTACACCTTTTTTGAATAAACTTGGCCTTGAGTAATATGCCTGCCTCTGTCCTGCTGGTGAAAGCTGCCCATATAAGTGCAAAACAGCCAGCTGTGCTGGTGGTTCTCCTGGGGTGCAGTGAGAAGGGAAATTGGAGCAGTGCTGGTGGCATTGGTGGCACAAGCTCAGCTCCTGTGCTCTAGCAAAGGGTCCCTGAGCTTCCTGCATGCGTAAGTGAACAATGATGAACACAAAAGCCAAGCTTCAGCCAGCTCCCCACCTCCATGCTGGACTAAGCAGAGGATCCAACTGCCCCAGCCCATCACCACTGTTTTGGGTCAGCCCATCCAGGAAAGAAGGAGATAAAGCTCTCAACTGTTGCCAGATTAGTGCCATAAAACTCAATATTCAAGCAGCCTTCCCTGCTGGCTTAACATGCCTCACTTGTGACATAAACTTTATTGTGACAGGCAGCTCAGCATGGGGTCAGGGACCAGCAAGCTGGTTTTGGGGATCAAAGGTCAGAATAACCTGGAGATTCTCCTTTCCACATAGCATGAAACTGCCTGCACTCAGCAGCACCACATCTGCAGCTGGGCTGGCATCACCAACACCTGCAATTCATTTAATTGATGTGAAATGAGGGGGAAACGCGGGAAGGGGGGAATACAGTGGTGTCATGAGAGAGTTTGAGTGAAACACTTTTTAGCCACCCTTTCAAAGAGCTCCTATCAAGTGCTTTATTTTTAATGCTTCAATTTGCTTTCCTCTTCTTGATTGTAATACTCTTCTTGAACTTTGCAAATAAAATGTGCTTTCCCTTTTGATTTTTGTCATCATCTCCCTGGCAAGTTATCAGACTTTTAATTCCAAACCTCTATTTCTGCCCCCAGACTACAAGCAGAGCGAGAAGTTAATAAAGTATTTCTCCCAGATTCCCTGCTCTCCAATGAGTCAGTTCTGTGCCTGCAGCTCTGAGCAAGGTGTATTAGATCAGTTGTACTGTCTCTTCTCTTCAGAAGAGGAATGAGATGTTAACTAAGGTCCAGGACTGGATTATGCTAACCTCTCCTCCATCAAAAGTTTTCTTCAGTTGAAGAAAGGTCATAACCCAGGGTCTGCACATGCAAAATGCTCCTTTTCCCCAGGTGACTTAAACAACTGGAAGGAAAAGAGGTGCCTCTGGGAGAAAATAGGTAGTGCTAGAAACTAATACACAGTCGTTAATGACAATCTGCAAGGAAGTCATAAGTGCCTAGATGCTATCTATATAGAAACCACAATCTAAATCAGAATGAAGGGTGCCAAATTCCTACCACTAATGAGAATTGCAATAAACAAGGTGCTCCAGAATAAGACTGGCCAGCAGAGAAACAAAGGCAAACTGGGCAGTTTTTCTCCAGGTCATGGTGCTGAGAGGAGAACAGCTCTTCCTCAGGTCTTAGCCACCATGCCTGCCCTGCCTCTGGGCAGACCAAGCCATCAGGAAGGACCCCCTGTCCAGGCAGCCCTATCAAAGACACTTCTGAGCAAGGCTATGACAGCCACTTAACAAGAGGAAAACAATCACAGGGTATTGCCTGCTGGGAATACCAGACCAGAAGTTTCATTTGGTGATGGTGAAACTCAGATGTGGCACTGGGGAACGTACAGGCACCTGGTACCCACATCTTTTGACGTCAGTGAGATATAGGAAACAATGGAGCTACCACACAACACATCAGCCAGACACCTCCACAACGTGTCAAAGGGAGCAAAGCTGACCGCCGCTACAGATACCTTGCCCAGGGCTGGGAAATGAACCTTCATTCTTGGGAGCATGAAGACAGGGCAGTTAATTGAACCACTGTCAATGAAAATGATGTGGGTAATGACAGACAGTGTCAGCTCGTGCTGCTGTTTCAGTTACTGTAACAAATGAGAAGATTGCAGAAATAGAAAGAAATGAAGGAGAAATTTCTACCACATGTCAGGGAAAGGGTTTCATTTTTATCTCTCCACCTTTCTTGATTCAGAGAATAAGCAGCCTGCGCCACCAGAAGGACCATGAACAGACACACTGCATTGCTATGCTGCTGGCACTATGCTCAGGCCCTGGAGGTCCTGGCATGGTGTGTTAAACACTAGCCATTGCTTGCCTGGAGCCTTCCTCTTCATCCCATACTAAACTGAATGGCAAGCAGATGCCATGTGCAGGCTGCCTTAGCGGTGGGGCAGCACCAAGGGATCCCTCAGAGAGGTAGCACCAGGCTAGTAGCACCTTGGTATGCCAGCACAACACCTGGCATCTGGTGAGGAAAATGAGGTGAAACTTGGTGTCTTCTCCAACCACTGGCTAAAATTCCCAGGACATTTCTGAAGGACCGGGATTTTACTCCAGGGTTGTTGCATTTCCTTGGCTGATTCTCCTTCCAGAGAGGATATGTTTTCATTTGCCACAGCCATCCCTACTCCTTGGGAAAGGATTCTGACTGCTGCAGCCCGGGTGTTATCCTATTGTACCTCCACATGAAATATTTAAGTCTGACCTGCTGGAAGGGAGCACAGAATACAAACAACCGAGGACTCTGACCTGACTGTCTCACTTTTACTTGCTGGCTGTGCTTTTCCTGGCAGCCAACTAAAAGGAGCCTTGGTAGGAGTATGACAGTCTTGATGCATGCTCCTGAGATGTCTGAGGCCAGAAATGGGGGCATGTATGGGAATAAGAGAAAAGATCTCCCCTGGGGTGGCTTTGCTGTACATGGCAGAGGACAAGCCAGACATCCAGGATGGAGACTGGGCCACAGCATGGCTTGGTGTCTGGCAGATACCACTGAGACAAAACAAGAGAGCATCGAGAGCATCTGAGTGAAGGCTCTCTGTGATGTTGGGGGTTAGCCTATTTCTGTCTCATTCTGTGATAATGCAGCTTGTGTTTCGGATGCTTGCTTGCACTTAAGCCTTTTAATCACTTGTTCATTAAGAAAAGGTTTTCAGGACACCTTGCTGAGAGGCAGCATCTCATATACCTCTGAGGAGAAAAAACAGCCACTTAAGTCAAACACTCAAACCACTCAGATCCTAATGATAGAATAGTAATGAGGGTGAAGTGTATTATCAACTTAATGATAAACTAAGTGATTTGGCACCCATAACATAGGTTCACTCTTTAAGCCCCATAGCTGGTTCCTGAAGGATAAGTGGGATGCAGTAGGTAGGGGCTAGAAATTGGTTGTTCGGTTTTGATTTTTTTTTTTTTTCTGTTGGGAACTGGACCAACTAAATTGCATTTTAAAAATGGTTTAGTGGTACGTTGGAGGAGTGGTGCAAGGTGGTGGAAAAAAAGCCCCTAGACCTTCCTTGTGGTGACTTATGACATAACAGGATCAGAAATCAAATTTACAGAGGCAAAGATCCTTACAAGGTGTTTATTATTTCCTGTTTACCTCTCTGCACATCCACCTTGGTGTGTAAATCGATGTTTCATAACTTAGGTGCTGGAAGAACCAATAGTTTCAGGTGGACATGGAAGTTAAAGGTAGTGATTAAACCCACTTTTCCCCAGTTATCCAGGACTCAGGGCTGAAGCCTTCCCCCAGGAGCCTCCACTTGTCATTGTTAAATGCCACCACTGGCAAAGCTGGTAAAAAGCTCTTCTGTAAGAGTCAGACCACTGGTCTAACTAGAATATGTACCATTTTTTACTTTTTTTGCTGCCAAACCATCAGAAATTGAATTTACCTGTCTTTTGCTGTTCTGTTTCTCAATCCTCACTACAGGGTGGCAGGGTATGCATTTACCACAGACTTTGCTCTGGCCATGGGGAGATGGGAAGAGATGCCCATGACACCACACCTCCATGAATATTGCATTTACTAGGAACTAGGAACTAGCATCTTTACATACTTACATACACAGACACATTGATCGGTCACACATAAAGCACAATCTAATGCAATGCTGTAACAGGCATTACCCACAAGCAATTTGCAACTGCTTTAAAAGATTTCTTTCCTGACAGAGTGAATAATTTCTAATCCATGTAGATATGGGCCGTTTAGCATGGTTTACCTTAAAAAGTGCTCCTCAGCTTGGCCAAAAGGCAAACCAACTCTGCTGGATGCTCTAGGAGCCCAGAGACAGCCAGCAGCAAATCTGGGCTTTAAAGTCCCCATCTCCTTAAATACAGTGCTATTTTTGAGTTATGTTTATCTCAGGTACTTAGAAGTCTGGTCCAACAGTTTCTGGCCCATCCAGGCAGATAACATGCTGTGAAAATAAACCAAGGTGCATATTGCACCTTCTTGCACGCTGTTGCATGAGCATGTATGTGACTGTTGAGGGCTGAGGAGGACAGTCAGGAGGGGGTAGGCTCAACTGAAATATTCCTTAAAATGCAGACAAAATTGAAACAGACTCCCAGCATGAGTCTAAAATTCTTAGCATAACTCTAAAATGCTCAGATAACTACATTTTTTTCAGAGAGGGTGTTTAATTTTTGCTTGGACTGTGTGGTTTCAAAACAAAAACAGACTTCATGGAACTTCTCTGATTAGGGGGAAAAAAACACATTTCAGTCAGACCCAGCTTGCTGCACCTACAGACACGAGCAGCTTTGGAGGAGCTGGTTTAAAGATGAGACTTCAACTCAGCATCCCTGATTTTCAGTCCTGAAGGAGCAGACGTATAAATATACCCCTCAGGCTTGCACAACTCATCGCAGGGCATCAGCAGTGGCTCTTGGCAGCTGGGCATGGGTCTGACAACATAGAGAAATGCTGCTGCTTGTGGCAAAGCTATGGGGGATACAGGAGGCCCAGGGAGCCAGGGGCATAGCCAACATCTTCACTGAGAGATGCCCTGTGCGGTACCCGTGCTACTGGGGCATTGCTGGCAGCAGGGGCTGAGCACGTTGGTGCTGCCATGCCAATATTTGTTTACTGAGATGTCTTCCCAGAAACACTCTTGATGCCTCACAGCACCCTGTCATCTCTCATCTCTGTGATCTATATCTTGCAAAACCCTGGCTGGTAGCAGAGGGATGATGTTTGTGCACACACTATCAGGTATCACAGGGATATGTCTAGGCAGTGGGCTTCCATCCTTGGTGTGCTGTTCCAAACCAGCTCCTGGCACTGCCTTTCCTTTTCTGAGCTCAGGTAGATACAACGCTAGCATGGCATGGCTCTGGGGTACCTCATTGTTTATTTTGAAGGTCTGGAACCAAATTTGTCAGATAAACAAAATATTGCTGTCATTACGAATAAATTATTCCTAATGTCATTAGGAATAAAATAGATGAGTATTTCATTTTTTGAAAATGAAAAGGCATCAACCTTTAATAAGGTTGGATTTTTTTTCCCCCCTTTTACATGTCTAAATTTTTCCCATTCTTACATGTCTAAATTAAGCTGTATCTCTTATGTAAATCACTTGAATAGAAGGGTTAAAAATGCTTCCCACCATCACGAACTAGAGGCTAAGGCACATTTACTTTCTTCATCAGTGTTCAGTTTCTGCATACTCTAGGAGGGTGGTGATGAGGTCCAGAAGTTCTAGCAATGTAGGCAATGTTTTAAATAAAAATATATGTCAAGGTGAGGGTTTTTTTTCAGTTTTCTGTTCTATTTGCTCTGCTGTAATTACCATTACTAAACATTTTCTAGTTGTGTGTTACAGAACTCTTCTTTAATTTCTAGTGCAGCTCTGGCACCTTAAAGGAGCTTCAGACACCCAAGGCAGTTCCTCCTGCAGTTCTGGGTTTATTCCCCACAGCAACTCTGAATCAGCTGCCCGAACTGACACTATACTCTCACTAGTAACCTGAAAGCACACTTTCCAGTTTAAAAATCTGGATTAAACATATTGGAAGCCAGCACCCAGCTACTTTGTTGGTGGCAGTGTGCATGCATGGGCAGAAGAGGAGGACAGGACCCTGCAGGAGCACCAAGAGCCTCTCAGACCACCTGATGGAGCAGCCTCCAGCCTACAAGTCTCCTTTCTCTGAAACCTCCTTCCAAAATGTGCAGCACATGGAAAAACCACAGTTCAAGTTTTCTTTATGATTGATGTGTTGCTGCTCTTTTCTTTCACAGATAAAGCAGCGGAGCAATAATTAATGAGAAAATAAGAGGATGATGAAATCCAAAGTGAAATCCCAGTTTAACCAAAGCCAGTGGGGCTTTTGCTTCTTTTGTAGGGAGAGTTCCCATGCCAGCAGGGAAACAAAATGGAGGAGAAAGCAGCAGTTAATTGTTCTAGTGTTTTTTCACTGTGATCAGAAGGCCAGGGACTCTTCTCCCAGCTTCCTCTTTGCACCCATGTTCCCCCCATGCTGCTGGAGGCATATTGTGCTTACAGAAAAATCCATAAGAAGGGACACTGTTGCGGGATGCTGAAGCCCTGCAAGGAGTTTGTTTATGTAGCACACAGATGATTGCAACTCAAAGCTAGCTCAAATGCCAGATGAATTTTTACCTTCAGAAGCTGCTTTTCCATTTCTGGTCACCAGACATAAGGTAACAGGAGAACAAGGGCAAGACGGACTGCAAGGTAGATGCGCCTGGCAGTAGGCACCGCTCTGAGCTCTGAGTATCAGTGTAGCAGGAGATGAGATACCCATAAAGAATTTGATCCTCCATCTGTTCCTCTGTAGATCACTTTAAAAATGTACTTACTCTATTAAAAAGAAAATGTGATTATTACAGTTAAGTGGCTGCAGGGCTAGATATAGTTCATCCTCCCACCCTCTCAAAAATGCACAATTAGTAGCATATGAACTTAGTCACAGATGAGTGAGAATAAGTTATTGATTTTTTATAAGTACATTTTATTTTGTGTAATAAACAGATTTTTTTTCCTGGCCTGTAATATTCAGAAGAGATAATTTTTCCCTACAGCACATTTCACACTTTCCTAGTTTTCAACGGATTTGCATAAATGACATATCATCCTCAACTCATCTCATTTTAGAAAGCACTCCTCCATCAAGTTACACTACGTTCAAATAATTATTCTATAAAAATATTCTTAAAGTAATTATATGAATGGAGCAAAAATGTGGTTATAACAACTACACACTCTCTCTATGTCCAGCAGAAAATGTAGAGCACCGGAGCTGTCAGGGTTGTTCCACCAGTGAAGGGAGCAGATATGTGATAAGGTCAATATTTATGTATGGTTCACATGTAAGATCACATATAATCATCAAAATCAAGGTAATAGAAATAAAAATAGGTATTAATGTTTCAAAAATCTTGAAGAAGACCCATAAATCCATTAATTTTTCAGCAAGGCTGAATCCATCAGAACCCAGATCCTTCTTTCTAATAAATTTAGTTGCCAGACTCTGTGTCATTTACTGTAGATGCTGACAGTGCTTTATCAGTACCCAGGTTAGGCTCTGCTCTGGTAGGATTTTCTTTCTTTGTCTTTAAATTGATCGTGTGATGAAGCCTGCTGCTTGAGCAATGGGCCTTACACCAATTAAACCACTCAGTTTATCAATTTTTTTTCTTTCGTGGCTGAAAATAATAAATGGCTGTGGGTAGCACTTCGCTGTCTTCAGAGCTGATCTGGGCTCTCTTATGAGAAAAACACTGCCTGAAATGAGATGTGAGCTCTGCCTTGCTACACTCCAAAGCACAGAGAAGCATAGTAGTGCTCCAGAGAGCCATTTTCCAAAACTGTTTCCTCAAAAGTATAATGTTGGTATCTTGGGCAAAAAGAAATGTAGAAACATCTTTGTGAAGTTGTCAGCGAACTTGACCTTCGAACACCAAGTTCCCGTCTCCATTTCACTGGATGTTCTCACAACCTTTAGGTTAAGTCCGACATCAAGGTACCCAGTAGTACTTATCCTGGCTGATGTTGTATTAAATCCTTCTCTAAAAGCTTCCTTGCAAGATGTCCTTGCAGTTCTGAGTTTCTAACTTCTCTAATGGTATCACTTAGATATTGGTGAAAAAGTCGCAAAGATACTGTTGGTATTGATACTTGCCCTTCACTGGGTTTGTAACCTAACAGGCAGAGTAGTTTCCACAAGTTAAAAAAGATGCTCAGCAGCCATTAGCAGTCAGTACAGCTTTCCATTCTCCAGACTGTGAATAGCCAGGAGGTTGTGACCATTCCTTTTCTGTTCCATGACTGTGCCTCCTTGCTGCTGCATGGGCTGCTATACTTCACATGATGGTTCATCTTAAATCTGGTTAGGTGGTTAAGCTGCTGCAGTACTTGGTGGCAAGTGTCCTTTATAACATATATATAAGTATATATACAGAATACATATTTGCTGCCGAGCCTTTAACTGAACCAATGGAAAATCAAAGCTTGGTTAACTGCCTTAAGGGCATATGGGAGTTCTGTGGCAGGGCTGGTTTTGAGCCTAACTGTGCCTCCTATTAGTTTTAATTTGACTGTTCACAGTGTCTTGGCAAAGCACAGCAGAGGTGGCTTTGTAGATCCATGTCCCTCAGTTCCACAGCTCAGACCAGCCCTAACTCAGGCAGCCTGGATAGAGATACAGCCTTGTTCCACTTGCTCTTGCCTGCAGGCAAGGTGCAGCCTCCCTCCTGTGCTGTCTCGTGGGTCTAGAGGTCTCTGGCTTCCCACAGCCACTACTTCAATGGTCTCTGGCCCCACGCGAAGGTGCAGTCCTCTCCAACCCTCTTCCCAGGCTGTGCAGGGATTGAGTTTGCTGGCCTCTTCACCAGTCATGCACCCTTCTTGTAACAGAGCCCACATTTTCTGCAGGGAATATTCACACAGATGAAAATGTAAATAGCCAAAAAACTCCCCCAAATGAAAAAGAGAAAAAAAGGTTTTGTGGAGGTATTTTCAGCATGTCCCAGTGGATCCCTTCACTGCAGGCAACTAATTTGTGGGATTTTATGCTAGAGGGCATGTCAAGTGTCACTGAGTTTCATGCAGATCCAGAAAAAGTTAGTCCTGCATTTTAAATTATGGCAGTATTAAGAATGACATTGTTTGCTTTAATCACCAATCAACCTGCTCTAGCAAGCTAAACCCTTATGCTGCAGGACCTGCCTTTCAACAGCCAAAGATTGGTCTACCAGGAAATGTGCTTGGTGGGAGGGGAGGGAAAGATATTTCTATGTTGCCTAGATGTAGTACTGCCTAATTTCACCTAACAGCCTGGACTTGAGTGCTGGCAAGTGTTGGGAGATAATGCAACGAACAGAGGTGGCGTCCTCCAGCCTTGGCAACCGCTGCTACTCTTCACCTGCTGGCCATTTCTCACCTCTTCTTCCCTCATGTAGCCAGCCGTTTCCATCACAGGTATATGTGAGCAGCAGCCAGTTTACATGCTATAGTCCCAGTTATACAGCCATAGTGTATGCAGACTATTTGGGTAAAAAATATTGAGATGTTATGTATATGTATACAATACATTTGAAGTAGTAACTAAGATATATGTCTATGATTCTGTATGTAGATTATTCATATTCTTCATCTGTTTCTGAAAATGTCTAGAGAATAACCCAATAAAAGCCATGTCAAATAACGATGGGAGTGATAAAAATCCCTGTGAATTTTTAATCTAAGTAATAAAGAACATACTGTTAATACAGCATAATTGTTTCATAAAATATTTAAAATATAACTTCCATGCTAAATTTGCATTTTTACAAACATTTTTTCTATTTATAAACTTGTAACACATTTTATGAATATTGCATACAGCCAGGAGAAACTTCCTCAATAAAAAGAACTTAATACTTATGCATTCAGCCTCTTGATCAAACATTTCCATTTTATAACAGGATACATTTGTATTATTCATTATAATTTATAAATTTTCTACTTAGAGATAATGCAATTACAAAAGTTTCTTGCAAATATTTCTTACTTCCCTTACATACAATTTCATTTAAATATCATTCTGCTATTTACAATTGCTTCATTTTAACAAGAAAAGATGCTCCCAACTGATTATTTAGTTGAATGGTGCTTCTCAACATAGTATTCACCTCTTTCAAAATAATTTGCGTTTTGTGTATTTGGAGCAGATATTGGACAACATTATTGCTATTTTGTTAAATAACATTTCTGCAGTGTGCCACTATTTGGTGCAAGAGCTGATACGAGAATGGAAATCAGCAGCCTCATCACCCTTACCAGGCTTGTATCCTCCTTTACTAGCTGGAATAAGTATCTTGGTGGAGACAGACCTTCAGCTGACAATTACTTTATGCTCATGAAAACTGAGCTGAAAATGTTTATTTGGTAGAGGCTCTTACATGTGTCCCATTTTATCATGTTCTCAAACAAGTCCACCAGAAACTGGCTGGGAAGGAAAGCTTCTCAGCCTCACTGTATCTCAGTAAAGACATGTGCAAGGTGCTCCTTTTTATTATTTCTTTCTTCACTTACCTTTCCTTTTTTTTATTTTTTTTCATATACATTTAATGAAAGTCCAAGTTGTATGAGGAGAACAAAAGTAGGTGAATAATGAATTAAAATCATCTATAGGCAAATGAATTAAAATCATCTATAGGCAAACAGCATTTCTGTAGTACAGCAACACCCTTCCACAGAGTTTTGATGTGGTTTTTACGGAGTGCGTTAGGGTTTTCCCCATTTCCACATCATTAAACTACATATGAAATAGTAGTTGCAGAAGGCTAGAAGTTGCCAGATTGGCTGGCAGAGGCAGTATCTGTGCCTTGATGCTTTCAAAATACAAATGTCAGACTTTCATCTGACATCAAATATTGACATTGATATAATCATATTATCTTAGACAGAGGAGATGCACTTAGACCTCAATTCTGCAAATACCAAAACAATTGGTGAAGTGTATTAGGTAAGATCTCCTAAATGAGTGTTTAATTTTACATGGTTGTCTGAGCAATTGTTACCTCTTCCTATAGGCATGTGGATTATGAAATATCTTTAATTATCTCACTATACTACTGGGTTTTTTTTCTACTTGACCCCTCCCTCGCTAATTGCTCCTCAAAATCCTGCTTGTCCTCATCGTCAATGCATGACTGTTTCATTTAGAGCACATGGTTCCCATCCTGCTTTGAAAGCAGAATTATTCATGCCTTCCTGCACCGTGCTGCAGTGTGCTGGATCAGTGTTTCACAAATATTTAACTTACCAGCACGGTGCTTCTGGTGAGATGAATTATCAGTGGAGATGGTTACACATAGAGAACCAAGACAGACTGATCATATGGTCCAAATTACCCACTAATTCAGGGTGGAAGGTTTGAAATACCTAGGGCTTAGCATTTCACAGTACATCATATTTTCTACAGCACTTCATACACTCAGAAAATAATTTCTATTGATTTCAGATGCAACTGTGCATGCCAAGTGTTCCTGTAAACCCGATCTCAAGGTTTCGAGCTGGACACTGCAACATGCAAATTGCCATCTCTGATAAGCCTCCTTCCTGTGGCTTTCCACCATAACAAAGGAACTTTGTGACAGAGAAAAAGGCTAGGATGAGATCCCAGGTAAGGATTCAGCTGCAATGTAGGAGACTTTTCTCTGCCCACAGCGCCATGTCGCAATGTGCAGCGTATGCTACAGCTGATTAAAGAAATGAGATATGCAGAGGACTGCTCAGCTTGCTCCACTTGATTCAATCCAGAAGCAAACCCAGGCTGCGCACAATGCTGACACATTGCACTCAACAGCCCAGGTGTCCTTTAGAGAACACAGTTTGGCTGTAAGATGCTGTGGATGTACAACAGTCAAATGAGAGTTGTCTGGACTGCCATAGTTCTGGCTGGTTTCGATACCTGAGACATTTCCTCTATCAGCTTCAAAACAGCTTTTTTAGTAGTCTTCTGCATTCTTTTTTTTAAGAACGTTAAAAAATGTAAAAAAAAAAATAATCTTATCATTTAGCATCAGATAATATCCATGTGGTTCATTTGGCTTGGTGGGAACTTTGATATTCACAGCACAAACCTACAGTGCTGGCACCAGCCAAGTAACTGTTAAGAGTGGCAAGCTTTTGTGGACTAGAAGTAAAAGAGAATGAGACAGGTGAGGTTCATAGACAATGCACACAGCTGGGGAGCAATAGAAGTTATAGATTTGGAAGTCCATTGCAAGCTCTGGATGCCTGTCCCAATTTCTTGTGGGCTAAAAATGGGAGCAAAGGTGCTGAGAGCACTGCAGAGAGACACTGTCCCCTTCTGCTCCATTTATACAGGCACCACAGTAAGTGCTGGGTGAAGTCCATCGCTACCAGCAGCCCTGGGCTTGCGCATGCTCAGGTGCTCTGTGTGCGTGTACTGCAGTCACTGAGGTCCTGGAGATGGGAGGTGGCATTGCAGTAACTTGTGTGAGGTTGGTCCCCAGGGAGATTTTTAGCTGTTCAGTAGGATAAGTATTTATTACTTTTCTATGTTCACAAAGGAATGTTTCATCACAGAAAACACCAGGTCTTTTCAGTAGAAGGTAATGACCCTCATGTCTTCTGTAATTAGAATAACTTCTGTAGTCCTAAATGGTCATTTTAATTAGTAATATTTTCCAAATAATTTTGATTGATTAAATAATGAGCCACAAGCAGGAATCTAGAAAAATCAATTAAATAGTTGTTAATTATTTGATACACAATCCTGAGCCTGTGAGCAAGCGTGTCCTGTTTTGGAGCAGGAGGCCTCAAAGTAACCATTGACATCCTTTTAATCTAATATTTCATCTTATACATTTCTTTTTACCAGTGACCAACAGTGTTAAGGTGGATTTCCTGCAGACAGAAGGCACAGAGAGATGCTAGCTTCATTGACAGGATTCCTCTTCCTTTCCTAGTTTCCTATTCCCATGCAGATACATAAAATTTACCTGCAAGATCTCTGGCAGATGTTGCTGGAAAAGGTTCAAAAGTTAGCAGAGAGGGCAAATTGACACAATACGGTCATGTACACTTTTATTAAGGATATGGAGCTAGGACAGCGTGTGCATATATAATCACTGTATACAGAAAGGCACCCTATACAGAGCAGAGGTGAAAGAGCTGAAACTGCACTAGCTGACATGAGCCAGAGATTTTGCACATATTGTGCACGTTAGCCTTCCATGAAGAGCCTGAATGGTTTGCTTTTCTTAATGCAGTGCACCACTTGAAGTAGATTTCTAGGACATAATTGCTGTAGCTACTCCATGTATTTATTATCTTCACACAATAGCTGTCTTCAAAGTTTAACAGAATGGGATATCATTTCTCGCACAGTAGTGATGCCTTGTTAAAGTAGTCACATTATTTATTTGACAGATACTAATAACTGTTATTTGGTATTCAAGAGGGGGACAAAAATGACTATTTGTTACATTTCTCCATTATCTAATATTCATAAAATGTATGTGAAGTAAAATGTCTTTCTGACAGATGACCATCTAGGATGCGTTTACATGTTTCGCTTTATAAACAGAGAAAACAGCTACTGAAATTTATTTACAACTGTGCCCTGGTGCCCAGTCCAACAAACCTCATTCTAATCATTGAAATTCCCTCTTCCACATTCAGAAAGTATCCCAATGTAGACCACATCCCACACATACACTCCTTGGCCTTTCTCTGTGTGTCTGTCAGCTGACTCTCCTGTCTGCTGAAATGTGGGCAATGGAGTCATGCTGTGACCCCTCTGCACAGGGTTGAGATCCCTCAGGAGGTCTCACTTACCCCGGAGGTAAATGGATGTTGACATTTGCCTTCAGAGATGAAAACCTATTATATGAACATTGGCTGTGTTTCCCACCCCAGACCATACCTCACCAAGAAACCGTACCATTCATAGACCCAATTACACAACAGAATGGGCAGCAGGCAGGATTTATTTTCCCATTGTCAGTTCCCATTGATGAAAGGGGTATTTACATGTGTTAATAGACATTAGTCATGTAAATCCCCAGTTCATCAATGGGAAAAAGAACTCTGAGAATTGTTAAATCTGATTTTCCAGAAGATTAGAAACAAGACACTCTTAATCTGCTGCTATCACTATTCCTGGGTTTTTTTTTTTGTTTTTAAGAACGTTATTCTGATTATTCAGATATAATGACTGAAATATATTCAGTTATGCAGAACAATGAAGGGAAATCAAATGTCCTTGATTCCCTGACATGCTCCTACGGAAATAACTGATTAACTCTTTCAAAGCAATGTATTTTCTCATCTTCCATTTTAATCATCACATTATCATCACATATACCACTACTGTTTAAATGCAAAACCAGAAGTTTGGTTTTAAATGCATATCCAGCAGCTTCTTTGTTTGATTTAATCTTTTTCAACCCCACAAACAAGTTATCAGCTGATTTTATAACCTCGAGCAATGGGCTTTCACTCTAATTAGAAAACAGGAGCAAAAAAATACCAACAAAGAAGAACCATTCCAAGTTTCCTTGCCACTACAGCCCATTCAGGCCACAGCAGCTCAAGAATGGAAATTCCTCACATTTTCATGAATAATGCAGACATTTATTTTACTTGCAGATGAGTTCAAATGAATTTGGTTTACAAATAGGCCGCAGGTTCAGATTAGAGTTCAAACTTGTAGAGTTCAAACTGTCTTGGTAAATCCGGAATCCTTTCTCCAGCAGAAAATGAAGCCCAACAAATACAAGAACAAAGTAGGAATAATTCACTGTACAAGCAAAAGGGAGGTCAAGCAGCAGTGCCACAGCAAAGGATGTGGGCTTGAAGAGGCTTTTAACTCGAACATTAATCCTGGCAGCATGCTCTGGAACAGCCAAGACATGAAACTGCTCCTCACAGAAGAACCAAATCCAGTCTTGGATACTGTTTCTATGCCTCTACTGTTTATTGTCTTAGTCTGCAATGTTTGTGGACAAGAACATACTTTATTATTATCTCTGTAGATCACATAGCAGTTTGGGGTCTATGTTGAAGCTAAGCCAGTGATGAAGATGATGATAACATTTACTGACACCACAGCCCCAGCAGAAGACCCAAGAGACGGTGAAGTTCGACCTCCAAGTGGGAGCCCAAAGTGAGGCACATGGGAGCCACAGGGCTGGTGATTCTCCTCTCCCCCAGCCCCTGCAGAGCTTGGTCCCACTCACACATGAGGATCAGAACAAAACTCAAAACATGTGGTCCAAACTACTGCTACAGAGGCACATCTGCATGCTTTCCCGAACACTAAGCTGACAGACCCGTCATCAGCTTCTGGTGAAGCTGAATACACTGTGTCCACTCAGCCACAAACATACCAGATCTTGTGAAGAAGTCTAACAAACAGACCTGAAATGCAACACATCCCCCTGGTATCAATCCAACCTACCTGTCTGGTCTATTTTTCATTACACTTCCTGACAATTTGCTTGGTATAGAAGGCAGACGGACAAGACTGTGGTTTCCCAGTTCTTTTTAAAAAGAGTATCCTATTTACCACCTCTGTTTCCTGGCGCATGAATGAGGGAAGGCAGGGGTTACACATCGCAGTTGATACTTCAGTCTTGTAATTGAGTCTCTTCAGGAGCCCAGGGTGAACTCTGACCAGACCCAATGATTTGTTGCTATTCATTTCATCAACTTGCCCTAAAACCTCCTCTTCTGACAGTTCAATCTCAGGCAGTTCCTCGCTCATCCCTATTAGGAAAATGCTATGGTGTGGGAGGCTTCCCAAGGCTCCTCTCCAGCAAGTACCAGCACAGCAGGCTCATCTGCCTCCACTCTTACAATCCTGTTGGCTCTAAGTGCTCCCATTACCCCATAGTCATCTGTTGGCCCTCCCTATTTGCTGGCAAGTGGCCTCTGCCTGATGTACTTGAAAAAAGGTTCTATTATTGGGTTTTATACCATTTAGTAAATTCCAAAAAATCCATTTGGCTTCTTTTACTATGTTTTTTCACCTGATTGCACAGCTCACACTTTTCTGCTTTCCCTGGTCTCATTTTCTGCTCTCCTTTGACAGCTTTGTTTATCCAGCCACCTACCTTATGCCTGTTTTACTTTCTTTCTCAAATATTATCTGATAACTGGAAATACCTTACTATGACCCAGTTGTAAGGTACCTTTTGAGTTTACCTTACCATCCTCAAGCATTTTACCCTCTTGACTGTTGCTTTTAATTTCCTTTTAACAAGCTGCACACCTGTATGTCACTGGTCCCTGTGTGAACTTTGCACACTGGTTTCTCTCTAGGGCCCAGATGCTCTACAGGTTGTCTTATTGCTGCACCTGGTGGACATCTCCACCAGGGTTAACAACCCACCTATCTGCTAAACAGGCTGAGCAGGATGGATGGGCACCACCATCTTCCCACTGCCTACCTTCCTTTGCTCTCTGTAGACCTTTGAGCATGATTTGGGGAAGAAGGGATGAGATTCTTGTTGACCTGCCCTACCTGGCATGGACCCTGGAGAGTGAGGCACTCCCCCCTGTACCAAAAGATGTGGACAGCTTGCAGAAAGTCCAGAGACGGGCTACACAGATGATCAAAAGTCTGGGAAGCCTGCCCTAAGAGGAAAAGCTGAGAGAGCTGGGTTTGTTCAGCCTAGAGAACAGTAGTTTCAGGAGAGACCTTATTACCATGTGCCAATATTTAAAGGGTGGGTACGAAGAAGACAGAGATTGCCTTTTTACGAGGAGTCACGTGGAAAACATGAGGGGTGATGGGCACAAGTTATCCCTGGGGACATTCCAACTGGACACAAGAGGAAAAATTTTTACAATGAGAACAATCAGCCACTGGAATAGTCTCCCCAGGAAATGGTGGACTCTCCAGCATTGGACACTTTAAAGATTCACCTGGACTGGGTGCTGGGCCACCTAGTCTAGGTGATGCTTTGCCTAGAAAGGTTGGACTGGGTGATCCTTAAGCTTCCTCCCAGCTGGAGACTCTATGATTCTACAGTATGATTCTATGATTTCTTTTCTGGAGCTGGGGACTGAGACTGCTCTTGTCCCCTTCTTCTCTATTAGTTGGTCTCACTCAGCTGGAGCTACTGAAGTGACCAAGGCTGCCCCACAGCACTGTCCTGCTCTTCCACAGATCCACACCACCATGACCCAACAAATGAATAAGCTCATAAACAGCATTGTCTGTGGAAACCAGCTACTCCATTGTCAAGTCTGTGGTCCATGCAAGCAACTTCCTCTTCACAGCCTTTAGTAGCGACCCCTGTAAATTCTTGTTTTATGACGCCCACTCACTAAATATTAATCTTCAAAAGGCAACGGCTCATCTCTTAAGATGCAGTGATTGGACTCATCCCTGCGTGCAGGGAGTGTTCAGGGGTTTCCTGTGCATTTCACAATACAGTAACATAGCTTCTCCCATCTCTTAATGACTTTGTGATTTATAGACTTGCCCATCTTTCCCCACTCCAGCTCACTGAGCTTCATTTCTTCCTTTCGTACATCAGTTCGGAGAAATAAACAGCACACGCATCTCCTTTGAAACCAGACAAATGCATGGTGGTGATACAAGATAGTTGTTAAGAAAAGTCCTTCCTTCCAGGTACTCACATTCACTATTTTTTTGGTAGTTTGCACAACCAGGCCTGCTAAAAACTGAGTAATTAGCCCCACTCAGGATTTCTACCTAACGCCATTATCCCTAATGGCATTGACAAACATTTTGCTCCACATGTTGCCTTCACTGGTTGTGTAATCATCAACACCTTCATGCAAATCATCTCCTGGATGTTGGAAGAGATGTCTTGATGTAAATTAATGGAATTGGAAAGGCTTTCAGCACAAAATTTCTCGAAATTTGATCCCTCATTATCTCTTGCTGTTATGCACAAAGCAAAATATTCCTCTTTTTCTGAAAAGAGATGCACTGTCTGGCTGTGATCACAAACCACACTCCCAATTATTTTCCTGAGATCCAAAGACCTAAACTGGCTCTGAATCCACCAGCCCTGAAAGGTCCTTCTAGACTTCCAGGAAACCATGTTTGTTCAAAGAAATCCTATCCTGGGTGACATGGACATGGTGTGATCCTCTCTCTGCTCAACACTGCTCTGGCTATTCATGTACTTCATATATGCTGGCTATTCTCATATGTGGGAGAAAGGGAATGAAGCCTCCTGTTACATCTGCAGTATATATCTATATATCTATATATAGATATTTACATTTATATTTATTTAAAAAATATATCTATTATCTATAATAATTTTATATTTATTATAACATATATTTCAATTTATATAATATATATAGATATCTATATACCGATAAATCCTATATATAGATTGATACCTACATAAATCCTATACCTATAAATCTATATACAGATTTATCTATATAGATATACAGAATTATATATCTATAGAGATAGAGATAGATATATAGTATTTGTCTATAGCCCCACAGTAACCCCTCACTTTCTCGATATAACAGACACTCAAAAAACAAAAATGGCCAAGATTAAGTGCCAGGACAAATCACTGAACTGGCCTTGCAATGAAGACTGGGTGAGCCAGCCCCAAAACATGAAGAGGGATCTGTACCCTGAAAAAGATGTGGTGGCCATAAGGACAAGCAGCACAAGGTAAGGTGCAGTGAGATTTACTGGGACAGGGTTAGCACATGCCCTGGGTAAATAAGAGATGGCTGAGCAGAGGTCCTCCTTGAAGCTTGCATGTCCATATCCTGGCTTCAGATGGCCAAAACGCAAGCAGAATTGTTATTCCTATTAAGTGCTCTTTTATCAAAAACATACAGGTCAACCTCCTAGCAGATCAGGGCAGAGGATTGATGTAGCCAGCTCAAAACCAGACAGTGAGCCAAAAACAACCTGCAACCACATCTTTCTTTCAAAAAACACCTCTGGCTATTCGACAGGTTTTGGCTGTGGAGGTACTGACCACCCCTACAGTGAACACAGTCCCCTGGGATACTTGGGATCCCTTGATCATGGGATCAGACTGAGGCTCACTTAACCCTCATGACCCTCCCTTGCTGAAGTCCCACACTGAGTGTACCACCCTGGCCATGTCTCCCCAGGCCACCCTCGTGGCCATGCTTCACCAATGGCACTAAAATGGTCATGGGGACAAATAAAAACACAGATACGCATGGTCAGTCCAGATGCCTTGGACTGGAGGGTCCTTTTCAATAACATCATGTAACACATCTAGAAGCAACAAATGCTGGTTGCTTCTAGGAAAGAGAGGTCTCCAGCCTGGCACGCATCCTTCACAGAAACCCAGAGAAAACACTGGCTGTGGAAGAAGGGCTATTTTATCAATAAAATAAAGTAACTAAGCACATTGGTATGAAGCACTGGTAAAACTGAACTGGGAATAGTAAATGTACTTCTGACATCCATGTTACCAGAAGTATTTGGAATAAGTCAGCAAGTGCAAAAAGAAGACAGCCAGAGACCAACTGGACAACCAGAGAGCTATTCTCTGATGAAAGGCTGGTAGTTCAATTTCTTTAGCTCATCAGAAAGAAGACCAAGGAATGATTTGATAGACAGGAGATAAGCACTCAAAGGGAGGAAAAATACTTGGTATTAAAGAACTCTTTTAACCTCATGGAGTAAAGGGACATAAAGTATCAAAGACTGGGTGGTCAGCTCAGACCCATTCAAATCAGAAACGTGGCACACATCTTTAGCAGGGGGATTGACAGGCACTGGGAGCAAACTGCCACAGAAACTTATGGATTTCCTCACCCTTAATTATTTTAATGAATTATTAAAATCTTTCTGAAAGATATGCTTCAGACAAACATGAACATCCCGTGCTTTGTACAGAGATAAATGTGTTACACGAAGGGGCAGAGGAAGCAAGAAGAAATGAATGTAGCTTTCTGACCTTGAACACAACCACCAAGACTAACCTCCTTGCTCTTAGGGGCTCTGGTTGCCCCCTCAGAGGAAGAAGACAGATTTTTCTGGATGGCAAGTCAAACCTGGGGGCTTGTTTCTGTCCTATCCAGAGGGGCTCTGCTGACTTCGTTCCTGGGCTTACTGCAGTTCTTGAAAACCTTTGGCAGTAATACAGAAGGCAAGAGACTCCTCTTTGTGTTTGCATTTTGGGTATTTGCAGAAATGTCTCTTCAATTAGCCTCCCCTTCTAACATACGTCTGGTCAGCCATGACTATATGAATTATTGTGGGGTTTATTGCCCTTTTTTTTTTCCTATTAAATAATCTGCATTGTATCACTGGCTCTGCAAAACTAGCATTATTTTGTCGAACTTTTCCTAGTGTTCACTTGGTTACCCTTTAAAACTCTATTAACTACTAATAGATGCCAAAACTGGTGTCCACAGGCCGCTCACTGCTGCTAGATGCACTCAACCAACACTAGCTGGCAGCACCACGTTTGCTGCATGCATTAGCTTACTAGCCTACAAAGTTACTCATACCAAAGTGCATTTCTGCTATTTGGTTGAAATCCTATCATCTTTACCCTTGCAAGGCTTTTCTTGGCTGAAGATGTAGTTGTTTTTGTTGTTTCCTTGCCAGGCAAAACACAAAGACCTTATTGACTGTCCTTACTTGAGTGAAGGAAGACACCAAGAAGAGTTTTGCTTACTTTGTAGGCTTCACTACATAAAAGAATTAAACTGATATCATTTTCAGCACAGTGGGAGTCAGAGCTGCTGAGAACCTGGTTTAGTCATACTAGTTTTCACTTTTTTATAATTCCACCTAATACACTTCAGCAATTGACAAAAATAGCTCTTTGTAGACACATTTTCTATCCTGTTATTTCCACCTTTGGGTGTTCAGTGTCCATAACACTGTGAACTGGAAACCGCCTCTGGAAACATGGTTTTCCCCTTCTGAAAGGCTGAGAAAGCTAAAGGTGTTCCTCACCATGCTAAGGATGAACCTGGCAAAAGGTGTGCCAAAGTAGCATTCATCCCATGGATACTCTCCAGGTTCAAATGGCACCTCTCTTCCGCAGGGAAGGATGCTTTGCACTTACTGTGAGCCTCCTTGGGGACCCCATGCACTACCTGCAGCAGACACATGCTGGGAACAGCCTCAGCTGCACATCTCTGCTGCCCCTCAGACATTGTCCCATATAACCATGGGATCTGTGTATAAAACCCCCTGGCTGAAGCTGGGCAGCATTTCTGAGGCAGGCTGCTTGGTCAGCTGAGCTAGTGAGGATGCAGGTCTTAAGCACCTGTGATGTGCTGGTCCCACAACACTTGCACAGGGATGGGTATGACTCCTCTCCCAGTGAAGGCAGGAGGGAAGCTTAGGGTACAGCAGTCAGGGTAATACAGGCCACGCCCTGACCATTTTTCATCATTTGCTTATTGGTATTTAGCCAAGTGAAAATATTGTAACTTAGAGTTACAAATCTTGATGTTAGCTCTCACTATGAGGACAGACACAAAAGGTCAGAGATATTTCCACGTGGCTAAAGGTAGAGGAGCAATGCTGGGTAGCGCTTCTCGATTAGACACACTCCACCTCCAGATGCTGAGAGCTTGGAGGTACATAAGGTTGAAGTGCTGCCTTCTTATTTAACAGCCTTTGTGGCATTTCTTCCCATCGATCTACTTTGCAGTCTATGTAATTTTGGAGGTACCATGTCCTCCATAACAGGTTCCTCAGTGCACCTGTGGGCTGCATGAGAAGCATCTCCCCCTCTTTGCATTGAATCTTCTTGTGATTTCCACCAGTGCCCCCCAATGCTCCTGATAGGAGAGCTACCACAGACAATTCCTGCTTTGGAGGCAAACCATGCCACCAAGACCTTAAGCCATGGTATAAATTACATCACCTTTGGCCCCTCCGACAAAATGCCAGCACCAGGTGGCAGAGGAAAAGGAAATTGAGACTGGTCTCTGACACCCACCTCTACTCCCTTTGCTGAGCCTCCTGCAGCTTCAGCTGGCAGTCAAGTTCTGCAGCACAAAAATCCTGAGACTTCGTACATGTAGCTTATGTGAGCAGCTCTTCCTACAGAGAAAAAAGGTTTCAGGTTCAGGCTCTAATTTGTTTGATAATTTTTTTATTATGCTGGCCAACATGCTAGAAAGAGATTTATTCATAAAAAAGGACAAAGTCAGCATCTATCTCCTGTGCAAAGAGATGAGAAAAACCTGTAAACAGCAGAAGTAAGAGAGAAAGCATGAAGAGCAGCATACCGAATTACCCCTGCCATGTGGGTCACTTGGAGCATGTTTTTGTATTATTTATTAAATAGCTTCTGGACAAAGTGCATTTTGTGTGACTAAGGCATCATACAGTGAATACTAAAATTATGCTCTAGCTCTTAAGCACCAGGGGCAGAGGGAGAGCAGAAATTCCCCTGGAGTTATTGTTTTATAAATAAAAGGTGCTGATGACACTGTGTGTACAACACAGGGTGTAAAGAATCGCTGCAGTGGCTTGATAGGGATGATCTGTGCCTGAAAAGTCAGCAATGCAGACAGTAGGTGAGGCAAATGTGCTGAAATGTCAGGATGTGGAATGCCAGAACTGCCTTTCAAACAGTTTCACCAAAAATAGCCTTTGTGGACAATGGAAGGGGGGTTTGCCCTCATTTATTTCTATTACCAGCTCCTTGACTCACTGTCCCACAAGCATTCCCAGTTGCAGATGGAGTGGAAGGCCAGGCAAAGGGCACACTTCAGTCCCATGTGTATGTGCCACTGCTGCAGTCCACACTGGGATGGGAGCATCAATTGAAAAGCAAAGCCCACCACCTGTGGGGCCATCACAGCCAGGGGAGGAAACAGCTGCCTCAAGCGGCTGGCAAATATGCTGGGTGAAACCACAGCTCCCCAAATACTTCAGAGCAGCTCTCTGCAAACATCAGCAAATCCCCTGGCAGAGCCCAGAGGAAATAAACTGAATGGTGCTTGTGAGCTGACAGGGACTGCGCAAGGGGAGGAACTAGCACTGATGGGGTGGGTCTGATGGGAAAACAGACTCCTACACTCTATCATGTCAAGCACACCCCTATTCAATTACCTGAAAAAATCACCACTTCCCAGCACATATGTGTTACCCGCAAAGCTGGACCAGCCCTCAGGAACTGTATGTGGTGCCCATACAGCCTTCATTTCTCTGGACAAGCACCACTTAGATGGTTTTAGAGGAAACACCATCAGTTAAGGCTAAAATTGCACAAAGCTTCTGGGTGACTTCAGAGGTGCTGAGCCATACTAGTGTGACCTTAGCAAGGGTTAAAGGGAAGGACATGGTGCCAGGCACATGCCCCAGCCAAATCTTACAAAGGATAAGACCTAGAGCTGAAGTACGTTCCCCCACCCACCACTGGTTTCTGCAGGGGGTAAAAACCCCGAAAACTAGGTGTGTAGGCAAGAACCAAAACACCATGTGTCCCTGAGCATGATACCCAGAGTACCAGTTATGCCAGACTTAGCTCTTATTGTACACTACAGGCATGACCCAAGGCAGGGAGTGGAAGCCTTTAAGGAAAAGAAAACTGTAGGAGAAACTCAGGCTTTGGCACCTGGTGAAATACAGCTGTGTCAGCAAAGTTTCATTTGCAGTACATGCAGTGAGCATAGGTGGGGATTCAGTGCCTTGATTTGCAGCCGGCAGCTTGCTATCCAGTGTGATGACTCAGGATTTCCAGGTGCTCTGCAGGCAAAGGCTGCTCAAACCCTACTCAGGCAGAGTTCCCGTTTTTCATGACAAGAAGCCATGTCTTGCTCTCCTAACTCTTGTTCTGATAAAGGTAATACTGAAAAGAGTTGTAACCACTGTTTGATGATTTTATAGCCCACCTTTTGTGTGCTTAGATGCTGTCACACTCTTCCTGAAACAGAGGGCATCCAATGTGTCCAACACTTTCAGAGTTTTACCTACCTTTAGGTGACAGAAGAAGGTAGGAGTAAGATTTATGCCTAGGTCAGGTGTAATTAAATAACACAGGATTTGGAATAAATGAAATATAAACAATTCAGGCATTGGAAAGGACGAGGTGAAAGGAAATCTGAGTGAAGTTTTGATTCTGAAAGGGTTGAGTGAATACAGACATTGCAGCACTTAGGAAGGTATAGGAAGGAGGCAGACTGTAGCCTTTGGAAGCATAAATCATAGACTGCATCAATCTTCTCCAGTCATTAGGAAAAAAGAATGAATGACAGAAGAGGTCAACGGAAAAAGGTTAAAGGTTAATTTCCTGATTGCCAGGATATGAAAGGTAATGGCCCCAGATGCCTCTGAATTTCCTTTCAAAACAGGCATCGTCATTTAATAAACTCTTTTATTACCGATCTCATGTCAGCTTCCTTGTGTTCCAAAACAGTCTTTCCTTTTGCTATTAATATGATAGCAATTCACATACCATGGTCTTCTGATGGACCTTGACATTCTTGTCATGTTATTAGGTAAGGGCAGTAAATCTGTTAGAAACATAACCTGCTCCTGCTGAAGTCAACGGGAACTTTGCCACTGATGGTCTATGGTGATGTAGAAGGTCTGATTCTGATGACTAATGGCATTAGTCACACCTTTACTGGAACCTGTTGTTTATGAATGATTCCAAAATGTTTGCTCAGACTTCTCAATTTTGATGCAAACATTGCCAGTCCGTACTCTGCTTTATGATACCAAAAGCTCTTGAACTCTGGTGTGTCACTCACAGTCTGCAGGCTGCCGAATGCTCTCACTTTAAGTGAGGGATTTACATTTTGGTCGGAAGGTAGCATATAAAGGGCTCTCCTTACAACAAGCACTGTACAGCATGGGAAAGCTAGAGAAGCAGTCTGTCTTAGACCAAAGGTTTCGAGGTTGAAAGGTTACAACCTGGTGGTGGGACTGATAGTCCCTCCCTGATCATTCTCTACTGCTAAATGAATGGACAGTCCTATTGGAAAGCCATGTATCAACACCTCAGGTTCAGCCAATTCACTTCAGCCATCCTACAGAAATAATAAACTTTTGTGTCTACAAAAATTGGACCCAGCAATGACCCCAGCTCCATCATTCCCTAATGGAGGGTAAACAACATCATAGGGGATGTCCCCTGGGCCACCCTGCAGCTATATGGTCACATGTGGGTTGGTATCTCCCCCCAGCTTTCTTAGGTCCTGCCCCATAGAGGGTTGCTGGACCACATCTGCTACAAGAGGGTCCAATAAAGGTGCTTTTTAGGGTTGAAGGAGGGAAGCAGGAGTGTGCCTCCTCCCCACATTCTCTGGGAAAAGGGGCAGTAGCAACAAGCAAGCCTCTGAAAACCTGAGCTGCAGTCTGTTGCTGTTAGCACTTACTCAAATCACATGGCCCCATGTGGATACTAGATGGGAAAATCATTCGTGTTACAACTTGACCTCTCAGGGTCCCATTTTGGATAAACTTAGTTTGTGGTCACAAGTGTTTAAGACACAAATAGACATGGCAGAGCGAGGCAATGTTACCTGTTTCAGGGACAAAGAGATGGCAACTGGCAGGACAGCAAGGCAATGGTACCCAATAGCTCAGGATAGGAATTAAAACTGAATCCACAAATTCTTGCCAACAACACAACCACAAGCTCACCTTCCTCTTTATAAGGCTTTGCAAGTCAAGTTCCACTGCCCAGAGACAAGAGTCCATGGTACTATAATGGGTAAACAGGCTTTACAAGCTACTGACTGCAGTAATGCAGCACTTACCCTTTTCTCATGTATAACAAATGAATCACAGTTCACCTCCTACTTTTTGTAGAGGAGCTTGACGTGCCTGGGTAATCAAAGGGAGCTCTGAACATGTCCTGAGGGCTGCTTTATGGCTGGACTACCTCATCTGCCTGCCCTCAAAGGATGTACAGATGATGTACAGATCTAGTGCATGCAACTTGTTTTTGCATCCTCCAACTACGCCAGAACAGTATTTTACACTTCAGGAGACAGTCTCTGTGTAAATGGGCCACTCAACAGAACTATGCCATACTGGCACTTCCTCAGAACATCAGACATAGATATTGCCATTTTTCAGGATGTGGGATACAAGATGAATAGATTTCATACCATGACTTCCAAGCCTCCATACTGGGACTTCTGATCAACTGCCCTACTCACCACAATTAATGGAAGTTATTTATGTTAAACAGATTAAAGGCTAAGTAACTTATATTTTTTTCTGAGTTATGTGTTGTTTCAGCTTCTTATATGTTAAAATTTATTTGCATTAGTGAGGAAATACTGTACTTGCCTTCCCCCAGGAAAAAAAACTTGCTCATGGATTCAAGTTTATTTAATTCTTATTAGTGTAGAAATGTTTTCTGGTGAGGGGCCAAGCGGGCTGGTTCCTGGTGACCATGATTTATTAAAACACTTAATTCCTTACACAACTTGTCAGGAGACCTCTATAGAAGAAATAGCAGGAAAGACTTTGTCATCTCTCATAACACATTTTCAGCTCAGCTCGTTTCCCACTGAAGTCACCAAGCTAATTCCTAGAAATGTTCCCTATCAGGCAACTAGTACTTCTTTATCTACTGTAAGCTGCAAGACTCATAAGTCATCAGTTCATTCTGCTGTTTGCTGCTTTGCTATATATTGGGATTAGAGTCAGACTCTTTGAAAATACTTTATGGCACTGTTTAAAAACTTCCAATTTTCTGTTTTATGTAACGTAACCACTTGGAAGCTTTTGTTCAAAAATAACTCTGCAAGTATTCTACAATAAGTATAATGGGATGATTACATTACTACAGAAACTCTGGAAATTTACACAAATACGATGACAAATCTCCCTCTGATTCAGGCTGCTTGTGCATGCTTTCTCCTCCCTCCCTCCCCACAGTGTCTCCTACTGAGGAATTAGTAGATTGGTTCTTATTTTGGTACAATTACCAAAACTTTTTTTATCCCTCTTGTAAGGTAAGGAGGCAGAAGCTATAGGAATGTCATACAGGCTGCAGGGATGCAGGCAACTCTTGCTCTTCAGTGCCTTTGCCAGGCTATGAACGCACATGTCTCCACCATGGGATAAATGAATGGGCAGTACCATTGGAAAGGGACATCACCACAGGCAGATGTTTACTTCTGTGATCTGTGCAGCCTGGCTGGGACCACCTGGGCATGGGAAGGGGGGGGGGGGGATGGGAAACGGCTGGCAAAGGGGTGTTTCAGGTGAAGGTGAGCCAGAGGCTTTACCCGAGTACTGCCAAGAGCATGAAAGAGCAGATGTTTGCATTATACTTCTTTCTTTTGGAACCTGCTCCTCCTGAGCTTTGCTGCTGCCTAGTAGCGCTAAGGGTTTAGAGTATCTGTGCACCAGAAAGCTTTCCTAAATCAACAGTCTCCTGTTGCTACATAAATACCTAACTGGAGCAGAGGTATTTATTTTCGAAGTGGGAGATGTTGTTTCTGTGACAATATTTTATTATAATGATTTTGATCATGAACCTGCAATCTTTACATGAAGACAAGGCTCTCCTTGATTCCAGTGCAAGCTTTGTCTGACTAAGGATTTCAAAATTAGCTCTTTGTTTTTATTTTTATTGAAAAACAAGCCTATGTTTGACAAGATAAAAACAGTAAGTAGATCATGTCAGGGAGACAAATTCCTGTGAGAAATTTCTAGCAGGAAAAACAGAGCTTTATGATTACATGGCAGTAAGTTGCAAGGTTCAAATTCTAAGGGTTTTCCAGAGAAAAATACTAATGCACTATTGTGAAGGGTACCTATGCCACCAGGGGAAAAGTCCCAACCCAGCACATGCCTCTGGCACCTCTCTATTAGAGACTACACAAACGAGTAAAGGTTGCAGCACTGAAATGAATAAAGTATTTCCATGAAAACTTAAAACATCCATGGAATTAAACCACATTTTGACCTAAGGGGTTTTGAGGGTAGATTGCATATCAGTCTGGCCACACTTTATGCCACCAAATGGGCATATAAGCTTATCTGGGAGCCATTCGCAGAGGGGAGCCACCCAGCACCCAAACCCGCAAAGACCCAAACCCAGCACACCAAGCTCTGCAGCTCACAGTAATTGCAGAGGCATGGAAATGTCAGCAAAAAGGCTGGGGTGGGCCAGGGTGGGGGGCTGCCCTTCAGCCCTGCTGTGCCGTTCATACAGGCAAGAAGTCCACAGGGAGTGGGGCAGGCACAGGAGGCTGGGAGCACTTGGGGTGGGACAGGCAAACATGGAGCTGGGGCTTCACTGAGTATCTGGTCCGCACCCCCTGCATCAGCAGACCCCCAAAAAAACCTAGAGCAAAATGCCAGCAGGGCAGGGGCAGCTGCAAGATGCTCTGGCAAATAGGAGAAAATGGGGTGTTTGGGGTTTTGTTTAGGGGGGTGCAGTTTAGGGAGTGATGAGAGAGGCCGTTGTTTTAAACCAAACATTCCTACTAGGAGCAGACGGCTGTGAATGCACTGCTTGACCCACAGCTGTTTGCTGAGCTGTGATGCATGCTTCGTGCCCTGCTGATGCGCTGATGGAAGTGGGTGCTCTCAGAAGTTTGTCCCAGTTCTGGTTTGATCATAATCAAAGGATCGGTGTTTTTGCAGGCACGGACACAGCAAGGGGGAATGTGGGGATGCATTGTTGGAGAGGTAGGGGAAGAGTGAGGGAGAACGTGTATTACATTAAAAAGCCCCCCATTGCCCAGAAGGGGAAACAGGAACCTGAATTTAGTAACTCGGTGATCTAAGGCACCGGATTTCAAAGGTGGGGAGCAGTAGGGCGACACGCCGGCTAAACTCGCAGCCCCTCCAGCACCCTGTGCAGGCTGCAGGCAGGGGGCAAAGCGGGTGTCCCCTCTCCCTCCCCCATTAGGAGTCTGCACCAAATACTGGTCAGCAGCAGAGGTGCGCCAGCATCAAAGGAGCTTTCGGTCCGTCCTCACAGCAGGCTGCCAAGCCGCTGTGACGGGATTTTGCAGCCCCCTTCATCCTGCTTTAAATGGAGATAACACCGGGGCAGCACGTTTAATTAATCTCATTGATCAGCGCGAACCGGAGGCACCGTCCCTCCGCGAGCAAAACGGGTGCGAACCGGCTTCTCCCGCCGTGACATCCCCTCTCCGTCCGTTCCTTTCCCCCCGCGGGACCCACCTGCCCGCTTCATAAACGCCTTTTGCCGCACCACGTTATTTCCCCGGCCTGCGAAAGCCTCCGGCAACAGGGAAACTCACTGCGGCGCGACCGCTACCGAACTCTCGTGGTGCTTGTGTATGTGAACATGCGGCAAGCGGCCTCACGGAGCCAACGCTCTAGAGAACGGAGCCGTTCACCTACCCACCCCCGGCAGCGCTCTAGAGCCCCGCCTGGCCCCCGCAGCCGCCGCCCGGCTCCGCAGTGTCGGGGGCTGCCCCCCCCCGTCACCTGATTACCGCCGCGCACAGCACAGCACAGCACAGCACAGCACAGCACAGCACAGCACAGCACAGCACAGCACAGCACACTAGGGTGAGTTCCCCCTCCCCCCTATTCCCATTACCTCCTTCATTCCCTCCCTCCCTCCCGGGAGCGCGCTGGGGGCGGGGGTTTCGCGGTATATACGGCCCCACCGTCCCCGCCCCTGCCTGCTTCCTGCAGTACGGGAGGCTGGGAGGCGCAGCTGTTGCCGCTGACGGGCCGGGCCGCGCCGCGGCAGGTAGCCGAACAGTGTCGCACCAGGATTGCTGCGGGGTGAGTGTGCAGAGCTCCGGCCCCTCTCCACCTTCCCCCCTCCCTTCCCTGTTGGGGGCGGGGGGAGCTGTGCCACCGTGAGAAGGTGCGGGAGGGGTGAAGGGGGGGCTCGCCCGGGTGGTACTTGTTGCGGCGCTCAGGGGCTGTGGGTGCGTGGTGGCGGTAGCAGCTTGTAGCTGCCCGCGCCGTCGGGGCGGGGTAGAGCCCCGCGGAGCGGCTTTGCGTTGCCCGTCACTGTGTGCGCGGTGCCGGCGCGGAGGACTGCGGGTGGCTGCTCGGTCTGGCCAGGGCAACGATGTGAGCAGCCGCCGCCCGTCCGCACCTGCCTTACGGCAGCCCCCGCCCGGGCTCTTCCCAGAAAGTTTCGAGAACTCCTTAAAATGGGAAGCGGCACCAGGAAAACCGAGCTCCCGGCGGCTGCGCTCCAGCGAATGTGACTGGCTCCTGCTTCGGTCTGCCGGCGGCACCGGGCGTAGCCTGGTCGGGCTGGGCGGCGGAGGGCAGCGAGGGCTCGGATCCCAGCGGAGGTATGCGGAGAGAAGGTTTTGCAGTATCTCAGCCGCTGGGGTGTGTGGTTCGGGTGGGGTTTGAGTTAAAAGCCTTCTAAACTTCTGCAGGCGTCACATTTTAGCTACTATTTACCTAATGAGGATCCAAAAAAGCACCTTTTTTTATTTATTTTTTTTAAATGCAGTATATGGTGGAGACACACAAAAAAAACAAAAAACCAAACCAACAATCTGTTCCAACTGTCAGCGTGTTGGGGAAGAGCAGCCGCTTTCTGGAAGCATGCATTCACAGGGGCAGGTTTTGGGATGCAGGCAATGCCGCCCTGGTGAGCTTAGGAAGGTTCCAGAAAGCAAGGTGGGTGCTGTCCCCTCTGTGGGAGCGCCCCAGAGTCTACCCATCTCTTGTGGGGGACTGTGCAAGGGGAGTGAGCAGTCTGACTTCCACATGAACATAGCCCACCCCACTGTAACCCCGTGGGGATGACAGCTAAAGAGGATGTGCTGGAGATGAAGAGAGTGCAGCTTCCCTCGTGCAGTCGTGGTTTGGTGACCACGCTGTGGCTCCATGCAGTCATTAGCAGGGACCTATCAGAAAATGCCTTTGCTGGGCTGCTTCTACTGAAGCGGTTTTGAGAAATCCAGGTTGCTACAACCTGGAAGAAGTCTTAAAACAGTGATTGCCAGTGGTGCTCCCTTGCATGGAGCCCTGTTCTGCAGTAGAGGTCTAGCTCTCTTCATGGCAAGGGTGTTAATTGACATGCTTCATGCAGCAGGGTGGGTTCTTACTGTTTTCTGACAAACTACACCAGTTACACAAAATCACTGGGAGGGGTGACCTACTTGAAGGGAGAAGAGGAAAAAGTGTTTGAGGAGACCTTGATTTCAAACATTGCGTTGCATGTCCTAACCAAGCAGGGTTATTGCCTCCTGAAGGTGTGAAATGTATGGCATGAAGGCTTCCCTTCTTTTTTCTTTTTCTTTTTTCTTGCAGCTTTAGCAGGAAGGAGATAGTTACTCAGGAGCATGCAATTCGTATGTTTCTTAAACATCCCTGCATTGTGTCAAGAGATTAAAATACCAAGAGTGTGTCTCCTCATCCTATCTCTCTCAAACTGTATTTAAAATCAGAGTATCATTAGCAAAATTGTAGGTACTCATGGGGAACGAGGGTATGTTTTATGGTTGAAAGTCAGAAAGCCAACAAATAACACTTTTGCAAATACCTGGGTCTTGCAGGTCTTCAACATGGTTGGTACTGAACAGCTACCTTTCTGCATGCAGTTCAGTGTAAGTACAGGAGGTGTTCCTATGAATTTTTTTTTTTGTGTTTATGGATTGTGGTAGATTAATGGATTCTTCTCCCCTCTTTAAATAGGTGGGTTGATTGTGACAAACGGTCAACATAGCATATTGCAGATGGTCTTGGTTGGGAGGCATCATGGGTAGTATCTGAAAGGCTCTGCTTTTCATACTCCCCCACAAAAAAAAGGTAACTAGGAAAGAATTTGCCTGTATGTCCAGTGCTGATGTTACCAGCAGCTATTCCCTGTGAAGGAATGAGATACATTACAATTAATTTGTGGCACTGTTACGGCCTTTCTTGAGCCGTTGAAATGTCGGAAGGTAGGTACCCCAAGGATTTCATTAGTACCACTCAACAGTCAATTAATAGATGAAACCCACAAAGCATGGTATGCTAACAAATAAAACTTAATGTGAAAATAATGTTTTTTATGTAATAAAAATATAAACTGTCTTACTGGCATCATGAATCATCTGCATATTAAATGCCTGTTTAGAAGGGAAGAGTTGGCCGCATTTCACCACAGGTTAAGTAATTGTGGGTTAATAGGATTCTGTCAAATATATGCTGGGAAATATTAGTGTACAAAGTAATGATTTTTCTTAACATGCCTGCATTTTACCTCGAAAACAAGTCCACAGTTCTTCAGACTCTTTTGTACTGCATAGATGCATGATGGCTATCTGGAGATAGAGAATGGATTTTAGAAGGGCGCTCTGGAAGCGGTAAATAATGGATGCTCATAAGATCAATTTTAGAAATGGGGGAAGGGAGGGAATTGGGCCTTCTTGTAAAAACTACGTCCTACCCGATTATTTTTTCTTTAGTATATCAGGCTAAACAATGCTGTATTTTGACTTGTGATAATATTGTTGCTGGCTAGTTTTAAGCTTGTATTTTAGAATAGAGACCAGGGCTAGAAGTTCTTTTTGGTTAAACTGAGTGTATAGACCTTGGAGAACATGATATTCCTTAAAGTTGTTTTGAAAGCAAAAAATATTTTCTGTACTTCAGTGTCTACAGTACTTTCTGATAGTGTGTACTTGGGATTTACTGTAATCTACAGCTGCCTTAAATCAGTTACATAAATAGTGTTAAGTAAATGTGACATTGTTTATGAGAAACTTGTCATTTACTATTTCTGTAAATTAGGTGGTTTAAGTTAATTTGTTTAATGAAAATATTATAACTTGGATTTCATAAGTAATAAAGTTTTTAACATTTTCACATACTGTGCATTGTCTTGTAGTGTCAATACATCTGCATGGTTCAAGGAGAGGACACAATAATGTTCATCTTATTTTAACCATTATGTTTAGTATGTCATATGCAGATGGATTGAGGTTAATGCGGGGGATGTCTGTGGGAAAAATCCTTGTCCTCGAAATATTTTTAGGAACAATTGACCAATATAGGCTTCCCTGTTTTGCGGGTGGGAGTGGGTGGATGCTTTGGAGAATGATTTTGTTTGTCTCTTCTGGTAATTCTTCATTTTTAAAGAATAGGTTTAATAGTTTTGGAAACCAGCAAGGGAGGGAGAGATGGGAGAGCTTATTACAGGAAAAGGTTAGTACTATCCTGTTCTTTATTTTATTCATGGGGTTTTTCCTTTTCGTGTCTGACCTGCCGATGGATTATTTGGGGAGAGAAAGGAAGGAGTGTGTTTTCAAGGCAGAGACATGTATCAGAGGGGATGCTCAATTAGAAAATTGTAGTACAGCCCTACAGCCTAATGGAGTGAGAAGATGACAAGTCTCAGCCAGCTGGGTGGGGCACAATGCAGTGCTAACTGTAAGCCTTTTGTCTGATAAAAATTTCTGAAACCAAGTGATTGTCTGGCAATTAGCATCTCACTTGACCTTTTTAAGGACAGGAAAACAAAGGTAATGAATGTATCTTTCAGTGCCACCCAGTTTGTCGGGATTTTTGTGCATTGCTAGAGAGCCGCAATGACTCCTGTGGCTCTGGTTCCCAGCGCAGCATGGCTATTCAAAATTTGAAAGATTATTTGTGATATAGTGCCTGTAGAAATTGTTAAACCCTTAAGCAAACGAAAAGCCCCGTGTAAAGCTGCTAAACTACTTTGCCTGACTGTTTTTAAGGCTTCTTTTCCTGTCAGTGCAGTGAATTAACTTCACCAGAGTTTCAGAGGTTGCTGGAAAATGCAAGTCTTCTTGTTCCTAAGCTGCACTTTAAGTCATCTGTATTACTGAATAGTTGGAATTACTAGATAATTACAGAAAACCTAGTGCATTGTTTAAGTTAAATGTAAGCGTTGTTTAAAAACATTGTTTTAATGAGATACGGCATTCTTAAATGCTCTTGCTACAAAAATTAATTTGAGCTTTTTTAAATACTGCATGGTTATCAAAGAATTTGTAACATTTTGTAAGGAGGATACTTGCAAGACCTTTATTTTGTTTTAAGGCTCTAGAATCTGAAATCAAGTCTAATAATCCCAGATATGTGTGAACAGCTATTTATGTTTTGCTAAATTTGAAACAGTATAAATGTTAGGGTTTGTGCAAGACTTAAGTAAGCTTGAATCTGTTGAAAACTGATGCAGAAGATCATCCGTGTGAGGGGAATTTTATATGGTTGTGAGGTACCTTGGAAATAATTAAACTAATACTTGTGCTGGTTTTGTTGGTCCATTAAATGCTTAATTACTTCATTTGAACATGACTGAGGGGATTCATTTACAAATTAATACTTATTTTTAATGCCAGGTGACAGTATCATCACTGAAATGCATACTTCTCTGTGGTTTACACTTTCTGTAGAGACAATTTAATTTGCATGTATCGAAAAGAAAATGGTGGCTTTTCATCTCGCGGTGAAGACTGAATAGAAAACTGATGTTGTGATGTCTTAACACTGGGGCACTGTTTTGCAAAGAATAATGTATACGCTGAAGCATCATCATAGAATTAGACAAACTTTAAAATGCGCAGTGAATGTTTTGAGATGCAGTTCATTTCTGCTGCACTTAATATCTGAATGTTATAATGGATGTCTGCGTTAACAGAACACATTAGGGCTTATGTATTGTAGGTAAAATAGGGAATAGGCTAAAGAGGGAGAATGTAAGTGCTATCCAGTAACTGACTTTTCTTAAGCTTACCATAGGATATTCAATACTAAGATGAAAAAGTATAAATGGTAAACAGTATGTATTTATCATCTATGCAGTATTGACCTAGATGAAAAGGAAACAAGTAATAATCAGCATTTTAAATAGAACATTAAAAATGAATCTCTTAAGACTTTGAAACGTGTAATCAGTGTAAATTGGAGGGGAGGAGAAGGAAGGGATTGGGGGAACTGTTGCAGTGTGCTCTACTCCTTCAGCTCTTTATACAGAAGTAGGTATCATGATAGAGAAAAATAAAACAACTGCCTAAATTTGCTGGATTTCAAATCGACTAGTAGCACTCGTGAACTACACGGGGTATTTCTGCAAATCGGTATGTTCCGTCTGTGCTTTGTTGGAGCAGCAGGCCTATTTGCAAAGCTGTTTGTCACACAGTCGTTTTTATTGTAATAGGGCTGATATGGAAATATTCCTCTGATACATCTAAAGAAAAGACAAATGGCAGCATTTATAGAAGGTGGCAGATTGAACCACAGTATGTGTGTAGGGAGAAGGGGTTGGTGTTGTCTTGTTTCCCACCCCCAGCCCCATTACCCAAGAGGGGATTGACGTTATTTTGTTTAAATATGGTGCATGTTATGTTGGACTAGTGGGAAGATTAACACAATTGGGCTCTTAACCTGGTTAAGGGCCCTGGGTCCTGCCCCAAGGTAAACAATGGATATTTTCTTGTTTGCCCAGCAGGTCTTACTGTGTGGAAAAATAGCTGGGAGCCAGTCCTATTCTTTTTAACCACTTGTCTTGCACATAAATACATTAAACTTAAGGGTGTTTTGGAAGAAGTTTGGCCTTTCTAACAAGTCAAAATACTTGGATTTTGTTGTTTTATTTCAGCTGAAGGGCCTGATCCCATTTTAATACTTTTATATTTAAAGTGATCACCCATCAATTTCAAGATTAAAAAAAAAATAAGTGACCTCTTTAGCTGATATAAAGCAATGGCTGATTGCTCTTGTGGACTTGTGTGCTGTTCATCCTCTGTAGTGAATGTGGTCCTTAGTAATTCAGCTGTATACTGATAATTTTTATGTACATTTGGAATTTAACTTTTATTAAAGTGTAAGAGGGTAAAATATGAATGAGGAAAGCAAAGGTGAGGAAAAGTTTTATTCTGTTTTGTTTCTCAGGGAAAACGGCTTTCCCTGCTGAACAAATTTTGTTTACTCCTTCTTCCCTGCTCTAAGGGGTAGCATATGAAGGGATGCAAGTCTTAAATGACAATGCAGAAAGGTGCAGATCTGCACCCAAGTTCCTTGGTGTTGTGATGGGTCTCACCTTCCCCCTTTACAACCCACCTGGCAATGGATAGATCTGGCTGAATTTTTCTCTGCTCTTTGTTCTGGTGATAACCAGTGTTTGTCATGGAGGCTGACAAATAGGAAATAGATTATTTTAATGATTTACTAAAGTGCAAACTTAAATTAGAATGTTTCTGAAGACAGATGTAGTCTAGATTTAGACAGCATCTGAAAGAAGAGTTGTAAATTATTTTTGTAAGTTATCAAGGTAATGACACCATGGGTGATTTTGAAGCATATTGCAGGAAAATGGTTGCCTCCAGTTGTCCTGGCTGCACTTACAGCAGCACGAGCTCTGCCCCAAATCCTCCACCAGTGCCAGTTTGTGCTCCCATAAGCTGAGCCGAGAGCCCTTTGCTTTGAGATGCACCTGGCACTTCTTGCATCCATGCACACCTCTGTTAGCATAAACTCAGGGTTTTCACTCAGCTTGCAGCAATGCTATGGACTTTAGTCGTGAGCTGCCTGACTCACCAAGACCTCTTAAATATTCAAATCATCAAAGTTGAGACATAAAGCACTGGCATCACTGCAGTCAGTGGGAAAGGTGTTGTTGACTGAATCTGAGCTGAGGCATGCCCTGCTGGTGGTCACGTAGTGGTTGTGCATCACCTTCTCCTTGTGTGTTGTCCTCCTGAGAGATGAGGCTTAGCAAAAGGCATTGTATGAGTCTTGCCTACCACCTGCTGTCCAATTTAGTTGATAACTGACTAGAACAGTGCTACTCTAGCCTAAAGAAAGAAGAATCTTTGAGCAGTTAGTGACTCATGTCGTTGCATGGCTGCTTGGAGGAGATTGGCAGCCTTGCCCTGCCAAAGCAAGTACTAGAGCTTTGGAACTAACTCTTCTTGCAAGTCACTCCTCTGAGGACTTGTATTTCCACCAGCTTTCAGTAAACCCACTCTTGGCATGCTGTGGTAGTTACCAGTAAAGATGCTGGTGGTGGTATCTTGCATATCTGCTGTTGACCAATTACCACATCCAAGTAAGCCAAGAAAGGACCAGACGGAAAACTGGACAAAACCCGGACACTTTTTGTGTGTTATGTCCTGCTTTCCCACCACCCCAGTCCTGTTATGTTGAGGGTTCTGAGAGCCATTGAGAATGAGCACAGCCTGAGCAGATAGGAGCTGGTGATGACATGGCAAAAGCATGCTCCTGAATGGGAGGATGATCTGCAGCTGATTCCAGAAATACAGCCTCATTGCCTCTTCTAATGGTTCTCTAGCTAGAAAGTAGGGTAAAAAAAAAAACCAAAAGCCCCAAATTTCCAAGCTCTTTAGAAGTTAGAGGCAGTGCTTTATGACTAACTCTAGAACCGAAGTCTGGACATAACGGGCTTTAGACAGCTGAATCTATCACAGATGCCAAGCCTGACCTTGGACACATAGATAAGCTTCCCTCCAGCATCACTTCTCTGCTGAAGAATTGGGTAAGGTAGTGCACATGGCGCTTCTTGTGAGGTCTAATGGGAAGAGGCACAGCATGCTCCTGGCTGGCACTTCTGCTTCATAACCCCCTTTGTAGGGGTGAGGTGGGAAGCGTGGTTTGAATCTCCACTTCTCAAAACTTGCTCACTGTTGACTCGTTCAAAACATGGGGACAACTTTCCTGAATAAAGGGGTGATCCCCAGAGTGTCTGAATGCATTATCCAGCTGTCTGTCAGTATTGGAGCTGCTGAAATGGGAAGTGTGCAGGGCTGCATGCAGCCTTCTTTTGGGGAAGGGAAGGGTGTTCTTTTTTTCCTTGCTTTGTGTTTTTAAGTAGAAGCAATGCCTGCTGGCTCGTGAAGACTGGGAAGCGCTGTGCGCTCTATAGGATGCAAAGGGGGCTTTAACGCTGCTTGGAGCCAAGCAACCAGAGCATGGATGGGATTTACTGCTGCAAGTGATGTGCCATCTTCCCTCCACAGTGTGCTCAGTGGGAAGGCTCCACATCTGCCTGTGGCTTTTGCCCCGAACAGCATCACTGTGCTGGATTATGGAGGCTGTCATTTATCGTCGCTGTCTCTGACTGCGAAAGACAGTCCAGTGCTCCTGACAAAGCGACAGGGCGACAGGAGGATTGGGTATGGTTGAGAAACAGCTTGCAGGGTTGGCAGGCATTTTAAGTAGGAAGGTGATTTCAAAGGAAGAAAAAGAGGTTGGGAGGGAGGGAAAGACCCCAAAGACCAACAGCAACAACTTTACACTTTCACAGGATTGAAATATGCATGAAGAATGAAAACTGGTATGAATAAATGTGATTGAGCACAACTGGAGATAGGGTTTATTTTAAATAATAAAATAAAGGGACTTGTATTCAGAAAGGTTGGCAGGATTAAGACTGCTTCCAGGAAAAGCCTGTGGGAGGCAAGTAGGGTTTCCTGGAAGGGAAGATGCAGTCAGAAAAGGGAACTGATGGGTCAATGGCATGCTGCAGAGGTCTTGCCAGGGCTTCTTGCCGCTCATGTGCTGGGGTCCTGATGTCCAGCTGCACAACATACAGCCTGTTTGAGGGGTGCAGAAATGGAATATTTGTGGGATTAATGGCACATTTGCAATCTAAAAGCTAACAAGTCCTGGTACTTGCTAGTTCAATTCTACTCTCATTAAAATCTTTGGTTTCATCAGGTACAACTACTACACTGAAAAAGCAGCCTCACAGTGGATAAACTGCACAGGCTCACCGTTAGCATTTCTTAGAAGACCATTGAGTACTCCTGTACCCTGTGCTACTTCTTTATTCTAGGGCTTGTTTTCTATTCATGCAATGTCAGTACTCTGGAGACATCCTGTTTCTCCTTCAAGTAACGTTTTCAGCAACATTAAAGTGACTGTATAAAGTCCACTTGGCTAGGTCTTGAGCAGGGTTGATCAGCTTATACTATAATCCAAGTTTTAGAAGAAAAAAGTGGGAGGCTCCAGGTGAATCCCACAAACCCTTCCATCAAAAACCAGAGTGCAAAGGGGCATCTAACAGGGTGCAACCTGTTGTATGGGCAAGTGTCTCAGGAAAGAAAGCCTCTGCTGCTAACTGGTGCCTGACTGCCCCAGTGATACATGCAGGACCTCTAGTCATTATCAGCAGTTGCAGGAGAGCAGATGCTGACTGTGCCATGTATGTCCATTGTTCATTGCAAGGCTTGGCTGAAATGTGTGGCAGCTTGCAGAGCTGGGGTGTGAGTCTCCCCTGTACTGCTCTGCCTTCACTACCAGGGTGCCTTAAAAGCCACCGGTCTGCTGTTTCATGGAAAGTGTTTGGGGTTCTTCCTGTTGACTGTCAGCTCCTGCCTAGTCACATCAGTGTCACACAGTCCACTGCCCACATATTTCTCAGTTGCCATTCCACTTGATGACTTCCCCTCTTGGCTCACCTCGTTGTTCTCCCCTGGCTGCTGCTGTGCCTGCAGCAGGTCTGGGTGCTGTCACAGGCTGGCATCCTGCTGCAGTGGTGCCGTGAATAACAAATGGCACAAGAATGTTTGTCTTTGATGTGTCCCAGAAAAGGTGGAAATGCAAGTTCACTCCTTAGGAGCTGGGGTTTTTGAAAACACATCCCCAGTGAACAGCAATGGCAGCTGCAGCAGTAGGAAGCTTCAGTAGGTATCTCCACCCACACCCCATTTCAAAATAGCAATGAGAACATTTAGCAGTTGGTAGTTTAATGTGTCCTGGGATATACAGGTTTATTTTTTCTTTTAAAGCTGGCTTTGCTGGTTGTTCAAGAATCATGAGATCAAAAGTTAAAGGGGTTTTATTTTTCTGTATCTCAAAGGTTAAAGTGGCAACAGTTTCTTTGTGCTGTTTAACGCAGAATGGAGCCATAGCTTGAGAGCACCACGGTTTCCCTTTGGTGGTGCATGGCTGGTGGATGATAACATATCAAATACGGACTAATGGCTGAAGAAAAGCTCTTTTTTAAAACAAACAGTAAAAAGCCTTATGCCAAACCTCATAGAGGCCATAGCATTGCTGGTTCTTAAAACTGTTTGGCCCTGTTATGTTAGGGTTGGAAAGCACATTAGATGCATATGCTCTGTCACAGAAACAGGTAAGACCAAGTAAACCCATCTTGCAAAAATAATCCAGGCTAAATCAAGCCATTCTTTAACTCTGTCCTGAAACTTGGGGAAAACCCACCATTCCTGCTACTCCATTAGGTCAGAAAGTATAATTTTGGTGCCTCAGGAGTTGTAGAGGGATAGGGCTACTTGATGGCTGTAAAGGATGTCTAGAGCTCACCTGCTGTTATGGAACTACCAAAAACGCAGCAGTTATTACAACCTCATGAAAAAGTTGGTGAGAAGAGTGCTGGAAGCTGTGGTGTTTGATTGCCTCCAGGCTTTTAGTAATAGAAAATTGAGGTGGTGCAGGAAATGTTTCTGACATGCAGAAAAAAGGATGTGGGTTGCCTTGCAGGTACCGGTTCTCACATTGTATCTCGCTTTATGTTGCTTGCTTATGTTATAAATAGATCAAATCAGGAATGTGCCTCATTTATAAAAATCTTCAAAAAACACAGTATGTTTCTCGGTGTTGTGTAGCTAGCCTATGAGGCTTTTTGTTCTTTATTTGTTTCTGGAGCGGCCAGGCACTGCATGTGATCTGCAGCACTAATGGGAGCATAGGTGAGAAACAAAAGGCAAAGGGCTTTTGTGCAGAACAGCGGGGGAACAACCTTTCCATGTCTCTCACCCAGACCAAGAGGAGTTTAACCTTACAAACTCTGAGCTGTCAAAGGATTTGAGGGAGTGAAATGAGGAGTGCATGGCTTGGCAAATAGGCATTAGGGGTTAATGCTGGCTGGAGCGTTTTGACCCCACAGGCAGATGCCTGGGGCTGGTGGGAAGAGGAGACAAGCAAGGGACCTCCCCTTTTGTTTTTCCATTTGTATATCTGTTTGTTTGGTTTTTGTTTGTTCTTTTTCTTCCCTTGTCTGCCCTTGAATTCCAGGATTGATCAACCCAGTCTAAGCCCATGCTTTTTTACAGGGGAGGCTGTGCCCTCTCCCATGACCGACCGAGTAGGGTGAGGCCCTTCATCTGCAGGCAGCATCCCAACGGGAGCAAGGGGAACCGGGCTGCAGGGCTCTGAGGCATTGCAGCCCAGGGACTCCCCACACTGTGGGAAACGCAGCTCTGCATGCAGCCCCTTTCCTTCCTTTAAAAGTAAACCCACGGGGGATTCAAAAAAAGGTGAAACCTGGCATAATAATCTTAGAGGATGTTTTATTGTCAGGAAGACATCATCTCTATGCGAGTAGGACAATGTGGAAAGAGTGTGTTCTGTAAGGAGGACAGGGTGTGGCTCAAGCATCAGTAACAAATGCTGGAAGAGAAAATGCTCTTTGTTCTGCAGTCAGGTGGGTTGACAACTATTCTCACCCATCCCTGGCACGCATAACACCCAAAGCAATTAAAAGATTGGGGAAGGCTTGACATACTGAACTGCTGCAAATGCAGATTCAGCCTAGAATCTGCTGTCTTTTTTTATTATTATTTTTTTCTTTTTAAAAAGTGATGTTCCAAAACTCACTGGTATAAAAATTAGCATATTTGTGTTCCATGCAGCTGCATTGTTTTAATATCAGTGTTTTGTGTGTAATGCTTCAATTGGTGAGAGCTCTCTAGCACTAAAATTTATACTGGCCTACATGTGACTAGAATTAGACCAAAGTGTGCATTAAAATGTATTAAAAATGTGTGCATCCATATAAGCATGCAGCATAGCAAATCAACTCATAATGACAGTCCTGCTAATTGGAAAATAATTTCAAAGCCATTCCTTTTAAACTACCCTTGTTTGTCTGGCAGGTTTAATAAAAGGGAAATAAAAATGTATTCACAGTTGCTTTTAGATTGCTACAGGCTAAAGCAGTATCTAGATCTTAGGAAAAAAAACGATTAGCCTCATTTTTTATGCTTTTTTCATTCTGCTGTAAGTTGGTTAGTTTAAGTGACAAAAATGTTGCTGTCTTTTCTTCCTAGCCAAGCATCAGAACTAAAACTTGGTCTCATTGCAGTTGCTGGCAAGAAGTAAAATCCTTGCATAAGTGAAATACTATGAACTTGTTTGTAGACAAGCAAGTAGGAATTAATGTATAAAGCAACAAAAAGAGGGGTATGACCATTACACATCTTTTCTATTCCCATTTTACATAAATTCTTTAAAGTTCCAGGGTCAGGAATTTGGAAGGCTACCTATTTTGTATGTCTGTATAAATATATGTCTGTGTGCATAAATTATATCTTCTAAAAATGTCTTTTTTTGCTGGGAGGAAGAGAAATCTACTTGCAAATTTACATCTTGCGACATTTCCTTACAACTGCATGCTAGTGTATGTACTGCTAGAGGCCAGCCCGTCATTTCTTGGTAAAAAGAACCTTTCAGCTCGGTTACCTCCTGTAGAGAGCTAATTTTCCAGCAGTCAGGGTTGATCTGGATAAATAATTAGAGAAAGCAAGAGAGAGAGATGAAGATGATCACATCAGTGCTGTCTGTAATTCAGTTAATACAGCCAGACCCTGTGATTTCGTGTCTGCAGCGTACTTGCGTGGTCTCAAAAGCCGCAGAGGCAAGCAAGCAACAAAGCCAATCGGTTTCATTTGTCTTGGAAGAATTAGCAGCACTTTTCATTCATTTGTAGAAAGCCAGCAAACAGCTGCAGCATGCATCTGCAGGACGAGAAGGTGATTCTTGACACGTTCGCTCTTCCCACCCCACCGCCCCTCATACGCAAAAATTTCATCACACAATTAATGGATGGGTATCGCCATCTTTAAGGACAGCACTTGTGTTCTTTGTAGTTTGAGATGTTGCGGTGTTTTTATGTTGGAGTTAAAATGTGTCTTGTACAGTGGGGTGAAAGCCGGCTAGGTGAAGCTGACCATTTCAGCATTTCTTGATTGATTTATTCTAAAACTGGTCAGAATTATCTGATACCGATACTAAACTGCAGAGGAAGTGTGCCTGGTTCTTTGAGCAAGCAGTAGCATTTCACATGACTCTTAACTGTATCTCTTCCACTGATGTTAAAGCAAACTACATTCTTGTACAGCCTTTGAGGATGTGTTTGTTACTGGTGTGTATTTGTCCCTCCTGTCTACAGTGTTATAAAGGGGTTAAAAATACATCTTTGGTTCACTGTATTCCCAGTGGTAGCTCAATTGCATTTATACAGGGATCAGATTAAAATAGGTCAATATCTTTTGTGGAAGGTCTTTTGACACTTTGGTGCATGACTGCAATATACCTACCTTGAGGATGAATGGACCCAGAGGAAATCCCTGCATTAACAGAAACAGAACCTCGGGATACTTTAGGATCACGTTCCTTTATTCATCATCTAAATCAAAGGCTTGACAGAGGATATTTTTTCATCATGTCAGGCTAAATAATACTTTATGAGGTGACAGATAACTTCTGCTGAAGAAATAAACCCATGTATTTAGATAGTCAAACATCTGAATGGTGTGGTTCTATTCTGTTCTTTAAACTGAATCATTTGCATAAATATATATGTGTATATGCTCTAGCTGAAATGTTTCAGAACCTTATTAAAAAGAAAATTGTGTATTCAGGAATTGCCTTATGGCAGGAAGTCTTTGTCTGCCTGTTTGCTTTATTGCAGTTGTTTACTGCCTTGAATTGATTTTGTCTACCAAATCAGTATATTGAGGATGGCTGGGGAAGGCAGGGTGGAGGGAGGGTGCAGTTCTGCAATTAGCAGTACCAAGACGCTTTTTTTCTGCCTCACGGTTTGTAGGGGTTCTTTTTTGCCTTTTAAAAAATAAATAAATTAATTAAAACCCCTTGGAATTTCCATATTATAAAGAGGAAGAGACTTCTCTTCGATATTATGGTGCCATTAACATCTATTAATAATGCAGACAGGGTAAGTAGCTAGAGTTGGAGCTCCCTGGGGGCCTCGTAAAACAGATGTGCGCTGTATCTTCCCGGATTTGATAGCTGCTGGGGTCGAGGGGGTCGCTGTGATTCCCATTTATTTCCTCTGGCAGCGGTTTTCTAATTTAAGCACCTCTGTCTCCTGGCTACAGTTGCCTGCTGCGATGTGGAGGGGGTGTTCACGCATTGTCATGCCTGCTGCCAGAAAAAGGGGGCACAAGCTTAGTGGCCCTGCCTCAGCATTGCCTGTCCAGCTCACTGACTCTCAGCGCTCTCTTCAGATGCCTTTTCTGTTCAAGGTGGTGGAACCGGGCTCTTTTGTTGGGTTTATTTTGCAAGAGATATCAAGGTAAGTGTTTCTTCCTCCTTGCAGATGCTGATGTATTTTTGCATGGGAAGGAAGAAATATTGCAGCTTGTGAGAGCAGGTAGTGTATCACTTGAGGTGATGTCTAGCCCTCGGTGGGAAATGTAGTTGCCGTATCCCCTTTCTCAAGATTTTACTTCTCTGTTTTAAGGCAATATATTCATGGTTCTGCCTCTGAATAGGTAGCACTGCATATTCTTTCTGTAGCTGTCTGCAGAGAGGGTGGGGTATACCAGAAGGACTTAAAGTATTTCATTTTTTAATGCTATTTCTTTAATTGCGGAGTTTTCTACGTAAGTAGTGATAAAATGCTAGTGTATGGCAAAATGTCTTTACAGTCAATACTATATTGGGTGTATTCACACAGGTTTACGATTGTCTTCAATCAAATGAGATGTGAACGTGTGTCCTTGTGTGCACTTGCATTACAATATAGTCTTGCTGTATGCATTTAAATGTAGAGGTATGCAGGTATGCACTTTTGCTAGCTTGTCACATATGGGGGGGGGAATATCCTGGTAGCAGGTCCAGATCCTTTTCAGCTGTTTCCACCAGCTGCACATTACAGTTAAAAGTTCAGAAATGTGCAGAAAGGTAATGTAACTACTTAAAAAGGACAGACAGAACAGTTACTACTTCACCTCTTTTATTCTTCCATTAGTATGTGTGCAAATGACCATTAGTCTCTTGCAGTGAGGAGTACTGTGTTATATAGGGAAGCATAGTTTCTGCTGTATATCCTACAGTAATACCCTCAGCTGAGAATCAGGTTGCTTCTGTCATTTCAGAAAGATAAAGATACATCCAGTAGAAGGAAACAACAGAGGCGTGGGTAGGGATTTTTTGGAAGCGCTGCATAAGCCAGTCCATGGGATTTCAACAGGCAACCCTCAGAATAGTCTGAATGGGCCTTACTCTTCCCCCAAATGCATTGAAAATTTAAAATTTGCCTCTGGCTTATCACACATTTAAAGCCCCTTGCTGTTCTGCTGTCTTCCTGTATACTGAGACACTGTGTATTAGCTTATCTGTGCTTATGAATGCGCACTGACATAACGGGTGCTTCATTTAAGTGTCCAAATCCAAAAGACAGAAATTAAATAATTAAAAAAAAAAACAAACTATGTGAAACTTGGAGGGGAAAAATGACTTAAAAGCAAAAACTGCTCTTTATATAAAACTTATTTTTCCCTTTTATTAGATCTGGGCTATATTGCAGATAGCTGTCTTTTTTAATATATTGACTGTTCCTCTTTCTGATAGAATTCCAGTCTTTTATTAATATCAGTCAGACTTCAAATAAAAATGTGCAGATTTTACAAAACATTTGAATTAAGTAATTAAATGTGTGTAACTTTAAAATGAGCACACCTGCAAATAACTTTAAAATATAGCCATTTTTGGGGGGAAAACTTGCTGTCTGTTACTTCTGGTAATTTTGTTTGCTGAGTAATACAGAACATTTGCAGAAGAGGTCAATAAGTCTCATAACTGATAGGTTTGAAAGAACAATAAAATACTGTCTGGTTTTAATCAGGGACTTGAGTTCATGTTTTTTATTGATGTTTTGCTAATTTATAATCTGTTTGGTAAATTCTGTTATGTATTCATACAATATTTCTATCGTTCAGCCCTTTTTTCGTGAAATCAGTATGTGAAGCTATGGCTGCTGATGCTTAATGATTCCTTTTTTCCTGGCTCCATAAAATAATCCCTTCTGAATTAATTGAAGACCTAAGCATTAACCAGCATACAGAGGGAATTGTAGAACTGAGCTGTATATTTTGTACTTCACCTATTGTTTGTTAAAACCAACAAACCTAACCCACTTTTGTTGTTGTTGTTGTTTGTGGTATCACTCACTTATTTGAGCCCTTTTTGGATTATCAATGGCGAATTTCACATCCAAAAATACAGTTCAGATGCGTAACATTTGGTGGTTTAATATTTAATGACTAATTATGATTGAGATGATATATATTCTTCTTTGCCCTGGTAAGAGTTTCTCTGTGAAATTAAGACAGACTGTGTGGATTTTGTGGTGTTGGTGTACATTTTAGTGTACATTTTCCCTTTATTTTCCCATAAGGGGAAAATACACATGCAGGTATGATACAGTAACAGGAAACAGTAATTTTAATGACTTTTATACTATGCTTGTCCTCTGGATGATCAACATTTTTTTAATTTAATTTTTCTTTTTTTAGGTAGAATAGTAAACCAACCTAGAAGCAAAATTTTCTGCTTAGGGAACTTCACTGAATATAAAAATACATTGCGAGAAGTCTGGCTTCCACCTTCTTTGGGAAACAAAGGAAAGATCCTCTTTCCTTTGTTAATGATATTTATCATCTTTAACTCATTAGTTGCTGAAGGTAAAGATGAAATGTTGGAGGGATTAGAGATGATTCATTGATATAATTTACATAGATTATTTGAGGAATGCCTGTGTGTGGGTGTTTTGCAGATAAAACACAAAAATGCATAAGCAGTAGGCATTGCTCCTCCTTAATGCTCCTTAAAGAGCACTGAATTTTTATCCTGTGTTTGATGTGTGTTTAATGCCTTCTAAATAAAGAACAATTGCGGGACTGCTTTTTATCTGAACTTTGGGTGAACCCTTGTGTAAAATGGAAATGCTTTGTGAGGCATCCATGAGAAGGTAATATGGGGCTGCTGTATATGGCAAGCTGTGATTTGGCCTCTTCTGAAAATGTATCATCGTAATTTTGTCTGAGCAGTCTTAATTTCGAAAAGGTAACCTTTTTCAAGTGACAGTCTGCCAAACAGGATCAGTTATGGTTATATAAAAATATAGAGATATACAGATCTTCTTCTTTTTAAATTATCTCCTTTTTATTTACATGTGGAAGCAAACAGTATGTCCAAAATGCAAGGAATATATTTTTCCTTTACCCAGGAGTAGCACTTTTGCATGATGCATAGTCTTTGCTTTTTCAGAATCCAGTGTGTTTGTTTTCTGATTGAATTTTAAAGCACAGTGTTTCAGTGGATGCTTCAATATGTTGCATTTTGCTTACATGGGATTTACAAACCCACAAATAATTAGCACTTTTTATTTATTCCCATTAAATCATACGTACATGTTCCTTGAACGTTATGCTAAGGGGAAAAAACCTCTTCCTTCTAGTGACTGTTCTGCTTTTGTGCGAGATACTGCAAACCTCTAACCAGGATCCGTACTGTAGCTGCTTATGATAACCTCCAGCATGTTGATGTGAGGGGAGGAGCAGAAATCTTAACAGCTCGCACTCCAGACACCCACGCTGATTGCAATAGAGGAAACTTTGTACAGCAGCAAAACAAAATAGTAAATAGAGAGTCAGGAATTGTGAAAATGTGGCAAGTTATAATTATGAAGAGGACGTGCATTGAGCTGAATACTTCTTTGTATGTGACACAAGTGAGATTATTTGCAGGGGGAAAATCCTCAAATTTATGTATTTCATTTACTTTTTGCAAATGTTTGTTTCTGTGTTTCCTAATTTCTGATTGACTTCAAAAGGAGGGCATTCTTCTCTGGTTTAAAAGTCAGGTCCAAGGACAAAAAGATGCAGCATTGGTAGCGACAGCTGAAGAGCAGCAGTGATTCTCTGAGGATGTAGTTTTCCCCATTTTTCTCTTCTGTTCAAGTCAGATACACACAATCATACATATATTTCTATGCGGCTTTGTACATGGCAGCATGGTTGTGGATGCGCCTTGGCGTCTGCAGGGATTCAACATGCAGGTACCAAGGATGTACAGTGACAGTGCTTCCAGTACCCTTTTTGAGTTTCCACATGTGGAAACTTGTGTTGCTTCTCCCAGAATCTTCCTTCAGGGAGGAGATTATTTGGATTGCAGAAGGATATAGATTAGTTTATTGAATGTTCCTGGAAAGACAGGAGGCTACATTTGTGTACAGAATAGGAGACAACTACTGATTTATGCTATAAACCACATGTAGCTTATAAATTTGTGCACGATGAATGTCTGCATTATACACTCTTTTCCACTTTATCCATGGACAACCCCCATTCATTTGTCTCCCTGAGGACTGCTGCAAATATTCCAAACACCCAGCCCTTTTAAAATAAAATAAAACCTGCTGATGTGGTGGGTTTTTATTTTCTCCCTGCTGAAATGGTGAATTTCCCCCTCCACAGATCATGCCTCTCTCTTGCTCATAAGAGGTATGGACGTGGTTGGCATGTTGTAAGCAGCCTGACCAGGACGGGGAGACAAGGACCCCAATGCTGGCTGTGGGGCACAGCCTGTGCCAGAATGATGTGCACTCGGCTGTGTGTGCAAGAGGATGGGGACTGTGCTTTGTGTAGAGCCCCTTGTCTCCATCCTTTTCGAGGCCCCTGCTCTTGGTGTTCTAATGGGAGGAGGAGTGCTGCCTTTTGGGGTTGAAGTAGTTAAGAAAATGTGTCTGTACCAAGTTGCCTTGCATGTGTGCATTTACTAAATTGCATTTTGTTAAAAGGCAAAGTCACTCTCCTGGCAGTGTAGCTGCTTTGCTCTGACCTTCCCTCAAGGGCACCTGTTATCCCAAAGGTATGGTTTACTTCCACGAGGATGTAACATCACTGTCCCTCCCTCCTGTCTGTTATATGCCCCAGCAGTTAATTTCTGTGTGAAACAACTTATCTTTGCATGTTTAGACCATGAGCCCCAGATAGGGAGGTTAAACTACTGTGCATGACAGTTGTGTACATGAAACTCTTCATTAGCCTCCGTACAAAAAGAAAGGAGAAAATAGATGTCACAGAGCAGTTTCTGCCCAGTTTTGTTTCTGCAGCAGATGAGTGGGTGTGTTCAGATACCTCAAGTACCTTCTGCAGCGGCAGTGTGCAGGTTTTCAGGCAAGTCTCATGTCCAGTGCTAGATGAATAGGGACTGCAGGGGGACCTGGTTGCATGGCTGAATGATCAGGAGCTGGGGTACCTCTCGAGTCAAGGCGGTGTCCCCAGGCCTGAGCATCACCATGCCTCTGCATTGCTTTGGCTGTCACCCTTTGCTGCCTCTGAAATCAGCAGAGCCTGAATCTTTGTGAGACCATGCCCCCCGCAAAGGGGCTGGAAGTGCTCAGTGCATGGTTAAAGAGGTCTTGCATTTGTGTTGAGTCACTGCCAAAAGCAGTGCTAAAGCCCACTGTGTCTGGCAAGTTGACACATCGTTTTCTGCTTGAGCAACAGGGTTTTTTTTTTCTCAACATCTTGCTAGTTCCTTGCTCTGTTAGAGTTTAACTTTGAACCATTTGAAATTCATAAAACATCTAGGAATATGCAGATTTTCATATCAAAAGTCAAATCCAAGAGCCTATTAAATACTACAAGTACTCTGTAATAGGCTTGATTAGGCTAATATTAACTCCAAGTGACACTTCAGTGACATCAACTGTGACAACGGAAGTGACATTTCTGAACTGCCTTATTTTTAGGGAGAATGTTGATCATGGCTTTTTCAATTGTCACTGTGGCATAACACTCATAGACCAACGTATTTCTGGCAAGTGTGACATGTACCTTCTCTCTGGTTGCGGGGGTGTGATGGTCAGACTTGCTGCTGCTTGGTAAGGTTCTTATGCTGACAATATGTACTGATGGTATTTCTGGCCACAGACACCCAGGGACTTCTGTTAACCTGTTCAGAATTAGATTTCTTGAGAAACAGTTCTTGATTAGGTATCAGTATGTTTACCAAGGCAAGGAATAAGACTGCCAATGTTAATGGTTAACCTATGAAGCAATGGCTTTAGTTGTCTGAGCACATTATGAAAGAGAGTCAACAATGCAGCATTCTGTTTTCTCCTTGGTGGTGGACTTGGTGTTTTGATTCTGGTGTAGCTTTCAAAGGATGACAGTGTCAAATACTTGGCATGCAGAAAGGTGCAGTTCTTGTCACTGTCTGTATCCCTGGTACCATGTAATTCTCTGACTCCCAGGCTCTCGTACCAGATACAGATAGTGATCTTCTCGGCAAAGTACTATGCAAGTATTTGCTAAGCCCGGCTTTAGATCTTGAAGGTTGTGTTAGTGTCAGTAGTATAGGCCAATACTATTCTTTGAGCATATATTCTGGACAGGCTTCATTCTGAGCAGTCTATGAAAGCAATCTCTAAAAGTGTCCCCGAATCAAGAGCCAGTGACTGTAGGCAATCTTTTCATTGAGGGAAAATTGCACAGTTTTGATGAAACTTGTCTTTTAATGATTGTTTTACCTATGCTTATAGTCACACAGAAGAAGATAGATAGAGAATAATTCCAATCATCAAAGAGATGGTTTAACTGACTTCTCATCTTGGTAGATCGCCATGATTGAAGTACCATTTCCCAAAAGACTGCAGAATTTCTTGTTTGTTTGCCATGTAGGAAGTGCAACGTGGATTGTAGTTAAGCAGATGGAGTACTGTCATTGTCTTTTCTGATTGACTAGAAATAATCACATCTGCTATTTTATTATTCTGTTCTCTTCACCTGCTCAGTCTTAGCTTCGAAGGCTGTGGAAATACAGGCTTGTCCTTTGTCAGTCCGTTCCCTGGACAATGTTCACAGCCCATGGTCAGTTTGGCTGATAAATTCTGCTGTAATATGTCATAAGCCTGGGTAGGAGCCTAATTGAATTGTCCTGTGCTTCCCTTTTGCTACCCATCTTTCAGTCATTGATTGGACTTTTATCCAGTATCTTCTGTGTATCTTGAAGGAGTGCAGCTGTCTGCATAGAACCTGTACTGCAGTACAACACCTGTTCACCTTCTTCCAGTGTTCCCAACCATGCATGCAATATTTTAGGTTCATATTCATATCTTAAATACACTTTCTTGCTTGATGTATTTTACACAAAAAAGAGCATTTACACACTAATTATTCTTTCTGTAAAATCCTGCTGTATTTCCAGAGGGCTCATTGAAATTAAGCCTGTGATAAGTCTGTCACTCCTAAAAATCAGAGATTGTCTGTCATTCTCATGATTACATGAGGTAAGAGATACTTACTACATATTTGATTTAATCCAATTACTTGGTTTTGAAAATGGGGCTTTTTTGCTATTTATGGCTTTTGTGATGTTAAATTCTGGCATTGAATATTGCCTCCTTCATTGCCATTGCTGATATCAAAGTGGTTTATTCATAATTTAATATTTTCTATATAAACATTCCGAAGTCTCTTTATCCTTAATGCTTTGGGTGTGACAGGGCTAAATCACATGTGGTTAACCAGGGCAGTATGTCTTGTTGCCTGCCTATCCAATGACGCTACCTATTTTCATCTAATATGTTGCAGCTCTGAGGCTAATTATCCAAGAGTAACATTTAGTCTACTTGTGTGTGATGCAGAGTCTGTTCACTGTTGTCATGTGATCTTCTGGAAGACCACTTACTATGATAACTTTGTAATTGAAAAATTGTTTAATGGTTATGTTCAGGTGAAAAGGAACAAACCACCTATTCTGTGCATCCTACTTACTGGAAATGTTTTTCTTCCCTTATCAGTGAATTTTCATGTTCTAATGTAAGACTTCTCTCAGATTCCACCTAGATTCCACCCAGATTGCTTCTGTTTTGATGAATCTGGCTTGCTTTCAGCTTGCTAAAAGCTGTTTGCTGTAAGGCTTGGAACATCATTACAGCTGGAAGGATTGTTATCTGATAATGCCTGGAAAATTGTTTGCTATCCTGAAGTCAAGGGAATGTAGTTCAATGCAAGAAGAACCAAGGACAGCAAGTTTTTAGCATGGTTTAACATTGTAGTGGATTAGCAACCTTTATTTTAGTTGTGTGTTGTTAGGTAGACACAGTATGTTCATCGCTTGAGCATGCAGCTCTGTTTCTGTGTGTTCCTAGCAAAGCTCATTAGGTAACAGCAAAGTTCACATATGAAATTGAGAGATCAGAGCACCTATCAGTGACCACCAACCCAGAAGAAAGCGCTTGTGAATTTTGAACAAGTTTTTTGGTTTCCTGTTTTCAGGACTGGCTTGTTTGGATAATGGAAGGCTGCTGTTGGCTGAGTGACAGAGGTGTAAACCCTGTACTGCATGCCTCTGTTATCCAATTAAGAAATCTATTTTCAGCGCTACTACCAAGGATCCTGCTTAATTGTTTGGGGGGGGGGGGGTGTGTGTTAAATATCTGTAAAACAAAGAAAAATAGGTCTATCTTTAAACTGACATGAAAAAGAGAGGGAAAGCATGTGGAATAACAGTCACCTGGACTGGAGCATCTGCTAGGTGTTTTAATGAAGTGCTTTTCTGGTTGTTTCCATTGGTCCAGGCTCACAAGTTTTTATGTTCTAGCTGTAGGTCTGTAAAACCTCTGACCTTGCACATGATCTTGTTAATGTATCTGGTCAGTTGTCCTGGTTTTGCTTTTATCAAAATCCTGTAGGAAACAGCGGTAAACCTGGGCTCTGGTCATGCCCTAATACTTCTGTTGATGAATAAAGCAAACCCTTAATTACAAACTCTGCCACATTAAAAAAAATATTGTTGAGGGCTGACATTTGTGCATGAATTAAATGCGTGATGTGTTTGTTGAAAAGGCATGAGGTTGTAATTAGGGTTTTATATGATACTGTAAAAGGAGATTAATGTATAGTGTATTTCCTTAACCAGCAGAAAGCAGGAACCAGTTGCCTGTGACAGCGTGGTGCTAGTCCCTGTACCCAGACGTGTGCTGTGCAGGCATGGGCTTGAGAAGCCCATCTAAAGGGTCTCCATTAAAGAGAGTTTTTGAACATTGGAGAGGCAGATGTTGGTAATGTAGGAGTCAGGAGTGCTTTTTGAGCTTAATTCCAGGATTTCCTGATTTGCTAAAGTGACAAAGTGCTGTCTGATTGACTATGACACAGTGCCTCAACAGGCCTTTCTGGGAGTACCTGGCACCCCCTCAGGGAAGATCCCAGGGCTGCTGGTGGAAGCCCTGTTCTCCAGGCTGTGAATCAGTGATGAGGGGTGGCAGCAGCAAGGTGGTCCAGCCAGCTGTTGGGCCAGTTGAGCACACTGCAGTGCTTGTGTTAAACATCAGGGAGCTATATGGGAGCATAACTGGGCAACTTTAGTGAAGTCCATCTAATTTTTTGTCTTCAGGAGTCTGCTGTGGTTCCCAGGCTTTGCCCTGCAGAGCTCACACATACAAGTTTATGTTTCAGCCTCAAACTGTCACCAGCCAGTTTTCCACAGCAATCTGATTGTACAGCCGTCTTCCCCTTCCCACACCTACGCACAAGTCTTTTTATTGTTTTCTTCTTGCTACCTTCTCCCAGCTTCTCCCTATATGAAGTGAGTGCAGGGAAGGTGGTTATGAAATCTTTTGCATGCAAGCAGGGCTGATGTTTTCTACATCTGTCCTCTTTTGACTCAAAATGATATTTTTAACTTCAGCTGCAAGTCTTGCCTTTTATGTCCAACACAATGCATGGGCCGGGCCCAGCCCTCTGTATGCGCTCTCTGCTATTCTTTCTCTCCCTCAATGGGAAGCCCTCGTTTCCCCTTCTTGTTGACATAATTTCAGGATGCTTTAAAGCCACCCGTGTGCATAAGTGGTTTGCTGAGCCGTGCATAATGTGGTCACTTGAATGCTTCTGGAATGCCTAGGTATCATGTGAAGATAATGACCCATGTAAATGCATTTTGTAGCAAGAGAGTCATCTATAGATGGTGTGCGTGTAGGTTGCCTTGAGCATTGCAACTGCTTTTGTGTTTTGTTCCTCTCTCTACTTGCTCAGCTTTAGATCCCTTTTTTCAGCTTTGCATTTTAAAAAAAAAAGTGTTTCTTTTGTTAACTGCATTAGAGATATTAATTGTGCTCATGGAAAGCCACAGTGAGGTGCATATGTATCAAAAGCCATTATGCTCCACATCTAGAGGAAAATTACAGATTGTTTTCTTTAATGATTTCAGTGGTTGCTTGCTGCTCAGTGGCAGAAGTTGGACTGTGTTTCAAATGATTTCTACATTCCTTTGGATTTTTGTGTTTGAGCAAAAGTGTCAGGTTTTTCACACATGGTTCATCCTGGGTCTGCAGCCCTCCAGAGAGGTTGTTCTGTTTATTCTTTATAGAAATAAAGTATAGATTTGAAAAAAACATTAATTAAAATCAGCTCCAGAATACATTGTTCTTTCTTTCTCCGTGAGACAATTGAGATAATTGACAATTTTAGGTGTTGGTTGTTGAGGGGTGGGACTTCCTTTTCCTGTATGTATGTATAAAGGCATGACTTGTCTTTGATGTGCCAGAACGTCATGGTTGGAGTCCTTCCCATGGCCCTCAGTCCCCCTACTTCATGTCACCCTTCCTCCCGCTGCACAGCCTTATCATTTCCTGCTGACACTGTGAATGACGACCTTGGGTTGCCTGAAGCTGGAAAGCAATTGCTGCAGTTAGTGAACATAAAAAGTAATATTGTCTTTACTATGGCCATGTGAAGACTGCAGTAATGAGTCAGGAAGCAGATTGGATTTTTGGATTGGAAGTAAATCAGATCTTTATTTAATGGGGAATGTAGATATCACCAGCTGTGTTTTTTTAGGCCTTCTTTGACAGTTAATGTGAGGTAGACCCATCTCAAACACATTTACAGTGTTTTCTTATACTCCATATTGAGTTCCTACAAATCCTGTCTTGACCCGTGTCCTCAACCCTAATTGTTCACAGAGGCTGAAAGTTACCACTGCGTCTGTCTGCATATCACACATTTTAAGTGTTGAATAGAAACACACTAGCTACAAGGCATGCTGATGGGCCATTAGATGTTATTGGTCTGGAAGTGCTTCATTTGAAGCATATTGCAAAAAATCCCCAAAACCATACCAGTTCTTGGTTGGGAAATTTATATCTTCTGTAACCTTATGACAGCAATAGAGTTCAATGACTTCATATTTGTATGTTTGAAGAAAAAATGGAGATTAAGGTGAATTTTAAAATAATTTCCAGAAGATATTTTGTCAGTTAAAAACAAAAGAAAGCAAGTGGTAATTTTTGATCCACATAATCTTGCCTTCATTATGAAACAACATAGCCTGTAAAAGTAAACCTGTTGGCCACAAACTAATGCTTTTGTAAATGTTTAAATAAAAACAAAATATTACTAGCACAAATATGATCAGAAATATGAGCAATAACTCAATTTAGAAGACTACATTAACATTATTAGTCAAAATACTGAAGACAGACTGCTGACAACACTGCTCTGTGTGCAGCATACTAGTGGAAACAAGGAATAAGGCTTGTATTCTGAGATCATCTTTATGCTGCAAAGCCAGGATACATCCATCATGTTACTAAATGTCATTTATAATCCACTGTAGAATAAACTCCTGAGTTAACATTTTTGCTGGCTGCCACAAGAAGCAAGAAAGCTTTTTAACACTGTTTGTGATTTGAAAACTTTCATAATTTGGGATAAACATACTATTAGACCATCCTTATCAGAGTCTGTGAATGAAGAGGATGCACCCCAAGAGAGTCCCTGCTACGCAGCAGATTATTAAGTTTTCAGGAGAGTAAACAGGTAGGGTTTTCCCATAGACACACAGCCACAAAGGCATTCTTTCTGGGGCTGGAGTGGCACTGGCACTAAATCAGTTTGTTATCATTGAACATCATAACATTACCTCTAGTTATTATATGAATTCTAACTTCCAAATAATCTCTGCTCCAGAGCCTTCAAATACTGCCTCACCTAATGAAGCAATACCTTTTTTTAATGACTCAGCACATTCACATATGTAAAAGGGAAGCTGCAACAGGGCTTTGTGGCTCCTGAGAAGGTAGTTTTTCCTTTTACCAGTTCACCATCAAAGCAGGAACATAGAGCTGGTGAAATTCCTAAAGTTTCCTGCCTGGCAAACCCCGCTGCATTGTTCTGGTGCAGCAATGTCAAGCTTTTAGGGAAATAATTTCTTTCTGGAAATAAATGTAGCCCTGGAAAAAGATGCCTGGCAGCGAGCAGTGGCAGGATTTTGATATCTTCCTCTGCCGAGGGGACAGGGAAGCCATACCACCTGCTTCTAGGCTGTCATGTTCTAAAGAGAATGAAGGGACAAGGATTTAATCTCTAAACAACCCGTCTTTTTCTTTTCTGCTGAGATTGCCAGTGATTTTAGGGGCAAGGGTACCCATCCACTGCAAGAGCAGAAATCATCCTGCTGTATATGATGGGTCACAGTTGACGTGCACTGGTGACTTTTGGTTTCTGGGAAAGTGCAAGAGTTGTGTCTTTCTAGGTAAAAGGTATTAAGTTGTCGTGTTGTTTTTTTTTCTTTTGCCAGTTCTGTAGGATGCTTCTTAAGGCAATCTGTGTGAAAGCAGTAGCTATTTGTCTTGTTCCAAGTTATTTATTGTATTGTACCATGCTGTATTTATATCATCAAACATACCTCTCCAATGCAATTCTGTGGATTCAGAACAGAATTCTGTCTCCTTTTAAATTTGTTGCTGATTCCTTCAGTGAGCAAGTAAGATCATGAAATTCATGGTAGATGTTATTGATGATCATTTGAAGCAAAACTTAAAATGCTTGCTTTCAGAAGACTTTTGGGACCCTTGTAAGACACATGGTAATTTATTCAGAGGTACAAAAAAGTTATTCAAGTTATTGACATGTGATAAGTACTTTAGTGGAGAATTTCCATCTGATTTCATCATATCCACAGCAGTTTCCACATATCACTTGCAAAAGGACAAGCCCTGAAGTTAAATTACATGTATACAGAGAGGTGTTTGCAAGTTCTGTCAACAGTACAGATGCTTGTGCTTGATACCTTTGTTTGACCACGTAGTTTAGCCCTTGCAGTGGCTGTGGACTTCCTCCCACAAACCAGAGGTGAGAAATGAACAGGATCTCATAGTGGTGACCTTCACTGAGCAAGTAAAGACTCACAAGTGCAAAAAGCCTTGTGCACTGGACAGTGTTTGCATTGCAGCCAGAACATTTTAATGGGTTCAATCTTTATACTAATTAAGGAAACAGATCTTTTTCATGGAGCAGATTTGGAGTCTATGTCTGCTTCTGTTAAAGTCAGTAGGGATTTTTCAGTTGACTGGGGGGCTGTGTCAGAAGAGATGAATGTGATGCAAAGGAGAGTGCTTGGATTTACAAGAATTAAAACCCCTGAGATTATAATTATTCCTCTTGGTATAATGTTAAAACACAAGCAACAATTTCTCTGAATTGTTAGAACTATTGAAGAAAACCCATGACAATGCGAAAGTTAGCTACAAGCATGCTACCTGGCTTTTTTGTAGTATGCATTAGGGTTATAAGTTTTTTAAACAGTATTAAATTTGAGTTGAAATACTACTCTGAAATAGGAGAGATATTTGAAATGTGTTTCACTTTACTTACATGCCACTGAGCTGGGATTCAGCAATGTTGTTGCTTAGGTCAGAACCCAGGTATGTGGCCCCATGTTGCCTAGTTGTGACATTAGTTTTCAGTTGCAACAGAAATACCGAATCTGAAATGGAGGATGAGGTGAAAGGGACTGCAGGCTCTACTTATAATTGGGAATTTTTATTTCCATTAAAAAAATGGCTTAGAAGAAGCTTTTTCATTCATCTTTCTATGTAAGTGGATATATTCTCATTGTCTGCTGTTAAAAGGAATATTTTTAACTGCAATGGAAAGGTCCTTGGGGTACATGTATGTAATAATAATTTTTTGCTTTTAAAGGAAATCATCTGTAAATCCCATTAGTTAACATTTTTCAATTTTCGTCTTTCTAAGCATGATTTAACCTCAAGTGTTGCAATTTTGAAATCTAATTAAAGAATCGCCTTTCGTTCCCATCAGAAAGTAGACCTGTAGACTGAATGTTTGAGATGAACAAATGAAAACCTTTACCCATTCTGGTTTGAAAGAGCTATGGGGATGTTCCTTGGGTGTGGAGCAGTGCTGAATGTGGCTGTCCTTCCCACAGAAAGCGCAGCCTGATCTCATGCCAGTGGGGTTATATGAGGACCCAGTGGGACTAGCAGTGGGTGGATGCAGGAGGCATGTTTTCATCCAGCACCGCTCTCCTGATGCCCTCCTGAGAGGTGATCCCTGCTGAGGAGAGAGGGCTGTGAAACCAGTCTTAACTCTGCCCCTTTGGCCAAGGTCCTGGTGGGCAGTGGTGGTTCCTCTCCCTATCAGCACACTGCATGGTAAATAGAAATGGTAAATGCTCCATCCCTGGCAGTGTTCAAGGCCAGGTTGGACAGAGCCTTCAACAACACGGTCTAGACTGAGGTGTCCCTGCCCATGGCAGGGGGGGTTGGAACTGGATGATTTTAAGGTGCTTTCCAACACTAATCATTCTGTGATTCTATGGCCTCCCCCTCTGCTGCTGCAGCTCTGCTTTGTGCTCTGCAATATCCAGTAGCAGCGTCCATGGAAACCACTGCTGACAGTGACTTGCAAAGAATTTGTTAATTAAAAGATGTTTAAATTTTAATAAAGTTGGTATCTTCAATCCAACCAGGATATTGCAAAGAGTATCCCACTCTGCCATCACTCTCCAAAACTGAAATGCAGCTGGAAAGGAAGTGCCCCTTTGCACCCAGTTCTCGTCGTCTGTTATCTTAGCACACTGTCAGGAGACATATAAACATATATTAGTATTAAAGTTTCTATAGCTGCAGCAATGAGGGCTTGACCCAACCCTGTGACCACCCATAAACTCTGTTATCTGTCCCCCAGTTTAGCACAGGGCAAGGCAGTACAAGTGCAGGGTTTGTCCTAGGCCTTGGTAGAGGAGTTTCTGCAATGGAGCCATGCCCAAGAGCATAAAGAAACAAAACACAGTAGCCTGGAAAACAGCAGAATCACTTCAAAATGGACATAAAAGAAAAGATTAGGCTAACTTCTTGCAGACTGAAGGGACATAAAAAGCTAAACTCATTAGAAACTTGTGGGTGATTGAGCTGAGGAGGTGATACCTGTGCTGGATCTGGGGGAAGTCTCGCAGGAAGTAACAGAAACTGTCTTTGTGTTAGAGGGCTGGATCCATGGTATGTGTGAAACTGAACATCGTTTGCTGCCTTTGCATGCAGGAGTCACACAGTGCAGGAGGGTTGTGAACCTGAGAAGTTAGCAGTCTTTGCTAAAAACAGCTGTAAGTGTCACTTAACCAGCACCTAGATGTTACAATTTAAGAGAAGATGATGTTCTCACTATGTGGAACAAAACAGAGAAAAAAGTAGAAGCTGTGGTAGAATTGATGCAGTTTTAATGTTGGCCTCTGGCTGATCACTCACTTCCTTAGGGCAGCTGTAAGGTTATGGGAGAACCTGGGAGTAGAGGGGCAGAAATATCACCCTCGCTTCCAGTGGGGTCCATGAGATGCGAGACTCCATGTAAAGGCTGAGGAAAGGGTATTTGGCATTATTATGGATACAAAGTCAGATGAGTTCAACCCTTGCTGTTTCAAGTCTTTATTAATGTTTTTGGGCAGTTTCTCTTTCTATCAATGAGCAGGCTGTGAGTAGTCCTTGCTAGTGTAAAGTACTCTGGTAGCTGATACTCAGGCTTGAGAGATTAAACGTGGTATGCAGAATAAGGAGAATTAATTCATTGGTGTTTTCTGTTCAGTGAGAAAGGGTAAACAACCTGGACGCTGAAAATTGCAGTGGGTGTTTTTATATTTGTTTCCCATATGAAATAAAGGCTGTATTTAAACTTTTCCAAAGCAAATATTATGTTACAATGAGGTGAAAATTTCTCAAATTCTTATCCCTGTTCTTTCATTCTAATTTTTATCACAAACTGATCTTTTCTCCCAGCAGAAATAATTGACCTATAACAAATCCTCATCTTGATTTCATTGGCTTGTATCTCGGACAGCACAAGAGGCATTCTGTAATGGTTCAAAATATCCCTACTGGATAATGTGAACAGACCACTAAATTAATACAATTTAACTTTTTAACCTTTCAAATTTAAAACCCAAGAATTTGGACACTGCCCACAACCAGAACTAAACATGTTCAGATGTCTTTACTGTATGTCATTTCTGCATGTTAACATACACTTAAATGAAAGTGCAGTTATCTTTATTGGTTATTTCTGTTTACTATTGTCACCAAGTAATTAATTTGATAATGAAAGTGAATATATTAAAATTGAGAACTGCATCCCAGCAACTTACCTGCAGTTAAGCAATATTACCCCTCTATGTGTTGAGGGTTCAAACCAGTCAATTTGTAATTTGTTTCCTAATCCCTAGGAGCAACAAAATTGAACTGTACAGAGAAAGAACAGAAATAGTGTTTGACTGTCCTGCTGAGAAGTGATGGGTAAAGAATAATTCCGTGAACAATGTAACTTATTTTGTTGTAGAATGAAACAGCATGCTCAGAAAATGGTTGCTTTCTGCCTCTCTGGCATGGTTGATTCCATGTCTGACACCTATCTGTACTAGTCACAAGGGCACTGATGGCAGCTGAAAGTGGCATTAAGCAGAAAGAAAGCTTTTCAAGCTAACTTATTCAATAAGTGAACAAAATCCCTGTATCCTTTGACAATGGCATGTAAAAAGCCTGTGTGTGTGTTTCTCCTTTGCTAACAATGTTAAGTAGAAGTACACGTGTTTTTTCCACACCTTTTTTCCCCCTCTTATGTGATGGGATTGCTGAGTGGATGGCAGGGAGCTCCGCAGCTACGCCTTGTCTCATTTGGACCACTGCCTACTGCTTGTCTTCTCTATAAACAGAGACTCCCAATCAGTAATAAAGTATTCCCCAAAAGTGTGAAAATGGTTACTCAAGTCCCATTGTCCTGGGTTCAGCTGTAGCATTTTTCTCCGTCTTAGTAGCTGGTGCAATGGTGTTTTTTTTGACTTTAGTCTGGGAACAACGCAACAGTTGTTGCTGAGTAATGTTTACTCCGATCAAGGACTTGTAGGGAAACTGGCTGGGCTTAAACTACAACACCCGTTCAGCAGTGCTATTTCAGGTATTGCTGCTTCAAATTGCTATTTTGCTACAGGCTCAGACCAGAGTCCCTCAGCACTGTGGCCTGAAGAAGGATTTCCTTTTCAGATTCACTGTAAAAGTCAGAGGGAAAAGAAAGGAAAAAATAATCTTTTTTGCCATCCGTGAGAGTTGTCTTTTGGGAAGAGCCGTCCCTAACCTGTCGTCTGCAGAGCTTTGCCACAAGCAGAGACCAAATCACATAGGTCTGTCATTTTCTGATTCGCGGGGAGATGCTGAGCTGTTTGGTGTGGACCAGTCGGTTGGTTTTGAACATCTGCTGGGTTATATCAGGTCAAGAGCTGGGGGTCATGTTTGGGGGCCGGGATGCTCATTTGTCTCCCAGCTGTGCTTGTCTTAGCCATCAAGGGCGGAGTGAGAGGCTGATGGAGAAAGGTGGAGTTAAGCATTCCTTTAAAGCAGTTCCTGCGGATGAGGTGACCCTACCACAGTCTTTCTTGGCTTTCACTGGGGACCATACTGTCATGCAGGTTGCATCTCCACAGGGGAAGTTAAAAGGGTAGAATTTAGGTTTCCCAGTTCACTTCCCAAGCAGGGGATAACTCCTAAGGAATGCCTCTTCTGTAGTCTGAAAGTTAAGAGTGTGTCAGAAGCGAGATGCAAGCTGACAGTGATGTACTTTTGCAAGATGATGACTTGCTGGATGATAATAGCGTTGCACATACAATGCATGAATTAATCCTTTTGAGGTATCTGGTGCTAGTAAAACTCAGCTGGAATATTTGTGTCTGCTTTGGGGCACAACTGTTCAAAAATAATATAAGGAAGGGCAAAGTTTAGCAATAAAAACAACGAGGAATTTAGAAAATAAGATGTAGGACAGCAAGTTGAAATTGTAGAAGCTGTCATTGTGTCTCTTGGCTAGCCTGTGTAACCCTGGAGGGTGTAAAAGGCTGCTGGAGAGAAGGGAACAGCCTGGGATCTATCTGCTGTGAGTCAGATAAAGAGCAGTAAGTTGCAGTAAAGAAAATGTAGATTAGATTTTGAGAAACAACTTTGCAACAGAGAAGAGAGACAAGTGTCAGAAAGTCTGTGTGTGATGGTGCTGGAGACCCCAGCACCAGGGGACATTTGAGAAGAGCTGGATAAATGCTGATCTAGGTCACTGGTACTGCCAACAGGAGATGGGGGGGGGGGGGGGGGGGGGGGGGGGGCGGGGAGTGTCCCTGCAGTATCTTTGAGCCATATGGTTCCCTCATTCTTTATTTTTATCATAGTTAATACTGGAAAATTATTCCTGCAGATGTGAAGAATGGGAACATGCCTATGTCTGGCAACTGGTGGCACTGTGTGTGTGCTAGGACAGAGGTGGGCAATGCAGGAAGGTAGATCTCCTAACCTGTTCACCCCATCCTAGCAATTGCGGATCACTGCATCGGTGCTCTGCTTCTCTTGGAAGATATTCCCTTCTTTGCATGTTAATAATTTCTTGAATATTTCCAACACTTTCTTTCAATTATGGCATTTGTACTGACGGCTAAGAAGTATTTTTGTATCTGATTTATGCAACAGAGAAATAATATCAGCACATCTTCCAACCAGGATTCTTCACTGCCTCACAGAGGTTTTTTTTTGTCATGTGTCAGGTCACTAACATCACTTCAGTAGGGTTTTATAATTGCATTTACTATGCACGCCTCGTCTGATTTCTGTGGTACAACTGAGATCATTTAACCTTTGCTGGGTTGCACAGTCAGTTGTGTGTTGATAGCGAGTTTAATTTTACTGAGTTACAAAATCTTAGCTGATTTTAGAGAAGGGTCAGAGCCAAGATACTTCTGTATTTTAAAATACTTATGAACTCCATACCCCTAATGTTAGCTTTCTCTCTGTCTTTTCAGCTGGGGCAGCTCCATCTTGAATTTTATTTGGAGAATTCGTAAAACTTCTGTCATTTGAGTGATGGGGGAAATAGAAAAGAAAATCTGTGCTGATGTTCATTGGCTTCTTGGGGAGAGAGAAGATGGCAGAGGGACAGAGCCAGCTTTCCAGTATCAGAGCTATCAGAACACCAAGCCTTCCTACCTTGCAGCAAGAAAACTCCAGTTAACAGGTTGGTGGGTGGGGAATATCTTCCGTGACTTTTTCATATTTTTTATTTGTCAGGGATCTCTGGGGCTGCGTTCTGTCATTTTAGTCTAAACAAGGGATGACACTTGTAGGAACAGTTGCAGGTTTTAGACCCTTTTTTCAAGTACTGTATTTGACTCCTGTACAGTGGTTTTCTTGCCAAGTTAATTGCTCTTTTTTTTTTACGGGGACCTTGACTTCGTTTTCATAACTGAAGAAAAACGACATTTGGGTTTTCTAATTTAGAAGCACAAAAGAGGTTGAAAGAGACAGTGCTAGTACCTGATTCACATGCCAAAAAAAAAGGTGCTTGTGTTAAATTATAGCCTGCTGAAGCTGGGACCAAAGATAACATTATTAGGCTTTTGGAATAAATATAATTAATGGGACAACAAGGCTATCATTTCGACCACCTCTTGTGTATATACCTTACTTATTTTCATAGGTAGGATTTCATCATTTAAATCAAATATGTGCATGTATGTGGGGTTTTTTTTATTTAACCTGTCTTATTTTCCCCTCATTTGATGTTTTAAAATGTCTAAAAATGGTCATGTTTTTTGAAGTCCACACTTTCAGAATTTTTGGAAAAGCAGAAACTCTCTTGAGATGTGAAAAGAAAAGTCAGAAAGAGCTGCCACGTTTTTAAGGGTATGAAAAAGTTGAATAAAATGAGCACTCTGGCTTGTGCTGAGCTTGCTGGGAATCAGATGCTATGCAGGATTCCCCTTGAAAGCATTATATGAACAAATCATCACTTAAATATAGAATTGTTGCTTTACCAGAGCCTCATTCTTGCAAGATCTTTCATGTCTGTGCTTGAGATGTTTGTATTGTAGTGCAGAAGCCCCCAGTACATCTTTCGGTAGTCTTTTAACCTCTGTTTGGTACGAGGGGAATCAAAGCATAAGACAACACTCAGCTTGTGCTCACTTGTGTTTCATAATGGCTCAGGTTTTTCTCAAGCCTGTAAAGAAGTTTGGAGTCCAGTAGTGATGCTTCCCCTTGCGTTGCCTCTCCAAGTATGGATACAGATTGTATACATTTTCCACTATTTTTAAAACTGAGATAAAGGGAAAAAAAATACCTTTCACAAAACCAAGAGGGTTTTTTTTCACCTTTTAAAAGGACAAGTGTGGTAGACATTGAGTGGACAGTGATATCAGCATGATGGATTGGCGCAATCCCTATACCTCCCATGGAGTCAGCAGAAGCATGCATTATTCTGACACGCTGTTTTTTGGGGATAAATCTTTTAGATCCTTAAATCATCTTTTGTGAGCAAAGATCAGAAAACATTACTTCAGCAGCTGAGCTAGACCTATCAGCTCTTTTTTCCACCCTTAAAACACTGCAGTGCACTTTGTTCTACATTTCCTTGCCTTGATATCAGCCTGCAGGACAGTGTGCTGTGGCTTCATTGTGTATGTCTGGTTTTGCACCAGCCTCCATCATATTTGGGTTTTGAAAATCAGTGTGTCTGTCAACTCTCCCCTGGGCAACAGATGTTTCTTTGTTTTGGCAAACCAAAATAAAAGCTGAAAACAGAATAAGCACATTTTTTTCGCATACCAGTATGACCTGATATGATGCATGACCAGGTTTTGTTTGTGCTTATGGCTCTGACCAAGATGCTAATCGCCACCTCAAAAGCTGAAAATCATTTAAAATGGCAAAAAAAAAAAAAAAGGAGATTTGGCCTTTTTAAAAGATGAGAGAAAGCCATTAACTGTTAGCAAGGTATTTTTAAAACAAATTACTATTTAATAAATGACCAAAAGCATTCAGAATACTTTTCCCCTTGGTGAAAAAATCCAAAACTTTTTAAGCCTGAGGATCCAAAATATTCTCCGCTTGTAACCCTACCTGGAGGCGGTAATCGATTGTGGCCTGAGTTCTAGCAGTAGAATGAGATGTTGGAAGTGAACATCTGTCCTCCTTGTGGTCCCTCTACAAACTGCCCTGACCGCTGCATTTGCAGTAGGGGGTTTCATGGGGAATGGGGGCAAATGCTGTAGCTCTCAAATAATATGCAACATATTCTCTGTGTTTGTAAAGCTCATTGTGATTTTACTAAAATTGCTTTACTCCTGGTTTTAGATTGCTGCCCAGTGCCATTTCACCAACCAGTCAGCAAAACTGTGTTTGCTCACCAAGCAGGTTTTTGCTGAGGTGATACATGAGCTTAGAGCTGATGTTAGACCCTGTTTAGAAGTGTTCTTCCTTCATGTGCAGAGAATAAAATAGGAAGTGCTGCTTCCCCAATGCGTTTGTCTTATTTCCGTCATCCAAGGATGGATAGAATACATTTCAAAGGCATGGGCTCCCTCCTACTGTGCCTGTTTGAAATTGGTTTCCCTGCTGCAAAGCTGGCTGCTTTCCCCCCAGCTGAATTCTGGCACCTGTTCAGGTGTTTGTAAAACCAGTTTTAATCTCTGAATGGCATGTTAAACTGATGTTAACCTCCAAAAGGTCTGTCCCACGAAGCACAGCAGATTGCAATCCGTTCTGTAGCGAGTGCTGTCTTGTAAGCTCTCACTTTTTAACACAACAATGCTGAATTTAAACACAAAGCAGGAACAGGTTAGCTTTTTGATCCCTGTGCTGAAATACGTCCTCACTTGAGGATCAAGGCAACTCTGGAAATTCGTACATCTTGAGCTGTTAAATGACATAAAAACCTCCAGAATGAATATACATGCAGTGCAAAGATGTTAGTTAAGTGCTGAAAGCAGCATAACTACATAAGTCCATGCCAGAGCCCAAATTAGTAAATTCTGGCAAGTTTGAGCTGGCTGATGAGAAACTGTGACCATGCTGCTCACCGTCCCAGATCTAGCAGAGCCTGTGTTGGGCGTTCGCACTGTAGGGCTTTGCTCAGTGGAGATAGGTGCTCTAACTTGCATCTGATATATGAAGGGGAATCACTTTGAAGAAACACAGGGATTGGATCACATGTATTTCCACTCTCTGCTGTCTTGGGTAAAGTGGCTTGTGGCTGATGGATGCAATGCTGAATGACAGTGATGCATGCATACATATTTATAGAATCATAGAATTGTTTGGGTTGGAAAGGACTTTAAGATCATCTAGTTCCAACCCCCCTGCCATAGGCAGGGACGCCTTCCACTAGACCATGTAACCCAAAGTTCTGTCCAACCTGGCCTTGAACACTGCCAGAGATGGAGCATTTGCTACTTCTTTGGGCAACATATTCCAGTGCCTCACCATCCTCCCAGTAAAGAACTTCTTCCACATATCCAAACTAAATCTCCCCTATTTAAATTTGAACCCATTGCCCTTGTCCTGTCACTACAGTCCCTGATGAAGAGTCCCTCTCTCATCCCTGTAGGCCCCTTTCAGATACTGGAAGGCTGCTATGAGGTCTCCATGCAGTTTCTCTGCTCCAGGTTGAGCAACCGCAATTTTCTCAGCCTGTCACCTATTTTTCTTAGCCCACGATGTTACCGAGGTGGGGGGGGGAGCTAAAACATAGTACTGCATCTTCAAAAGAACGTGGGCCCCATGCTTTTTTCTGTCATAAATGTGTTCCTAGAAGGGAAATCTGCCAGGTGTTTCTCGTTCCAGATGAGAATCTACAGCACATAGTTGTGTTGTAGACAAAGGCTCAGATAACTTTTCATAGATTGTGTATTTGGGATTAGCTTTTTCTTTTTTCCTATTTTCTCTTTTTTTCTCTCTGTTTCTCTCTTAGCAAGTGAAATATTTTTATTAAACATCTTTATATTTCCTCATATTAACTGGGTGAGTAGGTATTTGCATCCGGCTGGTCTGTGGCCAGTTTAAGAAGTATCATCACATGAAGAATTTATCTGGGAACCACATTTAGCTCTTGAGTGTATAAATATAGAAGAATGTATGAATTTCCTGAAAATTGGTGCATGATAAAATTCAGGGAGACCAGGAAGGAGTTCAGTTTAATTTCTGGCAGGTCCGGATATAGAAATACTTAGTTGTATTTGCAGCAAGCACACAAATATTTTTCCTTGTCTAGGATCCTTGTCAAATTACGGGCTTGGGAAATGAGATGTGCATTGAATTTTGACACCAGTGACAGCTGAAGGAAGGGATTGGTATGATTTTGGTACCAGGTGACACGGCTGTACTGTAGTTTAGCAGCTGGCTTAGAAATCTCAAGGGTAAGAATTTCTTCCACTTCATTGTCAGCATCCTCTTCCAAGAAAATTAGTGCAGGCTCTTGCTTTGTCCTTTCTTCAATAGACTGTGATCTTAATAGTCAAAATGAGTTGCAGGCATTCCATTAATTGTCCAGATAATTAGCTTTAGGCAATCTGGCATTTCATCTTTGTCTCTGACTTAATCTCAGCTAGTTTCTGTTCAGTCGCTGGCATGTGTAATTCCTCATCTATTTTGACATTTCTCTGTTGCATTAGCATTTGTCATACTTCAGTTCCACTAGACTTGTACGAGCTTTAATCAATTGTAGTGGTTTGCAACTTATGCTACATAAAACGCATATAGTTACAACTTTTTGCATCCGCCAATTTGATAAATGTGAATTTTCTCTTCCTAATGTGCACTTACAGTCTTGCCTTGTTTTTGTCTTAGCACTTAGGTTGTTAAAACCTTCTGTAAGAATTCGCCTTCCCTGGGTGCATATGTGGTGTTTTAAACCTAACTTCGTTTTTATTAATCCCTAGGACAATGCCAGATGGTGAAACACAAGGATATGCGATTGGGCTGCATGTGTGCGCTCCCATGTGCACTCACACATTTTATCTCTGAACACACAGGGAGACTCAGTGCAATGGAAGATTTTATTACATAATAAAGCTGCATTTTAAGTTATGCAGGTCACTTCATGTGAGGACAAAAAAAAAAAAAAAGGATTTATTTAGCTCTGTGCTGTGTATAGTTTTATAGAAAAGCTGTTCAGAAAGCTGACCTATTACTAGTTGGGAGCACTTAGATTACCTTTCCCCAGAAGCTGGATGCCTTCTGCTGGGTCCAGATGAAAAAGGAGAAGCCATTATTCCGTGTTCATTTGGAAAACTGTGAACCTCCCAGTTAGTTATATTGATCCCAGAGTGCTAGTCTGAAACACTGCATTGGCATCAGGGGTAGCCCTTAAATCTGTCACTGGTTCCCTGGGTGTAAAACACTTTGCATCTGAAACCAGCAACGAGGTGGAGAGATTTGCCAGTAAAAAGAGGAAAGCATCTTTCTGCTAAGTAGAATTTTTAAATTTTTTATTAGGTTTGAAACTGCTGAGCATCTCAGACTATTAGATCTGGTGGGGAGGTGTTGCATGTGCTGAGATAAAACAGAAGTGTGTTCCCTATTTAAAAACTTGGGGGAAGGTTTGTTCTGTGCTTCACTGAATTTCCTATCCTCAGTTTACTTTTAAAGGGGAAATACTGTAAACCCTGTGCTTCTTCCCCTAAGGCCAGGAAAAGCTTCCCCTGGTCTTGTCTTTTTTTTTCTTTTGTTTTTTTAAGGACAGAAGCAATGAGGCAGAGAAAACTCTATCAACATACAAGTGCTTTGAAGAGTTGGATATGCTCACATAGCAGTGCAGCAGCCACTGCCCTTTGGACTCTTATAACCAAGGCCTGCCCATTGGGATGGGAACACCATCAGTGTTGCATCTGGCATCACAGTGTCAAAGGGCCTTCCTTCTGTGCTCTTGATGATACCACCTCATGCTGAAGCTGCTTTGGACTTTACAAATTAAGTGAGGAATGAAATCATTGCAAATGTCAAGGGTGCTACCTAACACTCAAAAAAAGCATCTTCCTAAGAAATACCAAGGCTAACTGCCCAATATACCACTGAAAATGCTTTCCTTAAGACCTAACCAGGACCAAGCACTGAGCATTCCGATGTTGCACAGTTCCTTAAAGAGCATGGGACATTTTTTCTCGATAATATACCTGAGTCTTGTGTCCATTTCCATGAGAGAAACCTGCCTTGTGCTGCTTGTCTTCAGAACTGCTGTTTCAGCTGTGAAATGCAAGGCTGTGGCTCAGCAGTTCACTTCAAAGGCATCCTGCTTCTCAGTAGCGGTATCATGTACAAACACCAATCTAGAGGAGAACAATAGATATATGGCCCTGATTTTGCATGTAGAGTACATGCAGGTAAACTAACTTTATTCCCTCAGTCATCCTACTTAAGTACATTGTGGAGCTGGAATCCATAAGATCCATTACTTGATTGATACCTAGTTGCTGTATAAGTCCACTAGCAAACTTGTAAGTGCAATTACGCCTTTTTAAAGATCCTCGTCCCCTTGGGACTAGGGGACATATCCCCTGCTGAACATGACACTGTCTCTCCAGCCCAGGATGCTGCATAATGGCTGTATTTTTCATGTTTAGGTTTCATTTTCTGAAACACCATGATGAATTAGATATTTGTAGGTCTTAGTAGAGTTTAACTGGGCCCATCCTGTAACCTGTTTCTCCTTATATATTATTTCCAATTCAAATACACTGATGTTTTATGGCAAGAGATATTGTTTTATGTAGACTGTTAGAGTTTAGTACCTCAAACTGAGCTTTCAGAACTGATCGAAAGTTCCAGGCTCTTTAAGATTTTACCATAACTCACCTGATGTCTTTCATAATGACATAAACTTCTCACCCACTGGCTTACATGGGGCTTTGGTTGACTGTTTTTAGAAAGCCCAGTTTTTCCAAGGCCAAGTTTACTCGTCTCTTGGTAGAAGGTTTTACCACATGTGGTGCAATAGGTAGGTTTCCCTGACTAGGGGATTTTAAAGCCAGAAGGGACTATTAAATTACTTAGTTGCCATGACACAAGCTATAAAATGCAATTTAAATTGGGTGCTTTCTGCAGTGAATCCCCCAAGTGGAAGTGGAAGTTGTTTCAGCCCCCTTGTCTGAGTAAACGTGTCCTTCTCGGTCTGTTCTGTGACAGCTTGGTCTCTTTGTGCGTTGACTGAAGTGAGGGAGGCATCTGAGGTTACTTTTACACTCCTTTGGTAAATGCGTACAGTTTGCTTTTAATAAGGATGACTTTAAGTGGTGTGAATCCTTGTACTTGTGGATGACTCTTTCTCAGCCTCCTCACGTTTTGCAGATGTGGAAGTATTTGAACACGAACATGATTTGGGATCATGTGAGACTGCTCATGTGAGTAGTTAGTTATTTGCATTGCTATTTGCCAGCGTAAGCTCATGCATTTTGCTTTGCCTTTTATTTTCCCTCCATGGATCACTACGATCATTCACTGTGGTGAGCTTTCAGGGAAGAGTACAAGCACATAGTGGGATGCGGGTTCAAATTCCAGCTTCAGCCAGGCTATTATGCCCCTGCCTTCCAACATCTGGGCTAAAAGCTTTTCTCTGATTTATTGCAGGTACTCCTGGAGTAAGAGGTGAGCTACTGTAGCTCTGCCACATGTGCTGGCTGTAGATAGGAGTTTGCACAAGATTACCTGAAAAATGGTTTTAGGAAAACTTTAAAGCCTACAGTGCTAATCAGCATCCTACATGCCCAGCCTATCAGGCACATCAGATTCACAGGAAGGACAGAAATACAGTGTGCAGGAAATAAGGGTCAGGAGTGATGGGTGGGGAACAAGCCAGCAAGAAAATGCAAAGAGTTGGAAATGTATTTGCTGTTGCTGCCTGTCAAAAATCAGAAGCTGATGCATGCTTATAAGACAAGCCATTTTTTTTGCTTTAATATCTCTAATTCTAGATTGTTGCTGTTATTCTGCAGCAGTTAGGCAGAATGGGGTGGTGGGGTCCCAGGCAACGATTCTTTGGTTGTCTTTGTGGCACTCTCCTAAATCACAGTAATAAATGTAATAAGTCAGAGTAATAAGATACATTTTTTTTCCTGGGTGTGACAACAACAATTTGCCTTTAATCAAGAAGTTATATCCTCCTGAAATTTCATTTATAGGCTGTTTCCTAAAATTAGGAGCTTAGACTATTTCTTGTCAGTCTTAGTACTGTTCCTCGTGAATTATTTAAAGGTATTAAAAATGCATAGCACATAGGCTGTACCAAGTTTAATGAAAGAAAAGATTGGTCCTGACTTTACATGGAATTACACATTAGCCATTTTTTATTGTTGCACTTTATTTTATTTGGGAAACAGAATTAACTCAGATGAATACTTTCTGATGGACATTACTCAGTAATACCCCCTATGTTATTTAACATATTTTGTAGATCTGCCCATGATATTTCCAGAGAAAGCTCATTTTCCATTCAAATTGAGATGGGCAAAGTCACCTCCTTAAATTGCAAGAATTTACCATGATAAAATCTAATGTCTTTTTTAAATCGCATCTATTTCTGTCTCCAGTCAAGATGGAGGGAGCCGAATGTAAGACAAATCCCTTCTTTCTCTTCTCTGTGCCAGTCTCCTCTGCCATATATTTATGTTTTAAGGATCTGAGGGGGTTTTGCCTTGAAAATGTAGAAGAATGTCTTCAGGAAGCTGCAACTTTGTTAAAATGCTATGAAGTCAAATGAATCTCATGTAAATAAGATTTCTCTGAAGCTTGCCACCTTCTTTTGGAAAGTCTAACAGGTTGGTAAATAGTAAAGCAATTCCACTGGTAACAGGACATGTATTAGCCTGGCTTGATGTCGAAATACGTTCTTGGAAGAGCATATCTGTCAGTTACAGGAAGATGTAATGCTTCTCTCCTGATGCCACCCGTGCAGATAGAGGTAAAAGCTGGCAATGCTGGGGACTGTGGCTGAAGACCTCTGAGTCGTGGCTGAGCTCTGGGGCTGCGCATCACAGCTACAGAGGAGTATTTGCATTGACAGTTGAACACCATTTAATTCAGTTCATGTTTCTTCTCTTGCATATCAACAAGGCTCATGGGTTCATTGCGATCTTTTCAATCCTACACTTCTTCAAGGGAAAAAGTAGGTCATTTAAGAAACTATTCACAACAAGTCTGAGGTTTCGTTGCTTAGAAAAAAGGCACTGTATGAGGTTGCAGTTGTCCAGATCTCTTTTGGGCTTGCGAGGTGCTATTTGTCAAGGGGTGTCTTATATGAAGTTTTTCTTAAAACCTTTAGCCAGAATTAGGATGCTCTCTTTCCTAGCCTGCAGATTATCCAGAGCCCTGTCAGTCCCCACATCTCATTCAGCATCTCCTGCTGGTTGCTTGACTTGAGGGCTGATCTCCCTGTTTGCTGAGGTATTCATCTCCTGCCTCCCTGCCATGGTATCGTACTCTCATGTAGCTGAAGCCCTGGCATTAGAAACAGTCTGTCTTGTGGCAAGATATCTACAGCCAACACTCATGGTCTCCACTGAGAAAATGTTGGCCAAAACACAAAGTGACTTTATCAGTTATGCTGGGTGCAGTAATTATGCACATTTGCATCAATGTTACTAACGTGCTATTGCTTTTAGATAACAGCCAGTCTTCACTTAACAGTAGCACAGTACTAAGCCATTAATTATAGGAGTCAGAGGAGAGGTACAGCTGCAGATCTGCTCTGTTAGGATTTATCGGGCTCCATTTTGTAATCAATGGTTTATTTATTAAACCATCATAAATGGTGCATGCACCACAGCTGGCTGCAGCTCTGCTTGGATATTTCATCTGAATCAATGGAGGCAGTCATCTGCTGTACATCAGGTATCAAACCAGCGTGGGTCCTCAAGTGATAAATGACTTTATTGTCTGGGTGGAATTGACTGGAGCTGATGCCTGGAGCGGAGGGGGTAGTGGTAAGAACACTGAATTCGTCTATAACTGCTGCTTTTGTGCCTTTCTTTCCTTTTTCTTCCCCCCCCCCCCCCCCATTTTAGCTTCTGCGAATCAAATCAGAGTCTTTATCTTTTTGCAGTGGAATCTAATGCAATCTGAGGACAAGCCAGGACAAGAAGGAATGTGCTGGAAAGCAAAAATGGAGGGTGTTCATTATGCTTTGGATGTGTTAGAAGTCAAGAGGGTGACCAGAAGCAGTGGCCACTGTGCTGGTCTTAGCTCTGAACTCTTCAGAGCAGAAGTCACACACAAATGGTCCCAATGGCCTTTGGAGATGCTATGGGGTGCCTTTGGCTTTTAGGAGCTGCTGCCAAAAAAAAAGCAAAGCAAACAAAAGCATTTGAAGTAAAGCAGTCCCTGAACCCCTGGAAATACATCCTCAGCCCTTATGTTCACCAGGCAGGGAGTGGACACTAAGGTCAACAGATCATAAAATTTCAAAGAACAATAGCAATAGCCTTTTTATAATAATAATTTTATTATAATTTAAAATAATAATTTAATATATTTAAAATAATAATTTTAAAAGGCTTAGGTTCATTTCTGCCCACAGGGCTGTTTTTCATGGGGACAGTGTGTCCCCTTACATCCTGATGAAATGTGGGGTTTTGGAGCTCACTAAGTTTGTATTCTCATAGCCTTCATTTTTCTCTTTCCTCTGGCCAGAGGTCTGATGAAGAAGTCAGGGCTGCCCAACTCTCATCACTTGCAGGGTGTAGACCCTGTAGCATAGAAGGAGATTACTTACCTAAGGATATTTTTGTTGGAAGCTCGCTCCGAGGTCATCATTCTTGCACACTGTATTCATTTCTGTTCTTGCAACAGCAGAAGCTCTTCCTTACCCATTAATAGGATACAGTGAATAACTTTGGCTGGGTGGCATGAGACTGGAAAGAAACCCCATTTAGGGTGCTTTTTACAAGGCCTGTTGAAGTCCATAGGGCATGTCCTGTTTTTTGTAGTGAGCTCCGAGCCCATGGATGTTGTAGGAGAGCAGTCTGACCTGGTGTGAATACCTTGTGTTTGCACTGGGGATAATTTCTGCCCAGACCTGCGTTCTTCACAGCTAATTCATCCTCATGCAGGCTGTTCTACAGGAGCTATGTGATTTGCATGTTGCATGAGGTCTGTTATTGACATGAGGCTTTATTAGATTGAAGGGCTTGCTGCTAGAAATGATTTTTCAAAGAATATAGAGGGTTTTATAAGCCTCCAAAACTAGCCTTTATTTGATCTGCATATATCACACCCATGCTAGCGGTAATACTGCATACTGTTCCTCCCTCATGACCAGTATGTACAGGAGGGTAGATTATTGCCAGGGGGACATGTCCCCCTGTAAGGCCTTCATATCCAACAGTGTTATACAAAAGAAAGGCTTTGGCCAGTGTATTATAAAAATACTGTGTTAAATAAGTATTTACAACTTGTATTTGCTAAATTACATCTGTGATACTTTGTGAATACGTGATACTGTCCTGAGCCTGGAAAGGGGTTCGGAGGCCATTTTTTTTTCTCCTGGGAATAACGTGATCTTTTGTCTTTTCCAAATAGTTAAGTTTGTGTAGGCTTCTGTATGGGCTACCATTGGTGGTGTTAGGGTGGTGTTTGCAAAAAGACAAGGCGTCAAATACTAAAGTGTATTCCTCACCATGCACTCACTTCCAGTAGTACATGCAAAACATTAAACTAACAATGCAGGACCTGGGGCTGTATTCCTGGCTCTACTACTGGCTGCCATATGATATTGAGCAAGTTACTCCATGTCAGCATGGCTATCTTCCTCCTTCTTGGGCCCTATTTGGTGATACACGCCTGTAAACTTACAATGTGGAGTGGAAACTTTCCTGAGTAGAAGCAGGGGAGAGAAAGAATTTCCCACTGGAGGTCACAGTTTATGCTGCATAATGGGGTTGCACCAGGGAGTGGGAGATAGATGGGTAGATAGATACAGAGCCATCTGGCAGCCACAGCCTGCTCCCTGCATTCCTCTCACTGCTTCCTTGGAAGTACTGCCTGAACCATATGAACTGGACCTGCAGGGCGCGAGACAAGGGCAGTTAACACTGCTAAGCCACACAGAGATAAATATTCACCTGTCATCATGGGCAGCCAAAAGCCTGCTCCCAAAGAGCAGCTGTGAATAGGTGCGAAGTAGCATTTTCAAATTTTTGCACAGATAAAGGACTAAAAACCCCTGAGTGTTTAATTCAAGACATCCATGCAGCAAGTGTCAGCATAGAAACAGAAAAGCACAAATATTCCTAAGTCCTAAAGACCTGCTCCTGCCTGTTGATGGTTGGTCTCTTCTGGGGGGAGCACCAGTGCAGCATGTGAATGAAACAGGTTTGTTCTCACTAGCATAAGGCTTTGGGGTGTATCCCTGAGAGCTGCAGCCTGAGCACTAATTAGCTTCTGCCTGGGCTGTCCCCAGGAGCAGGTGAGGACCGCATCAGCGGTTCAGTTGATGCCAGTGGCACGCCAGCATTTGACATCCCCTGAGTAAGCCTCAGTCATTGTGGTGCTCACTGCAGTTACAATTTCACCAATGTTCATAACTAAAATTCAGCTTGGAATAAGTAAGGCCATATGATTTGTAAAAGGGAGAGATGCTATTTACCACTGTAAAAATACATCCTGGTCATTTTTGATGCTGTATTACAGTAAGAAGTTATTTAGAAGATTGAGTTCCTAACTGATAACTAACACAGTGATACCTTTTGTGTGTGGTTACTCTTAATGTTTTCCCTTCCAGTACTACTAGTAATAAGAACTTCGTGAATATAAGAAATGTGTAAGGCTGAAGACATTATAGATTATTTCCATCAACCCACTTTTTGTATAAAAGAGGTCAAATCACATTAGGTTTTTACCATTGAGATCTCAGGGCTTCCAACAGAGCCACATGGATCTGTTCAATAGAAAATTAAACTGGTACATGCTTATGCTAACACACTAAAATCTGCAGTAATTTCACACACACATACACTCTCCTTTCCCCTTTCCCCCCATTAGTTTAGAGAAACTAGTTGTCTGAGTATAAAAGTGCATGGTAAAAGAGCATGAATGGAAAATGAGTACCCTTTTAAACATTTTGTTGGACAGCGTGTTACACAAAATGAGAGTTTGTTGCTTCAGAATTACTGTCTTGCTACACTTGGGTATTAAATGTATTCAAATTTTTACTAGCCAGTTCTTTGGTGCAATTTGTGTGCATGCTGATAGAGTTTCCAAAAGTGTTGTGGGGTTGGGTTTTTTTTAACTCTCCAGGCACTTTTTATGTGCAAGCCAAGCGCTTCTGCACATGATAGAGCAATTTCATCACTCTGGAAAGTGAAACTAGGTAGAAATACAATAGCTGAGCAAACATTGACTTCCTCAGCATTGTTATTTGTTCAAATAAGGATATGGCAACAAAATCATACACGGGGTTAAGAGTGCTAATCTCTGTACTGATGAGATCTCGCTTGATAATTTTTGGTAGGTTTCCAAACAGAGGGCATAGTTTATTGAAAGATGGTGCACAGTGTAGAGAGTGAGCTTATATATACTCCTGATCTGGAAAATCACTTAATTTAAATCTTCGATCTATTACTAATTATTTTCTAATTATTTGGGGCTTGTTCCTTGGCTAGAATAAATTGGTAGGGTTTTATTTTGGTTAAAGGGCTGTTACTGATTTATGCTTTTGGAAAATGTGAAGCTTGATGGAGCTGTTTTGGGGGATTTTTTTGAAAGTTTAGCATTTAATCTCATTTTAATCGGTTAATGCAGAGCCTGGAGAGTAAAGGTGTATATATCTATACATACATACATATATATGTGTGTGTGTATAAATACACACACTCTTACAAAGAGAAGAGTGGACTATTCATATGGTATACAATTATACGAAAACCTATCATAAAAATTAAGAGCCCAAGTTAAGCATGTACGTGCTTATATGTAGAGACCATTTCAAGAGCAGATTTCTAGCACAGACCAATTTTAAGGGGATTAATAATAAATAATAAATATCCAAGATACATAGCAGCAGCATGCGTTTTGGAAATGGAGGAAACCAGCAAAAGGTGTTCACACTGAAAATGGACTAATTGGAGCAGATCTTCTAGGACTGCCATCCAGCATCATGTCTGTTGGCTTTGGAAAAGGAATATTGATATAAAACAATGGAGTTCAATCCGTACAGCATACAGATCTATTATCATTGCATGTAAATAACAATTTTATACTAGCATTTTAAACTATCACTCCCTTCTTAAACAGTATGCTAATTTTCTTAAAGAGAAGTCTAATTGTTCTCTTTGTATGCAGCTCCAAGTCAAAAGCTTAATTTATCCCTCCAGTTGGATAATTAAATCATACAATTTTCATCTCTTGTGACTTTTTCTGTCCCAGAAATCTTACATTCTTCTTCTCCAGCTGCCTTCCACAGAGCACAACTCCTGACAGAGGTTTCACCTTTAATTTACTCGTGCCAATAGGACAGCTGTTTGTCTCAATTCAGAAGTGAGGCTTCATTTTCCTTTCCTTGAGTTTCACTGCATATTTCTTTTTCTGAAAAAGAAACCCCATCTCTCCTACACATAGCTTCTGCGGGCACTACAAGACAGCATTATTTTTGCTCTTCCCCATGACCTGATTTTGCAAACCTGCAAGTACTCCTGCTTGAATCAGCAGCCTGGGTTGTATGGGTATGGTTTGCTGAATGGATTCGCTTGAAAATCAAAACATGCAATTTGAGCTCCTGTGTAGTGCGGTATGAGTATTGCAGCATGTGGGCAATTAGAGCTAGAGCTGCAAGGGTGAAGCTGCTGTACATTGAAGATGATGATACCCCACTACAGGGAAGTCCTGGGAGTCACTGATGCATAGCACCCCATAGGAGCAGGCTGCGTAGCTATAGGCTTGTATTGGAAAAGAAATTGAAGGTCTAGAAGAGTTCACACTTGGCGAGGCATTTCTATTAGAATTCCTTCTAAGGGTCATCCTCCTTGCTTCATTACTTTTCTTCAAAATAAGAAGTTTCTGAAAGTTCAGTTGTGCATCAAATAGGCCTGGAAGCGAGCAGTCCTGCTAAAGGCAGGAGAATAGTGCACATGCCAGAAATGAAGACCTCCTAGTCAGCACTGCTCGGAGATTTTGCAGGATTGCATCTGGTAAGAGGGATCTCTGAAGGGCTTTCCTGTGGTGTGCTTGTGGGCTTGTAAGAGATGGTACTGCAGTTAGTCTGCAAAGTAGTAACTGTGGTGTTGAAACATTGGTTCTGACACTATTTCTTGGGTCTAATGGTGGCTATACCTGCAGTTGCATTAACTTTGCTTAGCCATTGTGCTCTCAATGCAACTGCTGTGTTGCTGCACAGCACATTGAGGCAAGGGTTTGGCAAAGCAAGAAAAGCTGACCCTAGGGCTGGCTTTGTGCTTTGCTTTGTGTTAGGGTACTGGCTTGCTTCTGAGGTTTCGCAACATAGTGCATCTAGTAGCAATGCTGACTTTTCTTTACTGGAACTGCAGATCAGCATCTCATGCTTTCCCCACTGATTTTTAAACACATCACATTTTCCAGTACATTTATTCATGTCACTATTAAGCAGCATTTAAAATTACGACACTGGTTCAGCAGGTGCTGGGATGCTGCTCACCCTCCTTCCCCATCTTCCCCAGCATTAACCCTGTAGGATCTTCTGTGTCTTCAGGCCCAGCTGACTGAGGATGATCCCTCAGGAATTCCTGGTGGAAAAGCTGAGATGCTGCTAGAATTTAAATTAAATGTGCTTTGTACCCAAATGTACACAAAGTGTCATTATTTTGGGTCATGCAGCAGTCTATCTTGAGGTGCAGTACCTTGTTGAAAAAAGACATCAGTGCTTCTGATGGCATTTGTAGCGTTGACTCTCATTGATAAAGCTGTGCCCACTTAGGGCTTAAGTGGGACCTCAGAAGTGTTCGAAATCTCACTCTCTGCAGCTGGCTGGAGAGCAGAGGTGGAAGGCACAACTACAGATTTGTTTCCTTCCCTTTAATTTTTAAATAGTTCATTTTTTAGGTTTCAGGTAGTGGTCTTTTCTTGTGCAGAGATTGTGGGTCCTTCTGTGAGCAGGTTTGAGTGCAAATGTGCTGCTGCCTCAGAAAGGTAGACTCTTTTATGTCTTGCAGTTGTGGCCCAGTACCTGTGTAGGCATTCTTTAAGCACCACTAGTGTTCTTTAAGTGCTGTTTTATTTACAACTTGCAGAAGAATGATGCTTAAAGAATAGACTGTACTGAAAGAAGGAGCTGAATTGCCTGAACCAGTTTCCAGAACAGTGCACTCCATGCTGTTAGTTTTAGTATCTGCAAGCAGATTTTTTCTGTGTGCATGTTAGCCTTGAGACAGCAAGGAGCCACACAGGAGGAAGCACTGTGATACCGGGGCAGCGATTTTGTCAGAGGTCTTGTGTTCACCTTGAAAGGTCTGCTCCTGAGATTAGCCAGATTGCTGAAGTTGCACAGAGGTGCGGACAAGGAATCCCTTTGAACACTGACCTTTTGCTTTTCCCTTTTTAGTGATAAATTATTCAAGGGAGCAGAAAGTGACTCATTTTGTGCACTGCCTGTCAAAGAGAGCAGAGGAAGGAAAGTACAAGCAAGTGCCCAGGTGTAACCCAGTGAATGCAAATGATTTATGGAGTAGCTGCTGTAATAATTTCCAATTACTTCCATCATCATCCAGTACCAGCTATTTATGGGTATGAGCTTAAACACATTGCCTAGAAGACGTAGGTGGCATAGGCAGCTGTGTGACTGTTACACACTCCAGCATCTCTTTGTGCCTCTGCTCAACAGGTATCTCCTAGTGATTTACACAAGGAAGACAAGCCCTGCCAGGCAACCCTTTCACTTCAGCTTGGCTTTTCTGCACTGCACCCAAACTAAGGAAGCAAAGTTAGGTACTTGGTACATGTACATCCTAATCTCAGAAACAGATATATAGGCGATTTTTCTTGTGGGCTGGAAAGGAAAGCAGCTCACCTGACCTGGCTAGCTGCATATGAGCACGGAAGATGTTTGATGTCCTTGCCCATGGCAGGGGGTTTGGAAGTAGATGATCTTGAGGTCCTTTCCAACCCTAACTATTCTATGATTCTATGTGGCGCTGGTTACACAAGACATTCCTTGTCTAGCTGAGGAGTGTCTGATCACCTTTGTGAACCACATCCACAGCACCCCATCAGTGCAGAACAGTGGCAGTCAGCTGGCTCAGAGAGAGAGGAGGCAAACTTTTCTAGACAGAAAACTGTTCTAGAATAACTTTATGTAAAAGTGAATATTTCATTCCTTCTAGGTGCCACAGATTTCATCTGCGGTTAAAATAAACGAACAAACATGGACTAGAAATAACAACTTCAGACAGGAGTGAGTTTGTAAAAGGAGAAGGTTAGGTTGAGCTGACAGAGTTTGAAGTTACCAAGATACACCCAAACTAAAGGAATCAACCATCAGACTGCCAGTCAGCTCCACATTCTGTGCTATTTAAGTGGGGCTTGGCAGGTAGTTTGTGAACTTGAACAGACTGATGTTCAGTGGAGCTTTCATAGAGCTTCAGCATCACTAAGCAGCATGCTTCATGGTCCCAAGAGGCTTGAAGTATTTTTTCCTCCTTAGTATGCCCATACTAAGAACAAACTTACTTAACAAGTGATAGCAATGAATCAGCTGAAGTTAGGACCTTTGGGTGTGCCTTAAAGGATGTAACTGGTATTCTGCCTTTATGTCAGGATTCTCGTCCATTTTCAGCAGTGAGAGCTATTTCAGTGCATCTTTCTTATCTTCCCTGCCACTTTTTATCTTTTTTTTTCTTTTTTATTAAACTGTGTCCTACTTCTGTTTAATGCACCAAAGAGCAAGCATTAGACTGATGGTATAGCTCCAATTCCTTAGTGGCGTCTTCAGGGAATTTAAAGTGATCAAATTCCCTTGTTAAGGAGGACACTGACTTGGAGATCACTCTTTTCTTCAAAATATAACCTAAATTTAAAAATAACCTTGCAACCCAGGTAGTAATTATGTGCATTTAAAATGCAAGCTGTGACAGATGGTTGTACAAATCCATGCACAAGCAAATAGCCTTCAGAAGACCACTGTACTACCTTGTCTTCATAGACACTTAGGTCCTATATAGTAACCAATTTTATGAAATACAGGATGTCTGTTAACCAACAGACTGAACTTTTCAGTTGCTAAGTAACTAATCCAATCCAAGAAGGAAATAAAAATAGCATACATAATTTTAGAACCTTTAGGACCTTTGCCAAGCAAAATATTCTCATTAGCAGCAGCCAGGTTTGTGATTTGAACGGGTTAGCTTAATAGAATAGATTCTATTTATTTTATGTAGATAAATGTTCCTTGCTTTTCAAATCTGATTAATGACGTATCTGGCCCATTAGGTCTTGTAGCTTCTGTACTCTTCCACAAGTTTATTTAACTAAAAATATAATGTAACTAAATATAAGATAAATAAAAAAAGGAAAAATGTTTTAGCTGCCGGCTTCTTTTCAGCCTTAATCTGGTTAAAAAGCTGAAGACTGCAGTATAACTCCGTAAATCACATTATATTATCAGGAGGAATGTCATAAGCATCTGCTTAATTCAAGTGTGCTTTTTCCCCTATACTTATCTGTAAAGCTTGTTGAGATGAAAAAGGTATTACTTAAAAAAAGGTATTATTGCCACCATTGGTGGAAATTGCCATGTGGTACTATAGCACTGCTTTATACAAGGAAGGTAGGGACCTGATAAGTTTAGTTTCTCTAAAAATAATTCTTTCACTGACAAAGTATGCCTCCTCTTTTAAAATGCATCTTCCAAAACATGCATTTGTCTGCGTTCATAGGGGCTTGCTCTGTTTATGCGCACTGCCCATGCATTTGACAAGTTTCACACACAAGACTTCTGCAAATTACAGCGAGGATCTCAATTTTTTTCCCCACAATTTTGTCAGCATTGCCACTGGATGAAGGATTTGCAGGACTAAATCGTAACGCATGTGAATAGCGTCACCAAAGTCAGCTCTCTGGCCCTTGTTCCTGGATAAGGTAGGTGGTATAGGATCCAATATTCATGTAATGCATGTATTCTGAAGCAGTCACAGCACGTTGGGTTGTCAAAACAGATAGGGCAATCCTTTTGCAAAACAATTTGAATACCATCTTCTGAGTACATTAATTTTGATTTAATTCCCCGCTACTCTGAGCCATGCATTTGGAAAGGTCTCAGGTATTCCTTAATCTCTTCCAGTTCAGTAAGTATTTTAATGCAGGGCAAAAAGAACTCAGATTCAGTTTTATGTGGCTCGTACATTTTTTTAGATACAGTGATTCAGCACATTTTTCATTCCACTTTAGGATTCTCATCCTGTGGGGCAGGAAGCTAAATATAACAAATACATGCCTTGCATGGTAGTTTTTAATACTTTTTGTTTAATACTTCTTTTGCTGGTGGAGTTTCAGGCACTGCTATTCCTATTTTCAGCATTTTAATATATTAATAAAGCTAACAGACTATTCTAAAGCAAATTAAGGTTTTTCATTATTCTATACTGAAAGAGCAGCATGCCAAATCAAAGAGGAAGTTTCCACTGAACATCGCCGTAATTATTTTATGTGCCTGAAACCAGGAGAGATGTAGGTACATCCATGACTGAAAAACAGAGCTGGAGGGATGCAAGCCATCACGTGGCCCACAGAGATGCCCACAGTGGAATTTCAGGGTGCAACAGCAGGAGACGTGTCGTGGTCCTCCTTGTTGGCGTTTGAGCTGAAACAAGCAGGAAGGGGAGCTCTTGCATGGAGGCGGTGCACATTTTCTGCCTGGAGCTCCTTGTCTTTGCCCAACCTCGGTGGGCTGCCTGAATGTTTGTATTTTATTGAGGATTTAAATATGCAACTGCTGTGGTAAAATGCAACTTGATTCGCCACTGGTTTTTTTTTTTCCCCTAAAGAAGTTCAGAAAACATTGCGTTTATACAAGGATTTGTGGACAAAATGTATTATGCAGTTAAGTGAAGTAAATTGCAGTTACTCTGTAGCAAATAATTACCACCTGTTTCACATCTGCCTCAAATCTGCTAAAAATACTGCAATCTAGTAATCATTCTTGTATTTTTATGTAGTTTTATTATTTGCATTTAGACTTCTGTTTACTTACCCAATTTACAACAATTTTTTTATGCCTTCTGTACAGAGAATGGTGAATTTAATAACTTCGCTTGGATTTGTTTATAGAACCTTTCAAAATGCGTTTGCAGTGCATGACAGGGCTCCTGATACACTGCAGGCACTCAGTGGCCTTTTTCATCACGAACTGTGTGGTTGGGATAGTGCTACTTGCCACCCTCCAATCTCAGCATCTCCATTTCACTTTCAAAAATAGCCCACGCTAACCCGTCACACACTTGGTTTCCCGAGTTTCTTCAAAGTCATGTTTTGCTCTGTTAAGACAGGATCTTTTGGGTTGCTTGTTCAAAGCATCAGGATGCTTTGATGTTGGGATGGACAGTGAGGGAAATAAGGGATTTTAGCATGAACGATCACCAGGTATAGTGGAAATGCAAAGGAAAGGGACTAAAGTCAAAGATACACTGCTTTAAAACACTCAAACGAGTCTTCAAGCAGGGCTTGGACATTTTGTGCTTTGTGCTGATTGTTCTTGCTCACAGCAAGATGTATTGTCATAGTGGTTTCTTACAGTACTGCACTTCACAGCAAAACCATGAGTGTGGGAAGGAGGGCGAGGGGTTAATTCCTGGCAGCACATCTAGGCCATTCCCTGAAATCACAGGAGCAAGACCAGCTGAGCAGTGAATCAGGCCACCCTGCCTCTCCAGGACAGGAATAGCAAGAATCAGAAATCTTGCCCTCAGCTGTCCTGGTGTGCAGAAATGCAGAGGGAAGGCCAGTTACTCGCCTCAGAGTTTTGGGTCTTTTCCGTTATACCCAACTGGTTTAAGTGGTTTTGTAGTTCCAGTATTGAGAGCAAAACACAGTTCCCCATACTTTCAGCCTGAGGGTGATTGTCCTCCAGGGTGTCTTTCTATGGCAACACCATTAAATTCCCCTTAAACACACCCTTTAATTCCCCTTTAATTTTCCACCTTAGTTAGGAATTGTTTTTTCATACAGGCAACTCCATTCCATTTCTGTAGGGCCCTATTCACATGAGCCTCTCTCACAGCAGGAATGGTATTCCCCTCCACTTAAGCATTTATGCTTGGTTGTGATGCAGTGCTTGTGCCCAGCATATGCAGACAAGGGAATGCATGTTTCTGTTCTAACATTCTTCTACCGGAGGGAAGGACAGTGATGGGCTGGGATCTCCAAGTATTTGTTGAAGGTGGGGAAAAAAGCATAGCTAATAAAAGTTAAGCTTGGAGGATTCCAGGGGAATGAGTCACAAACTCAGCAGCACTACTGCATGTCTTTATGATACCTCTCAAAACTGCCTGTCAAAATCTCCCATTTAAGGAGCATGGTGGATTAGTAATTATGCACATCTATTAGCTAAGCATCCATTCTTTCTCTCAAAGCTTTGTGGCAGTATCTCTCCAAAGAAGCACATATCTCATCTAGGTGTCTGCTAGATGGCCACAACACCTCCCCAAGGGAGATGCTTCTGACAACACTATATTAAAGACAGGGCTTGGTTTTGTCTTTTAAACTGTTATCACACAAGCCAGTGCACAAGGAAAGACACCTATTATAATTTTGTAGATAAACGCTAACAAAAGCTGCCTGCATGCATGCACACACAAAAAAATTCAGTGTTAACATTGCAGGGGGCTCTGATGATGACAGGAGTACTTTCATTGCCAGCTCTGCTGGGGAAGAAAAAAATAAAACCTTATTTGTGCAAATAACTTGAGCTTAGCTTCATTCACAGGATTCCTATTTGCATATGTGAGTATGTTTTGTCAGCTCTGTCTTTAGGTACACATCCTCATCTTCAGGTACTGGTTCTTGTTTGTGTTAAACAGATTAGTGCCATAATAATACACATCCCCACAGAGACATGAGTATTGTATAGTGAGAATCCCAAATACATGGTGGTTTTCTTTTTTTGTTGTGGGTTTGTTGGTTGGTTGGTTGGTTCCCCCCCCCCCCCAAAAAAAATGCTTAATTAAACTGTCTTATGCTTAGATTTCCTGATTTATTCTGTTCATTAATGAAGGACAAGTCTGAAAAAGAACTAAGAGCAAAACTGGGGGCAGAGGATAGTAAAATCCATTGCTATTAATTAAGCTGAATTCCTCGAACATACCCCTCTCCAACTTCTTGTCTTCCAGCTCCTAGATAACTTCGTTCTTTCAGTGACTACTGCTAGACAGATGCATCCTGTTGTGATAAAGGATACCAGCTGGATTTAGGACTGTGGCTTCACATTTGTGGTATGACTGACCATATGTGATGCTCTGTCAAGTTTGCAGCTTTAATGGGAAATCGCTGAAGTACTTGCATTTTGATTCATCTTTTTCATTGGCTTGGTAACAAAAGAGGGGATGGCTTTATGCAGCTGGCTTGCACTGACATACGTTGCAGTGTGGTCTCTGCAGAGGAAAGGGAAGCTCTTGCATACTTACCCTTAAGAGTTGCTTTGGGATTGCTTTTGGGGTTTTGGGGTTGGTTTGGGTTCATTTGTTTGTTTTAGGAAAAAAATAGCTGGGACCAGAAACTACATTTAATTAGGGATATAATTTTGAATTCTTATGCTGATCATGGTGTTTATCTGGCTTTAACAGAACTTAATAATTCTGTTAATTATTATTGTCTTCCTGTCTGCTTTAGGGAAATGGGTGTCTATGTAGGTCTGGGAACAGAAGGGAAAATACTTGTGAAAGAAACGTAACAAACAGCAGATAGAACCTGGAGGATCTGAGGTCTGTTTTTTTTCCTAAGAAGGAGCACTATCAGACCCCAGTAGACTTTTCTGGTATTTCTGATCTCAGTGTAATTTGAAAGTGTATAAAGGATGTGTTTTCCATCATTTTAACCATGTAAGGCTCAAACATGTCTAATTCCCTTTGCTAAAAATATTGTATTTGTATGAGTTCATAGACCTGAATTTCTGATTTATGTCTTTTGATGCATGTATGTTGTTTTCTTGCTCATATGGCAATGAACAGCTGATATCTCTGGCTGGAGGGGGAAATGGTACATTGTGGAAACCTTGCCCACTAAACTGTGCTGGTGCATCTCTGTCCTGACCTACAACATCCTTGATGATCTCTGAGATCCTGTCCCAAATGCTGAATATCCTTCCCATCCACTGAAGACTATAGCAGTGTTCCCATAGGAGAGGCACTGAAGAAAATCTCCAGTTCCTACAGCTTTATTAGACCATTTGTTAGCCCTGCAATCATGTTAACGTTGGCTTTCCCTATCCCCAGACTATGACTTGGGTGTTAAAGATATGGTGGACAAGAGTTGAAGGTACCTGAGGCATTTGGCTGAGGGCAGGAGGGAGGAACTAGCATTAATATTAGTTTTCAGTTTTGTTAAGGAAGAGAGATGAAGAGAAGGACCCTCAGTTCCATGATCAAGATTGGACAAGTAATTGCAGCCTGCAGCATTTATTGGTCTTCCCCAATTGAGAGCAGTAAACATAGGAGCAAAGGACAGTGATGATCACATGGATATGGAGGACATAGGGATAGGATAATTCCCTTCCTTTTGCACTCTATGCAAGTTTTACTCTGAACATGCAGTGAGTGTATTATCATTTTGAATGGGTTACTTCACCTCCATTCCATCTGCTCCTCTGGCCAGACTGTATCTTCTCTGCACCTTATTAACACCAAACATTTGAACAGTGCCTTAATTTTAGTGATCAGTGCTTAAGAACAGCATCTTTTAAGATAGAGAGCAACTCATACTCTCCAGGACTGTCAAAACCCAGAGACTGAGCAAAGCAGGAAAAGCGAGGAATAGTTGCCTCCTCCATCAGTGAGCATGATGCTCAGTTGTGCTGGGATGCAGATGGGTTAGGTGGGATGCTTCTTACCGAATTGCTGCACCTTTATGCTTTTCATCCAGGAGGAGGGGCACAAAAGAAGCATCCAGGGTGGTGCAGGTGTCCTCTAAACAATGAACAGGCAATCTGGTAATGGGCCATATATTTCCCAGGTGAAAGCCAGCTTGTTATCAAGTAGATGTGAGTATTTTCCTATAAAGTGTTTCTAAAACGGATGTGTTGGCATCCAATTCTTTATGAAAATCATATCTAGATATCTACATGAAGGCTGTATTATGGAAGTACACTGAAAGAAAATGGTACACTTTAAGTATTTTGTGCATATTTGAGATCCTTTTTCATTTGAGGCAAAACTTTAATTTTTCTAGAGCTAAAAGATGTTTAAAATAGAAAGGAATAGTACAAAATAAAAATGATCAGACTCTGTCCAAAAAGAGCCTGTAGTGAAGCAGAGCATTTAGCAAGGACCATGTTGTTATCTGCTCCAACAGCAGGATGCTGGTGGACAGGACACCTCCAACTCTTCACAGGCCCTGCTGATGTGGTTGTAGTGTTAGCAGTCAGGTAGATTATACCACTCCTGCATTTTATTTTAAAGTGCTCTTTTACTTACACTGTTCCCTATGGCTGTAAATTAGTTTCCTAAAATGGGGTGGGGGGTCCTCTTCTGAGATATGTACGCTTCAATGCTACTGAATATTTGATCACTTAAGCATTAGACCCTAATCTCCAAGCCTGTAAAGCTGCTTGTGTGAAGTAACACCTATTGAGCTCTGTCATGAATGGCAGCAGCCCTGTCCTGCTGCTACTTAAATAATGGAAAAAAGGCCCTGACATATCTCAATATTACATTCAACAAGCAAACCTTTGTGTTATTCCTTTAAATCAAGATGGACGGCGACATCCTAGACTAATACGGTGCCTATCAGAAGTGTAAGTTTCATCTAAACATGTCTCAGAGACTATTTTCTCATTATAAAGAATATACTGGCCCAGTGTAAATGTCAGTGAGCTCAAGTATTTTGTGCAATGAAATGGACAGATCTAAACCAACAGCAAGAGTCAGGCCTGGGTCCTGGGAAATGCTGAAGAGTGAGTGCTTGCTTTCCGTTTTTAAGCATTCTGTTTTAAGTCCATCTGCCCACTGGTTTGAGTCTTGATCAGCCTCAGAAGGGCAGTAACTTTGCACACACCTTTTTTCTTCAGAGGGCAAGAAATAATTCTTCATGATGATCTAGTGGGTTGTACTGTGGAGATTTGATTATTAACAAGTATTTCCTTAGTCTAGATTTTAAACATTCCCATACACAGTCAGGAAAACATGAATGAGATATCCTTCCTGAACAGATGTGTTGGTGGAAAGCAGTCTCCCGTGCGCAGACAGGGAAGCGTACAAACTGTGGTATTCAGTTTTGTTGTCTGCAATTGGTAACACTTAGCAAGAGACAGTCAAGCATCTGGAAGATTAATTTGAAGTACATATGTATTGTTCAGGTGAAACCACCAGAAAAAAAGACTGAAAAATTCTTTTGAATTTCTCCATGATGAAACAAAGTTCCTCAGGACATCTAAAAGCAATCCTGAAGTCCCCAGTGATAATGATCAACAGTAATTACAAGGTGATTTTCCCAACAGAGAATCAGCTCACTAAAAATGCATCTTGCTGTGAATATATAGCAACATATGAGCCTTTACTAAGGCATCAGCTGATTATTATTCTGCTACTGGATTTTATTTTCTTCTTCTACTCCCTCTCTTGCAGGAAGGCTGCATACAAATATAGCAGTTGATTGTGAGATGTTAACTCCTTTATGAGATTAATTACAAACATAGGGATGCTGTGTCTAGCCCGTGTGTATGATTGGTCTTGTAGGAGGAAATGCGATAGGAAACTGATGCTTCCTTTTATCCAGTAAGCAAAGTTCAGAGATGTTTATATTCTGCTGGGTAAGCACAGCTGTCTTAAAGACATGAACACGGATGGACTGTCCTGTCAGCACAAATTCATGCCAAGGTAACAGGCTACGCCGTCTCTGTGGACCTCTTTCCAGCCAGGAGGCTGTGGGGCCAGAATCGCTGATTTAGCAAATAGCTAAATTGTGTCAGATTTTAATTAGTGGGGAGACCCAGGCAGAGTTGATGCGCTGCAAGGGGCAGCAAGGGGAAGGTTTTGTGGGCTACACTGGGTGGTGGGGCAAGGAAGAAGGCTCCTGGAAATGCTGAGCATGGCGTTGGGCATCGCAGGGCAGCGTTCAGAAACTGACAGGGCTTTTACTTTAAAACCTGGCCGGCATAAGGAAGGATCTGCACATCCACTCTCACAGCGTGTAGCTGTGGAAGCACCTGCAGAAAGTGCAGCACTTGGCTGCCCTTGTTTCTATTTGTTTATAATCTTATGAGACCTGGATTTGGCTTAAGGTCCTTTTGAAAAGGTTTGTTTCATTCTTGGGCAAACTCTGGTACTTGTATTTAGGCTGAGAAACAGTGTCAGGGGTGACGGATCCAGTTTAGTGACTCAGCCTTCTTCCTCTCGGTATTTTAAATAATGGATGTGCTACTACTGATCTTTTAACTCCTGCCAGAGCTGCTGAAATATAGGGTGTGTTTAAAATTCTGATAGAACACTGAATCTCTGCTCAGGCAGAAGGGATCCCCACCTGGAACTGAGTTTCTCAAAAAGAAAAAGGAATCAGAGGAAGGAAGAGAGGGGGAGCCCAAGCCGTAATATCTTGTCACAGAGTAAAAATGCCCTTCACCTGAGGCAGTAGTCAGCTGTAGCAGCACACTGACAGAGGAACCTAAAATTAGTGCTGCAGTCTGCATTATATTTATACAAGCCTAGGTACTGCGCTCATGAGGAGAGAAAGAGCTGTTAACCTGCGTTCAAGTAATTAGTGTAATAAATTCAGCCTGGTGAGCGCCAGAGGAAGTAGAGATCCCTTTGTTCACATCTTATCACTTAAAGCTGGGTAAGCAAGTCTTGGGGAGTTAAGCTCAGAATTTACTTACCCTTTTATTCGCGGTCTAAAGGTCTTGAGCAGGATGCTCTGTTGATGCCAGAATTAACAAGCAGCGCTGGGTCTTTGCTGTCTTAGAGCAACGTCCAGGATTTCAGTGGTCTTTTCTTTTTCTTCATTCCACCCATGCAAATCCTTCCTGATAAATGTGGATCCCTTTTCTGTTTAGCAGTCAGTTTGCTAGGCTTGACAAAGGTTATTACAATAATTGATGTTCCTCTTCTAATAATTAATGTTAATAAGTCCACCAAACAGTAAACAAGACAACAAAGAACTGTTAATGAGACAGCCTTTGCTCATTTGTTTAATCTTTTAGTAAGATAATGGGCGATAACTACATCCCTGTTCAGCCATCTTCAAATCTTTAATGCATAGAGAGCATTTTAAAAAGAGGTTTGAGCTGATTTTTTACACTTGCATTTAGTAAATTCAGCTGACTTGATAGGTGGGGTGCCTGAAAGAATTGGGAGACCTATATAATTAAGTGCCTTGACATTCTTCTGAAGAACATTGGCAGATATCCAAATGCTGTGTTCTGCTCTCAAACCATTTAATTAAAACCATACAAGAGAGGGGAGGGAAGGGGGCAAAAGCAAGGGAGATCTTGGCAAAAACCTTATGTGCAGTTTTTCGCTATTGGATTGACCAGACAGGGCAACAAAGATGATAAAACAGGATTAGCAAAATTGCATTGTTGGATATTATATGCTGTGTGACATGTACTACAGCAAAGGAATTTGGCAGGATTAACCTGCAGAGGATAAAGATGTACCAGACAAGAGGGCTGAATTAATAGACTGCTGTGACCAAAGCAAGGAAATCTGTTTGCATGGGATATGAAGGGTGGTAATAACCTTGCAGGGTGGGGTTGAAGTTGGGGTGTCCCAAGTCCTGTGCTGACCCCATGACTGAGTCCTGATCACTGCCTGGAAACACAGCATACAGAACCCAGCTTGTTGGCACAGTTTCTCATTACACTTTACTGTTTCTACATACCAATCATATATATGTATAAGCTATCCTATAAGGCAGGATTATCTGCATTACTGTGCGGGGGTTGTGTTGGTGTTTATCCGCTCTGTCCCCAAACTGAGAAGCTTATTTTCCTCTTTATAGGAGATGAGATTCTTTTTGCAATGCACTAGTGTCATCCTAAAGTAAATATTTGGTTAGGTGGTTTTCCTCAGGGCTTCTAGACCCAGCCAGTCAGACGACATGGGGGAATGCAGTTCCCTAGTTGCTGGTTACTCAGCTGTTCAGGAGATGATTGTACACTTCCATATGTGTAACCTAGCTGAAATTGTAAGAAAGCCTTCAAATCATGTAGTGTTACAGAATATGAAAGCTGTTGCCAGAGTAAATGACTGAATAAAATCACACTAAGTAAAAATGGTAGAATATTAAAATTTCAGCTGAGACATACTGTAAGACTATGTCGGACTATTTGACCGAAGGGGCAAAGAAGCAGAAAACCAACCTACATCTCTGGTACATTAAGGGGATAGAAGGTAGATTAAGGGTTCATTTCTCGCTTGTACATCATATAATACTGGTTTTTACTTGAAGAGGCTTTTAAATTGGCTTCTTCCAGGGAGCAAGCAGTACATATACAGTAGCCTGCTTATTTTAAGTAGTCTGATACACTTCAGTGCAGATTGCATGAAAGGCTTCAGAAGAATTTAAACAACGTTGAAAAAGGCTGGTGTCATTCTCGTTTTCTTCTCCCACCCACAGTACCAGGACAGACTTTAGTGTTCACAGGGAGCAGAGAATATATTAAAAGTGTTTGGCATTAGTGTGTGTGTGTGACACAGTGTGTTTTGTCAAGTGCACTCAGTGCCCCCACACACGTGAAAGATCTGCTCAGGGGAGAGGTTTCACCTTCATCCCACATTATCATGTCACCATTGATCAGCACCAGCCACACCAGTTCAGCTCTCAAGCTCTTCCTTTCAGCATTGAAGGCTGAATAATAGATACGCATAAATATAAATAGCATTGGCTCTTTTTCAATGTGTTAAAATTCTGGAAACTGCTCTTCAAATAAAAGCTTTGTTAGAACAACATGACTGAGGTTTTACAAATGTGCACACATGCACAGGTGTCAAGAAACTTAGCTCCATTTCCTACAGCAACTCAATTGCATAACCTGTCTCTCTGGGGTATCATATGTTAGTGTATGTTAATCACTCTTCTGCCCAGCGACTAAACGTGACTACATCTCTCTTCCCTGTGGGGGAAAGACAATGTATGAAGTTTCCTTTGGATTGAATTGGGCAGTTGGCATGCAGATGGGGCTGGGGGACACTTCCTTCATCAGCAGGGTAAGAATTTTTGCCTCCACATCTAATCCATTTCAGGAGAACTATTAAGAAATGGCAGTTTCTCCCCGGAGCTTTGCTAGGCTCACTTTGCTTTCTCTCTAGTTTGCATAAGGACTCCTGCAATGGGTCCTCATCCCAGGGAGAGTCCTTAGATGATTCACAGAAATTCTACTTCCTTTTGAGTTTTGGTTGTTGAGGTAAGTCTGTAATACATGGGATGAAGATTATTGTTTGCCTTTTTTTTTTTTTTTTTTTTGCATATGCCTATATAAATTAGCCCAATAAGGAGTTGTTGGAAAAACTGTAAGAACAACCCAGTCAAGCAAGTCATGGTACCACCAGTGCAGCATTTTGAGCAGAACTGGGGAGAAGCAATGGCTGTTTCCAGCATTTTTGGTCTGCTGGACACATGTCCTCTCCCAGGCCATTCCTGTAGTGCTGCAGCACTGCAACACTGAACTCTTGTGCTGCCCAGGCATCGTCCCTGCCCAGGAGAGGGAGACTTCTTTTTCCCTCAGAGTCCCAGAATCTGTCACTCCCTGTGTGGTTTTAAAAGATCACCTTTCCCAGTCATCACCAGAGTTCTTTCTCTCAGGTTCTGTGAGCTCCTTGAGGGGTGGGCACATCACAGGGGAATGAAGGGGCTCTCTGCAGACTGACACATTCATGTGTCCCAGCAGCGTTTCTGTGGGGTGGGGGCACCTTTCTGAATGTCAACACATGGAGCAGCTTCTGGGAACAGGCCACGTATGCTCTGGTGTCTCACCTACCTCAGAGAAGTGGACAAGACATAGGCAGGAGAGATAATAGTGGTGTCACACTTGGGAAGCCATGCGGGGCACTGCTCTCCTTCTTACAATGTGCTGGGGTCTCTGAGAAAGCAGTCTGTTTCTCCCGTGTCTCTGAGGGCTTGGCTGAGTTTCTAGGTTACTTCTGCTGCCTGCCAGCCTCTAACCCTCCTGAGATGAGCACAGAAAATGAACAGCAGGAGCACAGCTGTACACGTTGCCAGCATGGTGCTGCAGGGTCCACCTCTGCAAAGCCTTACATCTTGAGCACAGAGCCAGTTTGCCACTTTGATTTCTTTATGTTTTTTTTTCCCTTTGGAGACATACATCCTTCGCAATCCTGTATTTTAAACAGGCAGGGGTATATAGCCTGTGGTACCGATGGACCTAACCCTGTCACTTTGCTTTCCAGCACACAGGACTATGGAAGATGGTTCCTGGCGGAAGGCTGAGCACACAGAAGTCTGGCTGGGGGCCCCCCTCGGGTGCCGTGCAGCAGCTGGTGTTGTGAATCAGGCCGTCACCAGTCAGAGAACGGCTACTTCACAACACCAGGGTCGCACTGCACCACAATTCAACTGCCAGCCAGAGAGCAGCGGAGCTTCCCACAGGATGTGCAGCACTCCGGGGTGCCTCTGCCCAAGCCCAGACCTGCAAAGGTAATCAGGTGCTCAACTCCTATTTAGGCATCAGGCTCCCTCTGAAGTCTGAAATAGAAGGTAGGCCCCTAAATATCTCTGTGGGTCTGGCCCCAAGACCCTAACTTCCTGTGCAGTGCAGAGCATAGAGCAGTGCGGTCAGCAAAATGGTCACTGCCTGTTTGCAGGCCATGTGGATATTAAGGAACAGGTAACTTTTATTAAGCCATGGCAAATAGTTAAAAAAAGCTTCTGCATGCTCCGTGTGTGTTCTCCCTGACAGTTGTATATCTGGTTCTTGCCTGTGACTAGTTCTGATCCTTCTCTACCTAGACACATAATGGCATGTTCTCTGTCAAAGATGCAGTGCATACCAAGAAAGAAGCCAGACTCCTTGGAAGTTACACTAAAGCAGCCCAGGGTGTATTGTGATGAATTAAAAAGCATCAAAAGCAAACAGTGTGGTTATTCAGAACTGGTGCAGTAGCTGCTGTGCTTAAAATAGAGAAGAAAATGTTTGATTTTGCATTGCTTAAGCAACCATCAGAAATTATCGGGCATAGAGAGACAGCAAAACACACTCAAAACAACCCTGTCTAGAGTGGCCCTGTAACATGTGTCATGTGTTTCAGGTCTGAAGTGCAGGCTGTTCCCTCCCTCCTCCCATGTACAATAAATCAGCGTGATGTTAGTTTGAGGGGAGTGAGCAGAGTGCTTTCCACCCAAAATCCATGTTGTGTTCAGCAACAAACCTTGCAAAAAAACATGCAAAAACCATGTTGTGGTCAGCACAAAGCTGTACAGTGCCTTAAGTCAAACTTAAATGCTGTTGAGTTTTGATTTCTGAAGGCAGCCATCTGCTCTTGGATTCAGGATGGGCTTTTCTCTGGTGGGTTTTCCCTTCCTCCCACCCCCCTGGGATAGACTGGCTATAAACTCTTAGGGTTCGGCCATTCCATTGTATGACATAGAACACTGGATGTGTAAAGAGGAGAAATACAGACAGCAAACGATCAAGGTAACATTGAACTAATGAGGGTTTTTTTTGAAAGTTTTCTTCATCATCCTACTCATCGGATTGGAGCTGGCAGTAGAAATTACTTACATCCTATCCTGGATGTATGATTACTGGCAGGGAGATAAACATAAGGGAGAGTCAGGGCATACACAAGATCAGAAATACCATGGGAATGCAAATGAAAGGAGACAAAGGTGGTTTATTGGACACATCCTAATATTTCTGTTCATGTGGGCTTCCTACAGAAGTAACCCTAAATTCCTTTCATAGCTAAAAAGCCCACAACCAACGCTATGAACAATGTTAAGAGATGTATGAGAGGCTCATACGTACATTAGGAGAGGACAACCTGTTGATGCAGACTAGCATTGGCTTTTTTTTTCATTGACTAGAGGAAAAGCAAGACTGTGTTTCTATTTTGGGCACTAAGGCAAGGAGAAGCATGAATGTGTCAACCCAACATGCAAGTCTGTTTTATTAAACTTGTTCTCTGCTAACACAAACTGTGTACTGTGTGTAATAGTCTCATTGTTCATTATAACCTTGTTTTAAAGCTCGATACCTTTCACTCCAGGGTTTGTTTCATGGGGTAACATATTCTTTTGAAAGAGAAGGCAACAACAAAATAGTCCCAATAATCCTTGCACACACATACCCGATTTATATGAGCAGCTATTCACATACAGAACAAGACACTGTTTCATCTTCTGTTGTGAGCCAGAAATCTGTTTGACCTATTCAGTTTCTGTGGGTAAATATGCATAACATTTGAAATAGGTTAATGCTTAATATCCACTGCAGGGTGACCTAATAAACTATCCCCATGCTTCTCCAAGTATGATATGTGGAGGCAGATCATTCTCAGTTCCCTTCGTTAGCAAATTTCTTGGGAGCATCACACTTCTGAGGTGCCTTTTGGGGCATTTATTGTATTCCCTGTTTCTATCCATCACACTTTATATAGACTCATAGAACCATAGAGTGGTTTGGGTTGGAAGGGACCTTAAAGCTCATCTAGTTCCAAACCCCTGCCACTAGACCAGGTTGCTCAAAGCCCTGTCCAATCTGGCCTTGAACAGTTTCAGGGATGGGGCATCCCAATTTATGCCCTTCTAAAGCAATTTCCAAGCTATTTTCCATGCCATGATGTAGCACTGCTACTGAAAATCACGCACCTCTGCTTGTCATTAAGGAATTGGACAGTGTCATCTCATGAGGTGGATCACAGGCTGAACAGCTGACTCCCACCTTCAGGTGATGGCAGCAATTTCTGTTTGTTCCTTTCAGCAGTTAGAAGTACTTGATGTTAGGATGCAGAGCAGTGAAAGCTGAATACACAAATAGTTCAGTGTGGGTTTTAAATTTGTCTGAGTGTTATTCTTAAATAAGCTCCTACAGTTCATGCTCATGTCAGCCCCACTTCTGGCTGTTGAGCTGGAAGAACATGGGCTCACTGGGTTTTGGGGTAGCCCCAAAATAGGGTGCCCATGCAGTACACTAGGAGAGCTTTCCAGTGCTTCCCAGATCCTTTCTCTTACTTGTGTACTATTATAAAAATGGTATTTTATTTCCAAAAATACCCCATTAGAATTGCTTAAAGGCCTAATTTTTTATGATCTTAATAAAACACTGCTTAGCAGTGGGGAAAAAAAGAGCAAAGTGTGTCAAAGCTGAAATGCTGGGCTGTGATCTCCTGTGAGACTTTTTTCTTTAATGTTTAAAGGTTTGTTATTCTGAAAGTGCTTTCTGTATTTAAGCAAATGTTTCATTTCATCCTTGAACCCTTTAAAATCTAAATCTGATGGGTTTATTTTCTCAGTGCAGACACTCAGTACTACCGCTGTTCTTCAATGACTTTGAATGGCTGTCTTTGTTTCCTTCCCAGGCTCACCAGCAGTGCACGCAGCAATTCAGAGAGTAGCATCCTTGTAAATCTTGCTCTCTTTCCCCCGCATGCAGAAGCCAAGCTGACAGGCACAGCAGGGCTCAGCATCTCTCATTTCTGTGTTTGCTTGTTATCGTGGTGTTCCTCATGAAACAGGCCATTAACCGGTTTCTTTTTCATCTCTTTAATTGGGCTTCCTCTTTGGCAAACAACTAATATGAAATTAAAATGATATTTTAAGGCAGCATCGCAAGGCAAACAGTAAGTGGGACTGAATTTTGGTACCCACAAACCTGAGTCAGGTTTTATTTCAGTGCTATAAAAGCATCTCAACACGAGGCAGAAAATACAGAAATAGTCTTCAGGCATCACAGCACAGTGAGCAGGAGGTGACACTGATGAGGAAGAAAAGGGGCTTGTTCACAGCCTCTGCTTTAAAAGACAACTTAGGATTTGGATAGGAAGGCTGATCAGATTAAATAAGCTATGAAGCTCTTGTTATTCCGTGCTTGGTACTTTGAAATTGTACCTGTGGGACTTGAACTTTATCCAGCACATGGCAAAAAGATGGCCAGTGGCAAAGAAAGCAGGAAAAAAAGGGAAAATGAACAAATGAAAAGGAGTTGGGAAGGAAGGAGATTGCATCCCTGAAGTCAGTCAGCATTAAGGCTGTGAAGCTGGTCTGCTTCACCACAGCCACCCATGCCACCTGCAGCACCAGCAAGTAAAGACACAGCAAAGCCAGGAGCTGGAGAGCCAGCACCGCTCAGCTGATGGCACTGAGTAGGCATGATCGTGCGGGTGAAGCAGTTGGTCTTGAGCAGCACAGACACCGTGGTCCCTCAGCACTTGATTTCTGTAGCCCTCTGTGCATTGCCGCAGGGCAGTTGCAGCGTGGTATGCCTGGTGATGTCCAGCTTTGTCGCCCTGTAGTAAATGATTGACAGTGATTTTTACAGTTCACAAGTGCAAGTGTATATACTAGACATGTATTTTTAGAAAAATCCTCCCAGTATACAGTCAGGCCTCAAACATGCATGTAAAAGGAGTCAAAACATCCCTATTGTGCAATGAAGTGGCACCACAAATGGCTTAAAAGTAACAAAGCAAGGCTAAAGAACCATTCAGTTCAAAGGCTGATAGAAATAACAGAAGAGAGTAAATAAACAGTGTCTTAAGAGCGTATAAACTACTCAGAGAAGTTTTATAACCCATTCTCAAACGAGATTCTCTCTGCTTAAAAGCCAAAGCAACGGAGACTTTGCTGTGTCATATTCCTTATGTATACAGGACGTCATAAAAATTATAATGCTGCTTTGACAAACAGTTGCCTCTTTAACAAGACTGACCACATGTGCCTCAATAAATGACTTTTTACATTGCATTTGATTAGATCTGGTCCCCCAGCCATTCATTAGCAGGAAAATGCTGTCCACACATGTAAGCTTAATGCATGCAGCTCTCATTGCCACAGAGACCAGCAGAACAACCCAGCCTGCTGCTCTCCAGTGCCTGCTTCATGCCAGGGAAACGCTGCTGCCATGGGGACAGCTGCTGGTTGCTGGGAGAAAGGCTAGGTGCCCACCCCGTGGCTCTGCAGCTTTGTGCCCCTCACTGCTCTGTCCACAAGAGTCTAGGGCATGGGCTCGGGACGGTTCATTCCTGTGTGGAAACAGCACAAAAAAAAATGCAGAACTGGGAAGAGACCTGAGGTCTGTATTAATATTTTGAGTGCTGGCATCTCTATGATTTAGCTAAAAATTCTGGCAGTTTAGGAAGAAAACCCCAGTTCTAGAGGACAACTCTTTGGCATATGTCAAAAACTCAATATCCAAATACATTGTGCCCCATATGCTTTTAGTGGAATGGGTACAAAGATGACTAAACCTGTGTTTTAATTCCTTCCTTTGCAGAGGGGTCTCACACCCTGAACTCTTTCCACCGTGGTCTCCCTGCTGTTTGGTATATGTAGCTCATGTCCATCCTTGGGCTCTTAAGGAGACCTGGCAGCTCCTACGTGTGAATAGCAGCCGTGGACTGAAGCAGCTGCTAACACTACAAACTGCATTTCATTTCCAAAGCTCTGGCTGAATTTCCTTGCTACAGAGATGCCAGATTTGGTGCAGGTCTAAGGAGGCAGCACTTTGGGCTGGTTTTACCTCACCCTGCTGAGGCACATGTCTGTGGGAGGGGGGTAGTGATGGGCACCCACCCAGAAGCTCCCCTTCCCAAAACCTCCCCTGATGGCTGAAACAGGAGCAGGTGCCCACCAGCCCCAGGTGATAAAGGATAATAATAAAGTTGATAAAGCAGGAAAAGGCCCTGTACACCTGACAGCCCTATTGCTTGCAAATGACAAAAGGCTTTATAGACAACCTGTAGTGGCTTTATGTGACTATTTTCTTATGATGTAAAAATACTGTTTTCTATAGTAGCAATCAGCACTTACCCCAATTCTGGAGATGTGTTGCAGAAGCCTTCTGGAGAACAAAAATCCACACAGGCACTGGGAACTGCTACACATCCTCAGGGTGTTTTCAGGGTGTGTAGATCTGCACTCCATAACCTTTCCCTTCACTAGATTTCAACATACCTACTTTATTATGTTCTAAATAAACTTCTCTTGTTATTCTACCATAGGGACCTCCAGGGAGACCCATCACATAATGGCAGCATCTCCCACATCAGCCACAAGTGTGTGATAACGCTCTAGTGCGAAGCAGCAGCTCTTTTCCTGCAGGAGTGGTTTTTGATTTCTTTCCACTTTCAGCTAGTCTAAACCCAAAAGTAGTGAATAACCTAGTTGGGGTTGGGCTTTTTTTGCCTTTGCAAAATTTGTATTATTTGTCCTGGGAAAACGGGAAAGCATTTACCAAAAAGGCTTCCTGTCTCTGCCAGGATGAGTGAGCAGATTTCCAATAGACAAACACCATCAACATGAATGCCTCCAGCATAGTGCAGCCGAGCTCACCACTAAGCCCCTGTCCTTGGCTGCCCATGGCCAAAGCACGTCACAGATTCAGGCACCTTCACCAGGGCTGCAGCTTCATTCACAGGCGCTGAAGACTCTCTATTGCCTCAAAGCCAAGACCCTGAAAAATACCAGATTGCAAAATACAGATGTTCTCAGTGACCAAGAAAACTCTCACATGAGCTTTCTTTTTTAATAAAGCAAACCACACTGCCTTGTCATGTGAATTAATATCCTCACTGGAGGGCTTTGTGTATTTATTCATTGCTGATGTTGCTTTTGATCACTACTAGATGAAAATGAAATCTTGGACGCTTCGGGGCTGCTGTTAGGACAGATCCAATGAGATGAAAATGCATTTCAGGAAATACCACTGAAGCCAGTTTGTGTTTTAATTTCCGGGGACACACAGGTCTCCAATTCCCCAGAGACAGGAGGAATTGCAGTTGAAGAAAGGCACTCTGAAAACACATCGAAAGTCTGCCCTTCCAACTCTCTGAAGCAAATGTCATTCAGAGGCATTTTGCAGTTATCCCCTCTCAATCATAAGACTTGCTCTTTAAGGCAGTAATTGAGGAATCAAAGTCCCTTTCTTCAAAGGCTTTCTGAAGATTAAGTGGTCCCTGAGCACAGACCACAGCCAGGGCTGTAGCACCCCATGTCAGTCCCACAGCATCTGTCCATCTGTTGTCCATCATTCCATCTGTCTGTCCATCAGTCCTGTCTCTGGATTATTCAAAACCTCACTTCAGTGACTGACTTTCTACCTGGCTTTTGGCCTCACAGGCAGTTCCTTTCTGGAAGGCATCACCCCTTGCTTGGGGTGCATGGGGACTTTGCCCCCCACTAGGGTCCTCTTCTGATTCTATTATGAGAAAACATCCTTTATTTTCTTGAGTTTATATCCCATGTCTCTGCCTTGGAGATGTACCTGGCTGGGGAGGTGGTACGAACATCAGATAACATCCTGTTACTCAACACTTGCAATTACGCAACTGGCCTAAGGCAAATAGTACCAGAACAATTGATGTACACTGTGTAAATCACTGCTTTTCACAATCTGCTCAGTTCAGACCCAGCATGAATCAGTTTAACCTACATCTGATCCCTACATCAAGTCTCTTCTGACTTAAGCACATGACTGGAGTCCACCAAGTCTCATAGTTAGATCTGGTCAGGAAAAAATTTTACTTTTCCCCACATGTTCATAGAAGGAAAGATCTGTATTTGAAAACAGTTTAATTTAAAAAGTCAGACACTGTTATTGAACATAATCCAGGGTAACAGTGACAAACTCTGGGATTTTTCTCAGAGGGAAAAAAAATCCAAATTTGAAATTTAAGTTTTTCCTACAAAAAATGAAACTATTTCCTACAAAAATCAGCATTAAGTGTGGGAAGGGGCTGGGTGCCTGAGTCTCCTCTGTAAGGGTGCAAAGTGGGCAGGCATGACTCTCTCCTCCTGCTGTACCAAGGCAGGGAGAAGACCTCTGATACTCTACAGCCCAAAACTAGTCCTCAGCCACCCACTTTGCCATTTTGGCCCAGTTTCCATCTTGATTTCTGTCCCTCTCAAAACTAACAGTTCAAACACATGAACAAAGTAAGCTTGCTGCCACATCAGCACAAAACCTTCACAGGAAGGAAACAGATCTTGGACCTGACATTCTTAGCAAGACCCAGTGAAATCCTACACAATGTGTGAGGCTCTTTGGGGACATATTTCTCTGTGTAGACCAGCACCAGTCATCTGCAGTATGAATACAGTAATGCAAATATTTTGTGAAGTGATTCAGCAATTAAGGAATAAAAAACTTTGTACCTCCTGTCCAGTACTGTAGGTTGGGAAAGGAGGAAGTAGCTGAGAAAAATCCCAGTGCATTTGGGAAGCAGAAGAGTTAGCTATTGTTCATTTTAATTACACTGTGAGGAAGCACAGCAGCATGGGTGAGCCTCCTGCTGTCCCACAGCAGGGTGCTGCATACAGCAGAACAAATATCAGCCCAGATGGGAGTTTGTGAACCTCTCCATCAAGTCTTCCTTCTTTCCCCAGATAACCTGGGCTCTCTTATATGGCCACAACACAGCAATTTCACCTTAATTTATAGCAGAAGATACTGAAATGGAAACTCGGGGGGGGGAACCCTTCCAGATTGAAATCAAAACATATCACTCTTTTGCATATTAATAAGGACGCTGATTAAAAGTGTTTTAGCTGTTCACAGAGGAATATCAACAGTAGATGCTGCTAATTTAAGCCTGCCTAATTAAAAGTGAAAAGAAAAAAATCACTCCCCTAGAAACAGACACACTCACCTGGCACATTGCGTTCAGCTCCGCTTATTATAGCTGGGTTTAGGGAAACAGTCCCATAGCTTTCTTCCTCTCATACTGGGTGGGGTTTTCCCACCCTCCAGACCCTCTGTGTAGCTGCAGCAGCGACCAGTGGGACCTGCAGGGATGTTCCTCCTAGCTGTGACCTGTTTGGGGCTTTACCACAAGTGCAGGGCATTGGAAGTGGCTGAGCTGGGACCTGCAAAGATTGACAGCTTCAGAGTGCCATTGGGAACGTGTCATGGGTGTGCTGTCCTCCTGCCCAGCTCACTGGTAAAAATGTTAAACTGTACCAGCCACGGAACTGACCCCTAACAACCAAGCCACACCTCACCAGTTTGGCTACAAGGGTGCTATGGAATGTTGCGGCAAAAACCTGCTAACATAGGGACAAATGGCATCCATCACTACTCCCACAGCCACCAATGCAGTCATATCACTGCAGCAAGCAATCTGGTCAGGCAACATCCTGCCCCCCACCTCCCTTACTGATTACAGATCAGTAACTTCGTTTGACAGCGGCACACATGCATGATGCAAAAACTCAGGGTAAGAATGAATGCAGGCACAGCAGAGAAGGAGGGCCGTGTCCTTGCCTGCAGAGACCAGTGGTGTCCAGCAAGAGTTGGGAGAGTGGTGACAGCGAGATGCCACTTTCCCCAAGCAGCAGTAGAGCTATTGCAGGAAAAGCTGCTGATGGGATCTCAGAAAGCCACTGAGAGCTTTGCATTAACCGTCTGGAGGCATGTGGCTTGTGTTCACTGATTTGAAAGGGATAAGGGGAACACAGTCAGATGCATACCATCAGTTCTGCACAGATTGAGAATACCTGCTGTCAGGCAGTTCCCATCCACAGCTGGACCCATTTCTTCACTACCCCTTTACCCTCACATCCCTCTTCTCCCTGAGCTGGCTCTGGGCTCTGCAGCCCAATCCGGGAGGAGAAATGTCTCTGCAACTTGGCGGCCACTCAGCACAATATCACTGAAATGGGAAAAAGGGTTTTGTTCTCCTCCTTTCTTTTCTTTATTTTACAGTTTTTTATTTTGCCTCATTTAATTTGCATCTAAAGAGCTTCTGTATGACAGAATGGAGTAGTATTAGTCACCATTTTACACATTAGGGAACATAATATTTAGCTCTCATAACAATTTCTAGCTTCAAAAGTGCCAAACAAACATGAAAAATACACTATATTTTTTCCCTGACTTGTTTTTCAGGGTTAGTTTGTTCTTGCCTGAAGCTGCACAACTTCACTTTGTATTACCCCTCATGAGAAATGGGGCCTTTGTGTCATCACCTCTGTTATGCCAGAGGATGCCAGTTTTCTGGTCTCTCATTCAGAGCAGCTCTGACAAAAAGGACTTCCTTGGCTCTCCCTTTTCCCATCCATTCACAGATCCCACACATTTACCATATTCCCAGCTACTGAATTCCAAGTCCAGCACCAGCAGTGGTCAATCAACCCTTCTTTTGGCAGCTTTTCCCATTGCCTGTAGGTTAAAAACTACAAGATGTGAAATTTCTTTCTTCTTTTCCATTGATGGTTCACTCATGCTGCCAATAAGCTCGTTCTCCCTGCAGGGCCAGAGATGTGTAATCCACCTCATGGCACCCTAGTTTTAGTCCTGACAATGACCCAAGTGACTTGGCAAGAGGCATTGTTGAACAGTGGTGGTCTGCAGAGCTTCTGGAGTTAATGGTGAGGCTGCTCTGCCTTGTTCAAAAGGAGGTTGTCTAGAAGATCTGTACCCTGGCAGGAATGCTGAATGTATCTAATAGAAAAGTATTATCTATCACATTTATGTGGGAATATCCAACTTGTGATACAATCTTTCACTTGAAATACACTTTCACTTACGTATTTTTTAGACTGAAAGAAATACAATTTATATAACCAGTGACATAACATTTTACATGCTATGACATGTTATGACTTCTTGGTCCCATACAGCAGCATATGAAAAGTGGTTAAAATCTTCATATCAGTGATTTTTCCACCTGAAGATTCTGAAATTTTTGCAGAATCTATGAAGTTCCTCCAAGTGTCCTGCAAAACAGGACTATGATGAACAAGCATGTCTGTTTTCAGTACATGTCTGCATGTATTACATTTCCAAAGGGTTCTACACCTCTGCTGGAAATCATCTGGCATCCCCAAATCCAAAAACACCTCTTAATGTTATGTGTCAAGAAACATTTTTTGATCCTTCACATAATATGTCTTAATCTTGCCTTCAACTTTACTGCGTTTGGACAACTGAGAAAGGAGGATTAAAAATACTGTCTCAGTTGGAGACATCACACAGGATTTGTATTCTTTCCCCAACTGTGATTTGTAGCATTATGAATTCTTAAGAAATATCTTAGCAAGTGTATTCCTGGAAAAGTATGATTCAGGCTGGTTGGGATCTCTCTTGGCTCATCTAGCTTATCACCTAGTCGTCATGGCTATGCTATGACATTGGTTGCACTGAAAGATCTTCAGTGAAAGAAAAGGGAAGAAAAGTCTGTCATGGTATGTATGTCACACATGCAAGATTTGACAAACAAAATCCCAAATCTAAGAACAATGAAGCATATAAATATGCCAATTCAGGAGTCATAACAATCCACAGTTTCCACAAATTGCACGCATTTCTCTTCCACTAGCCCCAGCCTTACACGCCTCATGCATTTTAATGCACACTTGCAATGCAAATGAGTTTCCAATAACTCCCGTTTGTCAGCTGAACATAAAAGTCTCAACCAGAAAAGTTTCTCCAGACTCAAGATGATCAGCTGTGCTTTCAGCCTCAGCCTCTGCAGGCGAGGTGCCTGAGCTTTGGGGAAAAGAGGGCTGGGACATTGGTCCTCGAGCACACTGCGTTGGGAGGGAGGAAAAACTGACCAGGAGTTTGTTCTCTCAAATTAAATTCCCTGCCTACATGCAATTGCCAGGTTAAATGAATTGTGTAGCCCGTTTTTGCCCAGAGAAGTTGTGGATGCCCCATCCCTGTAAGCGTTCAAGGCCATGCTGGATGGGGCTTGGAGCAACCTGGTCTAGTGGAAGGTATCCCTGCCCATGGCACGGCCTTGGAACTGAGTGATCTTTAAGGTCCTTTCTAACCCAAACCATCCTGTGATTCGATAATTTTAAAAGAAGAATAAAACGTACTTCCTCTTGAAACACCACAGAAGCATCTAGTTTCTACAGAACTCAACTGCAAGCATGTAGACGTCTGAGCAGGAACCAGGAACCAGTGCTCCTGTAAGCCCATAGGCCCTCACCTTCCTCCTTTGTGCAGGCAGCCAGTGGCCAGGTCCTTCCCACAGTATTTCAGCTGATTGTCTTTTGGCACTTCCTTAATTTTATTTCATGGCTTATATTTCACTGAGTATTCTGTACAATCACATTTGCCATAGATCTAAGAAGTATGGATGGATTCAGTACAACTTCTTAGCCACACATGAGAAACTCCTCAGCCTGATCATGGAGGCACTGAGTTTCATATCCATGTGCAAATCTCTCCGCTTTTCCTGGTTGTCTGCAGGGACAGAGCCCTACGGAGTGTCATCATAACAACCCTCCTCCATCATCAGCTACCAATCAGAAACTGACTGTAACTTGTCCCAGTAAACCTGGTACCCACTCAAACTCTTTTCTCCAGTCAGATTTAAGCAGCATCTCATCACATGAATACATGTAATAGAATGGAGTGGTTTGCAAGGGACCTTAAAAGTCATCTAGTTCCAATCCCCCTGCCATGGGCAGGGACACATTTCATCACCTGCAAGGGGAGAATAAGAGGATAGGAAGGAAAAGGTACTTCTATGTTAGTTGTCACAGACTACCATGAAGTGCATGTCAGTGTGCACTGGTGTAATACACAGCAGGACCAGCCCAGGGTGTAACAGGTCAGAAGTGAAATAGGGCAGGCAGGTTCTAAAACACAAACTTCAGACTTCTCCACTTTGGGGACAGACGTTTTCTAAAGACTTATCTGGATGCCTGCACCCACTTGGTACTCAGCATTCTCCATATTAAAATTTGCAAATAATGCTTTTAAACATTCCCACTTTTTTAGGGCAGAGAGATCTCTCTGAAAGGAAAACCAAGTCAGCTATGCTATATTGCTCTGCCTCTTCCCTTAGCAGCAGTCTGCAGAACCTGGATGTTGCACTGACAGGCAGCTGGTGAACTGCACCCAGTTTTTAAGTAGCATAGGCTGCTGATTCGCATATGCAAAACTGGATGCATGGAGGCATGTAGGATATAATATGAGGTTAAATTGGGGTCCTAACCTTGCTCAGGCTCACAGTGGAAGCAGGTAATTCAAGATTATTGCCAAAAGGCTTTGCTCTGGGCACACACTTAGTCCCAGCTGGGAAGGGGTTAATCTTCCCCGGTGGTGGCTCCTCTTTATAACACAGCATCAGGGTCGTCCAGGTGTACACTGCTTCTCTTGAAGAGATGGCAGAAACTGGTCAATTTCTGTTTCTCCACTGAACCTACAAACCTAGAATACAGACTGGATAGAGCCACGGCCTTGTGACTCCTCTTGTGCATACTGAATTAAAGCTATGGCTGAAGGTGCCTATTGGCAAAGCTAAATGGCTATACATACTGTGTTTGGACAATGCAAAGAACTGATAAAAGGCACTGAACAGCTTTAGAACTATTAGAAGATATCACCTTCTTCACCTGAAGAAGAAGGCATTCAACCAGAGCCTGTTCATTCCCTGTGACCCATAAAACCAGATGCAGGGCCTCTAACTGAGCAAACTGAGCAGAAGAAGTAGGCAGCAAAGAGAATTTGGAGTGACTGAAGATCAGAACAGGTAGAGAGGTCATGAAATAAATAATGAGATAAGGAGCCAGACATGAAGCAGAGACGTCACACAGAGCATCAAAATGAGCAAGTGCCTGTGGGCAGCACATCCATCACAGAGTACATCAGAGGGGTCTCACAGGTGACCAGGGGAAGCAGAAAAAAGCTCTTAATCGCTACAGGACCCACTCCAGGCTGGGGTCTGTAACTCCTCCAGAGAAAAATAGGAGTGTAGGTAAGCGTGAGCAGTCTCAGCCTTTTCCCAGAGTCAGTTAACTGAATGCTGCTCACAGCATAACTGTAGCAAGAATGCAGAATTTCAAGTGTCAACTAAGTAAATTTGTATTAAAGTAACTGCAGTTATACAGAGCCTGCACTCACTCCCACCAGAGGCTGTGGCAGGTTTGTGATGGACTTCACTGGAAGCAGAATTAGGATGATAATTGATACAAGCACAGCCATCATTTTGCATTTTCTTCTAGCTGCCAAAGCCTACGATAGTAAAAAGCTTTTCAGATTACAGAGCAAAGGCCTGCAGACATTTCAGCTACTCCCTGAATAATGCATGTGATCAAGTCCTTTTGTGAACAAAAAAAAAGAAGAGAATTTCCCACTACGTGCATGTAATTCCAATGCTGTGATAGGTTATTTGTTTCACCACTAGTTAAATCACTGCCCGGTGTTCAGTGGCACAGAAGGTTTTGGTCAATCAATGCATTTTTGATCTCTCATATAAACACTGATTTGTGCCTTGACTGTGTTAGCGGCAAATGGATCTCTGGTCTAACAAAAGCAAAACTAATTTTAGTCCTGTGAATAGCCCACTGTGCTCCAAAATTAACCACTCCCTTCAATTACACACACAACCAGGTAGCTGAAAAATTCATTCAGTATATTACAAGTTTGATTGCTTTTTAGAAAAAAAAACAAAAGTTAATAACAGCAGGAAAAGCACTTTGCCCATCCAAATGGCAAGGAGACAGAGAAGGGTAATGGGAGGCAAGCAGTGCTGCAAGTGGGTACCAAAAACTGCTCCCTCAGTGCATCTGAAATTGATTGAGAAAGGCTTGCTGAGCACCAGTACCACAGAAAAGCTGAGGGCTGTGAGACTGAATGTGTCCAATGAGCAGCCAGTGCAAAATATGATCATCCCTTATTCCTCACTTCTGCTCGCAAGAGTATGAGGAAAACCTTCATTTGGCTGCTATGCCTGGCTAACCTAAAGAAATAACAAGTTGTCCTGGCTTCAGCAGCAGCAATCATGTTTCTCCTTCGTGGTAGCTGGTGCAGTGCTGTGTTTTGACTTCCAGCCTGGGAACAGTGCTGGTGATACCGATGTTTTCGGTTGTTGCTAAATGATGTTTACCCTGACCAAGGACTTTGTGAGGCTCATGCTCTGCCAGGGAGGAGGGGAAGCCGGGAGGAAGCAGAGACGGGGCGCCTGACCCAGGCTAGACAAAGAGGCATTCCATACTGTAAGCGGCGAGGAGAAGCAGACAGGCCAACCCAATATGGGTGATAAGCAACTTCTACTTTATTTGTGACGCAGTTCACACATATATAGGAGTGGTATTCAGCCACTCCTTCTTGGCATAACAGTATTGGTTAGACGCAGTTCACACATATATAGGAGTGGTATTCAGCCACTCCTTCTTGGCATAACAGTATTGGTTAGCCCCCACAGCTTCCTCCACATTCTCCTCCCAGGTCCGGTCTCCGGCCACCTGTGGGGGCCACCCCCTGCCTTGCTTGCACAGTCCTCCAGAACTCTATGGTCCTGCTCTTAGAGTCATTCTGCAACACCATACCACAGCACGTCATGCCCGGGGTGTGGGGTAACTGGGAGTTACCCGGAAGGACACAGGCTTCTGGGTGGGACTCATTTCTTGGCCGGTGGTATTGTATTCTCTTCCCTTGTTATTTTCTCTTATCATTGTTGTCGTTGGTGGTAGCGGTGGTGATTTGTGTTGTACATTGGTTGCTGGACTGTTCTTGTCTCAACCTGTAGGAGTTGCACTCTTTCGATCCTCCTCCCCGTTCCTCCGGGAGCAGGGAAGGGGAGAGCCCTGGGGGCGGGGGGGGCGGGGGGGGTGGCCTCAATTGCTCTCAGCCCAGCACCACTCACTGGGAGTGAGTGAACAAGCTGTCTGGCTAGGGTTTAAACCATGACAGTTCTTTTTGGTGCCCAATGTGGGGCACGAGGGATTGAGATAACGACAGATCTGTCCGGATTAATAGTCACTCATCACAATGCTGATTTATCGGCTCTCAAAGTTGTTCCTCTTGATCTCACAGTTTCAGTATATCATACCTTACTTCCATCCGGTATTTGCTGTATTAGTGTTTTTCAAGTGTGGGGCTTGGGCTAAGGTTTTTGTCTCATTGTACTTTATGGTAATGACTTGTAATACAATAGTATCATTGATCATGAAACTGATCTGGCTTATGTTCCCAGTGTGGTCACCACCTTTATACTTTGGAAGGTATATAATAGAAGTGCTTAGAAATTACACATCTTTTTTCTCCTTCTCAGGTGCTCAACCTGTGAAGGAGACATCCTTTTACCCTCCCAGTCCTCCCCCCAGACCATTTACATTTGAGAGTTTTGAAGTTTTTGAATGGCCTTTTAAGGCTGTTGAGACTTGTTTGCTGATCGTGATGGGGATCACCATGCTAGCACGCATACAGAGTGTGTTTTGCCCACGACTGATTTCAAAAGTTAAGCAGAGTCAGGTTTGGGTCTTGTCTGGGGTCAAACGACGATGTAGGAGGACCAAGAGATTTTCCTTGAGGCTGGACAGCCATGAGTGGGAGGGTGTGTGGGATAGTATGGGCAGGTATCTAGGTCAGTGGGCCCCTCCAGTACTTTGGAATTTCACTACCGAACAACTGCAAAATCCAGAAGAATTAGTAAAACACTTAAATGAGGTGTGTGAGCATTCTGGCCATACCAGAGATGGACAAATCATGGCAACGTGCTGGGGCTTGGCCTATGCTTACAGGGCCTTGTTCAACACTATCCAGCACCTTCAAAAGGAAAAGAATGTCGGTGGATCTGAGGGCAAAGCAACAGTCAGCGCAGCTACTCCAGCTCCAAGCACAGCAGCTGCACCACCCCCAGCAACAAGTACAGTCGCTACTCAAACCACAGTGATAATCACTGCAGCCAAACCAGAGGACCAATTTGTACCAATATCGGTTGCCCCTGTACGCAAGAGAAAAAGCAAAAAAGAGGCAAGAAGGGTGAAGCAAGATGAAGGAACAATGTATTCACCACCCAGTCTAGCATCTGATCAGGAGTCATCATCACATGACGAAGAAGAAGAGGTAACTTCTCGACCTCAGACCTCAACCGAGCTATGGAATATGCGAAAAGATTTTACCCGTCAACCAGAGGAGCACATCATCACCTGGTTACTTCGATGGTGGGACAATGGGGCCGATGGTCACGAACTAGAAGCTACAGAAGCCAAGCAGCTGGGATCACTTGCTAGAGAAGGGGGAATTGACAAAGCAATTGCAAGAGAGAAAAAGTCCCTCCGTCTTTGGAGGCGGCTCTTGGCAGCTGTGAAAGAAAGGTTTCCATACAAGGACGATGTTATGAGTTGTTCGGCCAAGTGGACTACTATAGACAAAGGTATCCAGTCTCCAAGGGAATCAGCCAGCGTAGAGATGATCTATCACATCAAGCCGAATAACGGGGATATACCCATAGATCCAGATGAAGTTGAATGTACACAACCCATGTGGCGAAAAATTACACGGAATGCACCATCATTATATGCCCATTCATTGGCAACAGTAACCTGGAATGACATAGTACCACTAACAGTGGATGAAATGGTTCATAAACTCCCAGAGTTCAAAGACAATCTCACCCCTTCCATCATCTCAGCTGTGGAAAAACTGTTCCAGGACCTCAAACAATTGAGGGATGATCTATCTGATTTACCCAGCTCCTCACGTGTACCAACACGTCTC